>NC_137789.1:111576626-111985620 GCF_963383645.1 Muscardinus avellanarius
CTGTCCGAGAACCGCGATCCTCCGGTCTCAGCCTCCCGGAATGCTGGGATTACAAGCATGCGCCACCACGCCCGGCTTAGGTATATAGTTCTAAAACTGAATTGCACAAAGCAGACCTGAGGGCTCCATTCTCGTAAGAACCTGTGAGTGTCCACCATTT
The DNA here is from genome assembly GCF_963383645.1 of Muscardinus avellanarius. Taxonomy (NCBI): domain Eukaryota; kingdom Metazoa; phylum Chordata; class Mammalia; order Rodentia; family Gliridae; genus Muscardinus; species Muscardinus avellanarius. The sequence continues at coordinate 111,576,787 of NC_137789.1, forward strand.
CCCATCAGGGGTTTCTGGGTTCCTCTGGCTTCTGTCGCTTCTTCTTAACCCATGTCAAAATGAAGAACAGACCAAAGGACACTGAGTCACAGATGACCAAAAGCAAAAGTCTCACCCTGTACCAAACAGTGCCTGGCAGCTGGATAGCTGTCTTTGAATCCAACACAAAGTCCTTGGCCCATTCATCCCATTTCCTGTTTGGTGGGTTAGTTAGTTGGCTGGCTGGCTGGCTGGCTGGCTGGCTGGTTGGTTTGGGTACTGGGGTTGAACCCAGGGGCATTCTACCTCAGAACTACACCCCGTAACCCTTTTTCTTTTGTATTCTGAAACAAATTGCTGAGGCTGGCCTTGAACTTGCGATCCTGCTGTCTTAGCCTCACAAATACTGGGATTTCAGATGAGGCACCATGCTGAGTACCTCCCAGATACTGAGATTGCAGGCATATGCTACTATGCCTAGTTTCACTTCCAATTTTCATTAAATCATTCAAAGAACTAGTGCTACGTGTTGAGCACGGTGGTACAAGCTTGTAATCCCAGTATTTGGGAGGCTGAGACAGGAAGATCTGGGATAGCGGCCAGCCTCAGCTACTTCGTGAGGCCCTCCTCTACTTAGCAAGACCCTGTTTTAAAATAAAGAATAAAAAAATGGAGCTGAAGGTGTAGCTCAGAGCTAGAATGCCTCTGGGTTCGATCCTCAGTACTACAAAAAAAATAGTGCTATACATATAAATATTCTTAATGTTGGAGAAAATTGTTTTCTCAGAATTTTAAATTTTCTGTACTTTTATAAAATAGGTGAAGATTGTACCTATGCTATTCTGAATAGGATATACAACAAGCTCTTCAAAAATAGCTGTTTTGGCCAGGCGTGGTGGCACACACTTGTAATCCCTGCACTTGGGAGGCAGAGACAGGAGGATCGCGCTGGTTCAGAGTCAGCCTCGTTGGCATAATAGACCCTGTTTCCAAATTTAAAAAATATAAAATAGGTCTGGGAGTGTATCCCGGAGATAGAAGGGCTTCCAGGAACCCCAGTACCACCAAAAAAAGAAAAAATAGCTGTTTTGTGTCTGTAAAGCCAGATATAAAGAAATTTTTAAAGTTCCCTGAAACTCAACATAGTGACACATACCTGTAATCCCAGTACTTGAGAGGCTGAGACAGAAGGATCGCAGGTTTGAGGTAAACCTCAGCAATTTAAGGAGATTCTCAGCAACCTAGCAAGACCCTGTTTCCAAAAGAGGGGGTCTGAGGCTATGGCTCAGGGGTAAAATGATCTGGATTTAATCCCTAGCACCATAGAAAGAAAGAAGAAAGAAAGAAAGAAAGAAAGAAAGAAAGAAAGAAAGAAAGAAAGAAAGAGAGGAAGGAAGGAAGAAAGAAAAGATCCATTGCAAAAAAATACAAGGAAAGATTGAAGATGATGATGATGATAACTATATTAATAAGATAGAAAGAGATTATAATAGAAAAATAAAATGTAGGGGGATGGATAATAAATATGGGGATAGTGCTAGAATTAGAAAATTATGAGCCAGGCGTGGTGGCGCACACATGCAATCCCAGCATTTGGGAGGCTGAGACAGGAGGATCGCAGATTTGCAGACAGCCTCAGCTACTTATTGAGGCCCTTCACAACTGAGTGAGATCCTGTTTCAAAATTAAGAATAAAGCCGGGCGTGGTGGCGCACGCTTGTAATCCTTGTGCTTGGGAGGCTGAGACAGGAGGATCGCATGGGTTCGAAGCCAGCCTCAGCTACTTAGTGAGGCTCTCAGCAACTTAGTGAGACCCTGTTTCCAAATAAAATATAAAATAGGTCTGGGAGTATAGCCCGGAGGTAGAAAGCCTCTGGGTTCCACCCCCAGAACCACAAAAAAAAAAAAAAAATTAAGAATAAAGCCGGGCATGGTAATGCATGCTTATAATCCCAGCACTTGGGAGGCTGAGAAAGGAGATTGCACAGGTTCAAAGCCTGCCTCAACTACTGAGTGAGGCTTTCAGCAGTTTAGTGAGACCCTGTTTACAAATAAAGTATAAAATAGGTCTGGGAGTATAGACTGGAGGTAGAAAAGCCCCTGGGTTCCACCCCCAATATCACACACAAAAATAGAATAAAAAACTTGGGCTGGGGGTATAGCTCGGAGGTAGAATGCCCTGGGTTCCATCCCCACCACCAAAAGAAAGAAAGAAAATTATAATTTTTTTCTCAGTGTGATTTGTATTTATCTTTTTAACTAAAAATTGGACATGGCAAAAGAAAGAAAATTATCATTTTGTAATTACCATAGTTAAAATCAAATCAGGAAAAAATCATGGATGAATGTTAAATTTTAGTTGAAAATTTGATAAGATGCAGTATATTTACATAGTCCTATTAGTTGCAAGAGAGAGAAAAAATAGAGTAACTCTGACAGTCTGGCCCCTGGGTTCAATCCCAGTATGAAAGGGAAGGAAGGAAGGAAGGAAGGAAAGAAGGAAGGAAGGAAGGAAGGAGAATGAAAGAGGCTGTTACATTTTGCAGTTAAGAAACAAAAAGTAGGGGTCACTTTCCCACTCGGACCCCCTCCCCTCCTGGGGAGCTGCTCTCTCTCTCGCAGGTTGTGTTGGCCCTGAGAGAAGGCAGAGTGCATCTGAGGGCACGTGGCTCAGGCGACTCTCGAGTAGTGACCTGAAGGCCTCTGCTGGACCTCATGGCTGACCAGGCCCCTAGGGGTGACCTGTACCTCTTTTCTGGCAGATCGCGTGGACTCTGGGAGAAAGTAGTTTGCAACTGATGGGCACTTGGCTCGGGCGACACTCGGGTAGTGACCCTGAAGGCAGCTACTGGACCCTGGAGTTCCGACAGCCCCTATGGGGTGTTCGGCCACTTTTCTCTATTCCCTTCTGGCAGATCGTGCGGACTCCGGAAGAAAGCAGCCTGTACCTGAAGGCAATTGGCTTGGGCTACTCTCGAGTATTTTCCTGAAGGCAGCTGCTGGACCCAGAGTTCCAGACCCTTTGGGGGTGTTCAGCCACCCTTGCCCCATTCCCTGCTGCTTCCAATAAACCTTTTACTCCCCTTCCTGAGGTCTGCGGGTGTCATTCTTCGCTCTCCGTAGACAAGAACTCGCCGGGGTTTTCTCGCAAGAAACCCCCCCGTTTCATTTTGGAGGTCCCACCGAGATATCATTTTCCACCGAGATATCATCTATGAGATATCATCTACGGAGGGGTGAGTAATTGCGTAAATCTCCTGGCTTCCTAGTTTTTCTGTAGGATGTCTTCTGTAGCCGCTCAAAATGTCAGTAATACTCCATATGAGCGGAGATTAACTAGTTGTGCCTTTACTCGATCCTAGTGAAGATGCCTTGTACTTTTGGAAGGAAATGTAGCTCACAGATAATATCAGAAATCCCTCTCCAAAGAAATAGACAAAGGGAAAGATTGGTAACTTAAAATGTGCTTTAACATCGGGCTTATTTTAGAAGGAACAAAGTTTGAAGCTGGGGACGCAAAATGTAGCAGACTCTCGCCAGGATTCCCTCCAGAGCCCTCTCCTCATCTAAGAAAGGTTCCAGGTTTATTCAGCTAGGATGGAACCAGGCTTATTCGGCTAAACTTCTCTTGGGAATTTAGGGCCCACAGACAGGCACTAGGGGTACATGCACAGTGGCATGTGCTGACAGTTGTCAGGGTGCTGGGCACAGCTTGCTGACATCCTGCCATTAGACCCGGGCGTCTAATGGTGGCGACGGATGCCAGTTCCAGCCTCGCCGGTATAGCATGGATGAGTCCGGTAGGCCTAGGCATACTCGTTTATGGCCATGCATGAAACGATATGCGAGCCCAGAGGACGCTCTGGGAATGTTGCGATGGTGGGAGAAATTATGGGACGCCATTATTTTTTCCCCTGTCTTTCCGATGGGAAATCGCCCATGTCCAAAGCTCACCAGCACCCCCAGTAGATTGTGTACGGAACAACTGGGGATCCTTATTCCCAGACATTGAGGAAGAAGCATTTGGCCTTCTTCTCCAGTCGTGCCTGACCTCTATCAGGTGGGAGATGGTAGAAGCTGCCCTCCCCTCGAGGAAAATGCAAATTGTGATACCATCTTAGATGCCTTTTGCAGGCAAAAGGCTAAATGCGCTGAACTGCCTCAGGTACAACTATTCCTGGCTTTAAGGAAAGATTAACAGCGTGTAAATACACTGGTTGGAACAACTCAAATGCCAGTGGCTCCCCCAGAAACTCCAGAAAAGGAAAAAGATATTGCCAATGTTCCTTCAGCACCTTACCTAGGGACTCTAGATCAGAGAAGGCCTATACCCCGTCGTATTGGATGCTCAGGGTGCACACAGACATCCTTTACCCCCCTCCAAGCTGTACCTGCTGGGGATAAACTTGGAGGAACTATTTGGGTACAGGTCCCCTTTTTCCCTTCAAGATATGAGACAGATTAAAGCAGATCTAGGAGAATTTTCAGGTGGTCCAGATAAATATATTGGGAAGTTTCAGAAACTTAATCAGACCTTTGATCTTTCCTGGAGGGATGTGAGATTAATAATGGATCAAACTCTCACAACTAGTGAGAGAAGGGCAATTTTAGATGCTGCTCAAAATTGTTAAAGGTTTAAATATATTAAAAATTGTTGTTTAACTTAAATGGCAATTTCAAATACAGAGATATGGTCCTACAAGATACAGAGACTTTAAAATTCCTTTGTGTAATTGGTAATTAATATTGGACTAATACAGCTTGTTTTTATCTTTAGCCTAAACTGTTATAACAATTTATATGATAGATTTTCTAAGTGCAGGGGTTTGTGTTTTAACACTTGATGTTAACTAGACTAAGGGTTAGCGTGTCTGACCAAGGTCAATGTTTAAAACAAAATTATAACTCTAGCCTGACGGCTCTGAGGCAAAGAAAGATTTTTGTTTGGCCTACATCTAAAGGCTTATTCTTGATACTGGTTCAATCCTGGAGGCTCAGTCTCCAGCAGCTTTTGTTCTTAAAGAAAAACTTTGTTGAGTGTTAAGTGAGTAAAACAAAAATAAGAAAACATCTTAGTTCGTGTGGCTTAAATTGCTAACAATTTAAATTTGTTAATTTCAAAATTGTCACTAAAAGATTAAGATACTTTGGTTTCTTCAGGTTAAAACAACTACCATCATATTGTCTTCCTGGTAATAAATGTTTAAGTTATAATGTCATTCTAAAGATTTGTTTTGTTAAAATTGATGGTTTAATCCACTGGCTGGTTATTAGAAAGGATAAATTAGTGGGCAGATGTAAGTAAACAGAATGTGTCTATATCTAAAAACTAAATGTGTTGTGTATCTAGAGTCATCTAAATATGTTAAAAGATTTCAAAAATCAAAAGTTAAAGGTTAAAGGTATAAGTTTTATTTATATGTGAACTGACCAATAAGATTTTTGTCTTTAATTCAGAGATTTTAGCCTTAAGACCTGGTTTACATCTGTTTGTCCTGATTGAGTAAATGTCTTGTATAAAAAAATACAGCTGATGGTCGGTCAGGTAACACATTCATTTTAATTGTTAAGGTTATTCTCTAAAATTATAAAACTGTTAATGTTGTCATCTAAAAGATAGAGCTATCTGGTTTTATTCTCTAAAATTATAAAACTGTTAATGTTGTCATCTAAAAGATAGAGCTATCTGGTTTTTGTCAATACTGTTAGCTCACATAAACTTATAGTTACCAGTGTAGTCCAGTATAAAATTGGGTCAATGGACTACCAGAGCAAGGCCAGCGTAAACATGGGTCAATGTACAAAAAAAAAACCTTTATAGATATATAGACCTGGCTATTATGTTTGATCTAACAAAAATGAGATACATATCTTGTCTCTGGAATGAATGGTCCCATTAATCAGCTTTTAAGTTTGACCTTTGTGATGTCTCAACAACAGAAATAAGGAGACAATTGCAGACACAGAGACAAGCTCATTCAATAGCCCTACATTTGGGTAATAAGTCTTTGCTCCCTCAAGATACCAACGGCTTCCCATACAGAGAGGGAAAGAGCTAAAGGCCTTATACCTGCCATCATGGCAAAGGTGCCTGGGTGTCGTGTCAAGGACTGCCCTGAGAGGAGTCCCATCTGCATCTGGGCTATGCCACCTCTAAAAAGCAAGCATGCTACCCTCACCTTCGAAGGAAAGTGAGGTCAGTCTGCTTCCGGAACGGGGCGACCCTCAAAGCTAAGGATTAAAGATGCCCAAGGCTCGGCAAGGCCCCTCTGATCAGCCCTCTGACCAGCTTGGAAAAAGCCTGGGTAGCTCTTGAGGTGACAGGCAAAATATTGGTTTTTTTAATACAAGGCTTAGTCCTCTGCTTGCTTTGTCTCTTCTATTTTGTATCTGGGGTTGACAGCACCCCAAGGCCAAAGAAATTTGTAATGTCTTACAAATTTTCTCTTACCCAGAGACCAAGGGGTATCTAGAACAATAGACCCAGCACTCAGTCACCAGTATCTCCCCCCCCACATCAGGAAAAATAATAAGTCTTCATGGGGAATACAATGCTTTAAAGTGTTCTTAAATACATAAGGTTTAGAGTGACTCCTAAATCTCTTAAATGATTTTTATTGCTGATATATAAACAACATTAAATGCTATGCTTCTTTTGGGTTTGCTTATATATATAACAACAAAGGACAGATATAGACTGTCTATAGATGTATTTCTTTATATGTTGGTAAATACAGAGAAAAAAAAAAAGGTTTGTGAGACTAAGAAAGCATATTGTAAGGTTTATCCTGGTTGTCCCAAAGGACAAATAAAGGACCAGGTAAAAGTCAGAGGGTTCAAGCTAGTTATAAAGTATTAGTGGAATATTTGTTTGATTGTAAGTTTTACAAGGAGGCTAAAGTAAGTTGCAGAAGGTGTGTGATAGGTTGCAAAAAAATGTCTGTAAAATGTTTGTTTGCATATGTGATAAAGATGGATTATTAACAAGATGGAGATTTCTAATAAACATACTGTTTATATATTCCCAAAAAAAGAATTCAGCAACAGAATATACTATGATACAGTTTTAAGGTATGTGGTCAAATAAGATATCCATTGTCTTTGATATTACTTCTTTGGCAAAATTAAAAATTGTTGCTGGTTTAGGAGCAGGAATTGCCCTAAACGCAGCCTCAGTGGCTAATTTAACTACCTCAGTGACTCCAGTGGCCAGTGACACTAGACTAAATTGACACACATTGGCACACATGGTTTTAAATCAGACTAGCCCTTGATTATTTGCTAGCTGACCAAGGAGGAGTTTGTGCTATTGCTAATACTTCCTGTTACATACATGTAAACTCCTCAGGAACAGTAAAAACTAGAACTGAGGACATTCTAAGATAAGCTCAATAGCTACAAGAACGAGCTGCAAAATTTCTGTCACCCAAATATGGGAACAGATCCAAAATATGTTTCCATCTGTTACCTCGTGGCTGTTGCCCTTACTGGGCCCTTTAATCATGTTAATTGTCATTCTCATCTTTGGTCCATGTTTTCTTAACATGCTAACCCAGTTCATCTCTTCTCCTTTAGAAAAATCCAAGCTACAAATGGTCCTTCAAATGGAGCCTCTCACATGAATTTCCAGACCCCAGTCTACCATGGCCGTCTAGATTGCCCACCTCCGATGGGGTCCTAACTGCCGCTGCCCCACGACGCCCCCTTACAGCAGGAAGTCGCTAAGAGCGGTCATCGCCCCGTTTCCCTAACGGCAGTTAAGGTTTCCTATTCGGAAGGGGGGATTGAGGAGATAGAAAGGAAATAGGCAGATAGGGAAAAGGCCTTGGTAGAAAAAGCTAATTTCCTGAGTTCCCTGAGGGGCAACAAATGCCTGAAATTCCAAAGGCTCAGGAGATAAGAAGGTCAAAGCTTCACAAGGCCATCCTGAGTTTCCTAATCAACAAACCCACCCAGCAAGTCTGGCATTCCTGAAAGGAGACCCTTCAAAGAACTTGCAAATGTCCTATGCAAATTCTCCTTGGAATCTCAAAGTCACCCTAACCACAAACGGACTTGCAAGCGGTCAGACATTGGCTAGTCAGATGGCAAAAGTGGGTCACTTTCCCACTCGGACCCCCTCCCCTCCTGGGGAGCTGCTCTCTCTCTCGCAGGTTGTGTTGGCCCTGAGAGAAGGCAGAGTGCATCTGAGGGCACGTGGCTCAGGCGACTCTCGAGTAGTGACCTGAAGGCCTCTGCTGGACCTCATGGCTGACCAGGCCCCTAGGGGTGACCTGTACCTCTTTTCTGGCAGATCGCGTGGACTCTGGGAGAAAGTAGTTTGCAACTGATGGGCACTTGGCTCGGGCGACACTCGGGTAGTGACCCTGAAGGCAGCTACTGGACCCTGGAGTTCCGACAGCCCCTATGGGGTGCTCGGCCACTTTTCTCTATTCCCTTCTGGCAGATCGTGCGGACTCGGGAAGAAAGCAGCCTGTACCTGAAGGCAATTGGCTTGGGCTACTCTCGAGTATTTTCCTGAAGGCAGCTGCTGGACCCAGAGTTCCAGACCCTTTGGGGGTGTTCAGCCACCCTTGCCCCATTCCCTGCTGCTTCCAATAAACCTTTTACTCCCCTTCAAAAAAAAAAAAAAAAAAGAAACAAAAAGTATTAATTTTATTTGATGCTTTATCTTTTCATTATAACTGGAATTTATTTTGCTTACTTATTTGAATTTAAATCTTAAGATGCTGGAAGTGAATCCCAGACAGGGAGGCTAAGGCAGGAGGCTAACAGCAAGTTTGAGGCCAACCTGGGCAACTTAAACCGTGTCCCAATACAAAAATAAAAAGGCCTGGGGACGTAGTTCAGTACCCCCGCCCCCCCCCCCGGGTTCAATCAACACCTTGACCAAACTCAAAATTAAAATCACTAATGGGAGACAGGTGCACATCATGGGCCTTCAGGTGTGGTTTCCTGAGAGAACACACTGCCGTTCACTGATCTAGTTAAGAATCCATAATCAGAGCTGACTTGGTGACGCACACTTGTAATCCCAGCATTTAGGAGGCTTAGATAGGAGGATCTCAGTTCACAGACAGCCTCAGCTACTTAGTGAGACCCTTTGCAACTCAGTGAGACCTGTTTCAAAATAATGAATAAAAAATAGGACTGGAAGTCGGGCATGGTGGCGCATGCTTATAATCCCAGCATTTTGGAGGCTGAGACAGGAGGATCGTGATTCGTGGACAGCCTCAGCTACTTAGTGAGGCCCTCTGCAACTCAGTGAGACCTGGTTTCAAAATAAAGAAAAAAAAATAGGGCAGGGGGTGTATCTCAGACGTCAAATGCCCCTGAGTTCCATCCCCAGACCCTCAAAAAAAAAAAAAAAAAAAAAAATAGGACAGGGGTTGTGGCTTGAAGGTAGAATGCCCCCTGGGTTCCTTCCTCAGTACTGCAAAAAAGAAAAAAAAATCAATAACCAGTTGGGCCTGGTGGCACACACTTATAATCCCAGAACTTGAAAGTCGGAGACAGGAAGATTGCAGATTCAAAGCCAGCCTCAGCAACTTAGCAAGACCCTCAACAAGCTAGCAAGAACTTGTTTCAAAATAAAAAGATCTGAGGGGTATAGATCAGTAGTAGAATGCCCCTGGGTTCAATCCCTAATACCAGAAAATAATAATAACCCCATGTATCACTAGGAAATATCAGATAAATATGAGGAATGTTTATATACAAAAGGAAGAACAAACTACATTCCTTTTTTTAAAAAATGTCAGTATCATAAAAGACAAGAAAGATTATAGAATTTGTTTCACATTAAAGAGACTAAAGAACCAGGCGTGGTGGTGCACACTTGTAATCCCAGCATTCGGGAGGCTGAGACAGGAAGATCACAGTTCACAGACAGCCTCAGCTACTTAGTGAGGCCCTTTGCAACTCAGTGAGACCCTGTTTCAAAATAAATAATAAAAATAGGGCTAGGGGTGTAACTCAGAGGTAGAATGCCCCTGGGTTCCATCTCTAGTACCAAGAAGAAGAAGGAGAAGAAGAAGAAGAAGCAGGAGGAGGAGGAGGAGGAGGAGGAGGAGGAGGAGGAGGAGGAGGAGGAGGAGGAGAAGAAATAGGGCTGAATGGGTAGCTCTGCCATAAAATGCCCCTGGGTTCCATCCCCAGTACTACATAAATAAATAAATAAATAAATAAATAAATAAATAAATAAATAAATAAATAAATAAATAAATAAAAAAATATAAAGAAGCTAAAGAATCCTGGAAACTAAATACAATACCTAACTTTAAACTAGATCTATGGAGAGAAAAAATACTATAAAATATGTTACTAGATCACCTATAAAATTAGAATATGGATGGTAGACAAGATAAAAACATATCAATACATAATAAAAATTTAAGTAAGTAGCTGTATTATATAGTAATTCTTAGGAACTACACAACTGAATATTTAGGGGTAAAAGGCCATGATGTTTGTAACTTTCCCTATTCAGAAGAAATATGGGAGCCAGGTGAGGTGAGCCATGCCTATAATCCCAATACTTGGTAAGCTAAGTCAGTAGGTTTGCAGGTTCAAGGCCAGCCTCAGCAACTTAATGAGACCCTATGCAAAAGAAAAGCTTTGACATTTTGTACCTCAAGAAACAAGCAAATAAAGGGTGTTAATTTCATTTGATGTTTTGTCATTTCATTATGACTGGAAATTGTTTTGCTTACTTATTTGAATGTAAACCTTAAGATATTGAAAGTGAATCCCTAGCAGGGAGGCTGAGGCAGGAGGATAACAGCAAGTTTGAGGCCAGCCTGGGCAACTTACACCATGTCTCAACATAAAAAATAAAAAGGGCTGGGGATGTAGCTCAGTGGTCACCTCTGGGTTCAAGCCCCAGCACTGCAGGAAAAAATAAAGGAGGGGTGAAAGATATTGAAGGTGACATTTTTAGATGTTGTGTGCTTTTTCTGGGTCATTAATGTCTTATCCCAGGGTCATGGAGCTTTGCAGGTAGACTCAATAAATCTGGCCTGAAACAAACAAACAATCCTCCACCCTCATACATGTTGACTTCAGCCGCATTCATCAGCGTGCAGACTGCATGACTCCCCCTTTCGATACAGAATCGTTCCACTTGAATTTTTTTAGACTTCTTCCAGATCCCAAATCTGCTCTAACAAGGGAAAACAGTACAGCTGGGGCTCCGGGGCTGGTGAGCTGAGCCTACAGCAGAGTTTCCCTGTACTCTTGACTTCAGGGTCCTTTGTCATCTTCATTTATTAGACTGGGTTCGCATTTTTTTTAGTAACCACACATTTCGTTTGCTAAACCCTCTCCCCTAAAAAGTGTGGTTTCTGTAGCTAGCCCCTGAGGTATTTACTTAAATAATTTAACCTAAACCTTGTATACTAGGAAAAAGTTACCTAGGTAGTTGCATTGTAGAAATATGTGGTCAGAGTTTTACTCAAGATAAATGTGAAAAGGTTTTTAAGTGTTTACAAGTTCTTACTGTCACACATAGTTCATTCCAGATCTTCACAGCGCTGAGAAAGAGTGACTGCAAAACCTGTTCTTACAAACGCCACTGGAACCCTGCGGGGGTTGGGAGGGGAGGCCTGGAAATCCGCACGAACGCTGGTCGCTGAAGACACCTAGAGGCCGTTCCTAGGAACTGCAAGGAAGACCCTGCGAGCGCCGCCTCCTATTGCTCTCTGGCTCAGGACGCCTGCTGGGAGGAGAGGGAGGCCTGGGAAGGAGGCCTTCAGTGCCTCAAACTGGGAAATGAGATCTCAGAACTTGCCAGAGTCATTGTTATGACACTTAATGAGCTGAGTGAGCTCCATAAACAGCTTGTCCTCTTCTAGGCCTGTTAGAATGCGTGTCATTGAGCCGGGCGTGGTGGCACACTCTTGTAATCCCAGTACCTGGGAGGCTGAAACAGAAGGATCACAGGCTCATGGTCAGCCTCGGCTACTTAGTGAGGCCCTCTGTAACTTAGCGAGACCCTGTTTCCAAATAGGAAATAAAATCGGGCTAGGGGTTTAGTTCAGAGGTAAAATGCCTCTGGGTTCAACCCCGGTGCCACAGGAAGGAAGGAAGGAAGGAAGGAAGGAAGGAAGGAAGGAAGGAAGGAAGGAAGGAAGGAAGGAAGGAAGGAAGGGAGGGAGAGAGAAAGAGAGAGAGAAAGAGAGAAAGAAAGAAAGACAATGAATGTCTGTAAAAGAATGCTGAAAACCTGAATCATTGTGGTTGAGAGTAGTCAAAGATGCCAGGATCAAACCCTTTGCTGAATTTTCTCTGATGCCTGTAGTTTTCTGATTGCTAATGCTACTTTTACCTATGAATTGTGTGTGTGTGTGTGTGTGTGTGTGTGTGTGTGTGTGTTTTGTTGCAGTGCTGGGGATGGAATCCAGAGGCATTCTATCTCTGAGCAACACCCCAGCCCTATATTTTATTCTTAATTTTGAAACAGGGCCTCTCTGAGTTGCAAAGGGCCTCACTAAGTAGCTGAGGCTTGTCGCCAACCATGATCTTCCTGTCGCAGCCTCCCAAATATGGGGATTACAAGCATGTGCCACCACACCCAACTAAATGGGTTTTTTAGTTATTTTAAGGACACTAAAAAAGTTTGACTTACTCAAAATCACAGCTATGTCTAGTCTTTGGTACAAAGGATAGATAATCCATCTTGTCTCTCTTGACCCATCAACTGCCGCTGATTCTTCTCAATTAAGAGCAGGTTAGTGGAGCCTGCCTTATAAAACTTAACTTTTTTGGGGAGTAGGGGTGTTACTGGGGATGAAACCCAAGGATATTCTACCTCTGAGCTACAGTCCCAGACTGATTTTATTTTTTATTCTGAAACAGGGTCTCACTAAGTTGCCCACTGGGGCTGGTCATCAACTTGTATTCCTCCTGTCTCACCCTCCAAGTACTGGGATTACTACCATGCACCACCACACCCGACACCCTGAACTTTTACCATCTGGGTGGGCAGCAAAATGCAATTACAAACCAGGCATGGTGCCACACTCGCATGAAAGTGTCTTACTACCTTATGGAAAATTGTCCTTTTCTTTGTTGGAAGGGGATTAGATTATTTATTACTTGAGGAATGTCTGCTTTGTTGACTCAATTATTGATTTAAGGTATTTGAACTTTCTTCATAAGAGTACACATATACACATACACACACACACATACACACATGAAAAGAAAAAAGGTAGAATAAGCAAAAGCCTAATTCAAGAGAAATAAACTGGTGTAATTTTTTCTCTCATAATAATTACCCTTTATACCTAGAATACATAGGATCACAGATGCTGGGGGTGTTTTTTTTTTTTTCTTTTAAGTAGTCCAAGGGATTTCTCTATTTAAATTTTTTAACTTTTAAATTCATTATGGACCAGGCATGGTGGCACACACCTGTAATCCCAGTGCTTGAAGGCTGAGGCGGGAGGACTGCAGATTCAAGACCAGCCTCAGTGACTTAGTGAGATTCTCAGCAACCTAGCAAGACCTGGTTTCAGAACAAAAAAATAAAAAGGGCTAGACGTATAACTCAGGGGTAGAATGCCTCTGGGTTCATTCCCTCATACCAATATATACATACTTATATACACACATAATGGATCCACATGTGTTCAAATGTTTGGAAGAAGAAGATGGGCTATAAGAAGTTTCAACCAGATGCGCTATCACACACATGTAATCCTGGTATTTGGGAGGCCAAGAGATAATCACAGGTTTGAGGCCAGACTCAGCAATTTAACAAGACTCTGTTTTAAACTAAATAATAAAATAGGGTTGGGGTGTCACTCAGAGGTAAAATACCCTGGATTTGATCCCCAACACACACACACACACACACACACACACACACACACACACACACACACAGAAAAAAAAACTAATATTATCAGGTTGTATATATCCTTTCTATATGTAAATACATACATTTTTTGTTTCAAGTACTGGGGATGGAACCCAGGGGCATTCTATCTCCAAGCTACACCTCCAGCTCTATTTTTATACTCTTTTTGTGTGTGTGTGTGTGTGTGTGTGTGTGTGTGTGTGGTATTGGGGATGGAACACAGGGGCATCCTACCTCTGAGCTACACCCCCAGCCCTATTTTTTATTCTTTATTTTGAAACAGGGTCTCACTGAGTTGCAAAGGGCCTCACTAAGTAGCTGAGGCTGTCCGCGAACTGTGATCCTCCTGTCTCAGCCTCCAAAGTGCTGGGATTACAAGGTGCACCACCACACCCGGCTCTACACACATCTTGTTTTTTTTTTTTTTTCCACTTTTGCACCTACATAAGCATTTTAAATAATATATTTGAAGCCGGGTGTGGTGGCGCACGCTTGTAATCCCAGCGCTTGGGAGGCTGAGACAGGAGGATTGCACAGGTTCAAAGCCAGCCTTGGCTACTTAGTGAGGCCTCAGCAATTTAGTGAGACCCTGTTTCCAAATAAAGTATAAAAATAGGTCTGGTAGTATAGCCCGGAAATAGAAAGCCTCTGGATTCCACTCCCAGTACCACAAAAATAAATTAAATAAATAAGTAAATAAATAACATATTTTGTATTTTGGTATTTTGATTTTTGTACTTTTATATTTGAAAACAGAAAGTACATAGAGATCACCCATTCTTTTTTTATAACCACATAGTAATCCACTGTATGGATGTACTATCATTTATTTAATGGGCATGTTATTCAGTGAATTACCAAAAGTTGTTTTCAAATAGTATTTCCAATCCTTGCTATTACAAAATAGTATAGTAACTAACACTGCACATACTTATGTCTAGAAAATAAATCCCTTAAAGTATAATTGTAGGTAAAAAGAAATGTGCATTTGTAATCTTGCTATATGGTGTTAAGTTCCCCCAGAGAAACTATACCATTTGTACTACACCAGCATTGTATAGACGTGTCTGTTTCTTCACCTCTCCAACATCTACACTTCTAAAAGTTTTTATCACATTCTTCCCCAAGGCTGAATGAGGTCGTTTTCTAGGCTGTCTTCTAGGTTGGGTCTGATCCAATTCCTCTTCATTTCAACATCAGCTCTCTACAGACCCTGCGTTCACCCTACCTCTGCTCTGGTTCATGTCATTTCCTCGGCTCATGTCAATACCATCCTCCACCTATCCACCTTTCAAAACCAAGGTTCTGCCTAAATCTCCATGAAGCCTTTCTCAGTGATCTGGCACCTGCTGATGTCTTCTCTTCTAAGAATTTCCCAACAGGCGTGTTCTTTAAAGGTTTTCAGGGGAATGGGGGAGTGAAGCCCCTCACATCTTAGGACAGGCAGCAGGTCTGGGCAAGGGCCCTTGACTGGTCCTTTGGGCCAGGTGGCCTTTGCCAGTTTACATCAAAGTCCATACAATATGGTCGTTTTTTTCTGCATGCCATGACATGAAAACAAAAGAAAACTACCAAGAGCACCAAGCTAGCACAGAGTGAAGCACAGAGACACTGTCACCCTCAGCCATTAGTAAACACTTTCATCGCTATTTGTACTATGCTTGATCTTAGCCAGGAGGCTGAGAAGCAATATTTTTGCTATTTTCCCCCTCCCACTATTGCCATAAATAAAAGTGGAGGGGGAAAATGTCTGGGTGCATTAGAACTGGTCGCCAAAGGTAAAAGAAGCCAGCAGACCAAAGAGGCAGAAGCATTTGAGATGACACAGAGTGCGATTTTTTTAGAGACTTATGAACAAAATTGTGTCTTGAGTGGCAGCAAGGCAGAAGGAATGCCGGGTATGGTGGCTCATTCCCATAATCCCCCAACTCAGGAGGCTGAGGCAGGAAGATCACAAGTATGAGGTCAACCTGGGAGGTTTAGGGAGACCCTATCTCAAAATAAAATGAGCTGGGTGTGGTGACATCCTCCTGTAATCCAAATACTTCGGAGGCTGAGACAGGAGAATCGCAGGTGTGAGGCTAGTCTCCACAACTTAGCGAGACCTTCTACAACTTAGTGAGCTCCTGTTTCGAAAAATAAAAAATAAACTGAGCCTGGTGGCGTATGCTTGTAATCCCAGCATTCTGGAGGCTGAGATGGGAAGATCACAGTCCATGGACAGTCTCGGCTACTTTGTGAGGCCCTCTACAACTTAATGAGACCCTATTTCAAAATAAAGAATAAAAAAATAGAACTGAGGATGTAGCTCAGAGGTAGAATGCCCCTGGGTTCCATGCCCAGTACCAAATAAATAAATAAATAAATAAATAAATAAATAAATAAATTGGAGGTGTGGCTTAAGGATAAAATAAATGGCCCCTGGGCTCCATCCCCAGTACCAAAAATAAAAATAAAATAAAATGAAAAGGGCTGAAGATGTAGCTCAATGGCAGATCAATCCTAAATTCAATGAGTCCTCACCCCAAGGCAGAGGGAGGAAATTTATATACTAAGCAAATAAAAGTGGGCCATGGCCAACCAAAATGTACCTGTCCTTTCTCAAACACCACTAATATATCTTACATTAGTTAAGACGCAGTCCAGGTGTCAGTGGCTAGCACAACATGCTCAGCCGACTGTTTTGTTTTTTGTTTTGGTTTTTTATGGTGCTGGGGATTTAATTCAGGGGCATTTTACCCCCCAGCTACACCCACACACACAGCCCATTTTATTTTTTTTTTGGAAGCAGGGTCTCACCAAGTTGCTGAGAGTTTCACTAAGTTGCTGGGGCTGGCTTTAAACCTATGAACCAGCCGGGCATGGTGGCCCATGCTTATAATCCCAGCATTTGGGAGACTGAGACAGGAGGATCACGGTTCGCGGACAGCCTCAGCTACTTAATGAGGCCCCCTGCAACTCAGTGAGACCCTGTTTCAGAATAAAACTCAGAGGTAGAATGCCCCTCGGTTCCATCCCTGGCACCACAATAAAATAAAATAAACCTATGAACCTCCGGTCTCAGCCTTCCAAGTACTGGAAGTATAGGCATGGGCCACCACACCTGGCTTTAGTCGACTCTTTTAACGACATGGTCCTCTAAGATTTGGAGTGTGTGCCAGGGCCACTTGGAGAGTCAGGTGGAGTTTACAACCAAGATAGCGGCATAGAAACCTAAACTCTGCTCCAATTGCATATTTTTTTTTTGCTTCTTGAACGTTCCTAAAGCTTTGAAACTACCACCTCCACCAGAGGCGATTCTCTTGTTTGAGCACAAAGATTCTCTAGAACCTCCATGGAGCACTGAGGGAAGGTGTGGGAGCACTCACTACAGTGTTAGCGTCGCCACTTTGACAGGAATGGAAGACCCCGCTGGGGTTGCTCAGGCCCACCAGAGACAGGGCCCTCTTCACAGGCTCCAGTTGTGTCTCAGCCTTGGCTGTGCTGATGTCAGTGGGTTGGCAGTCATGCCCAAGTCAGCAAGGACACTGCCTCAAAGCCCCTGCCATCTGAGCTCAGCGTTTGTGATGGGATCGTACCAGATATCTCCACTTGTGGCAAATATCTCAAAAGTGAGACGGTATATGCAAAGGGAAGATGCCGAGAAGGTGCGGTGGTGCACATCTGTAATCCCAGCTACCTGGAGGCTCAGACAGGAGGATCACAAGTTTAAGGCCCAGCCTGAGCAAGACCTTGTCTCAAAATAAAAAGCAAAAAGGGCCAGATGTGGTGGTGCACACCTGTAATCTCAGTACTTGGGAGGCTGAGACAGAAGGATTGCAGGTTCAAGGACAGCCTCTGCAAGTAGTGAGATTCCCATCAACCTAGGGAGATCCTGTTTCAAAATTTACAAAAAAAGGTGTGGGGGTGTAGCTCAGAGGTAAAACACCCCAGGTTCAATCGCTAATACCACACACACAAAAAAAAAAAACAGGATCTAGGAAGTAAGGTAGTTCGATGGTAGAGTGTCCCTGAGTTCAGTCCTCAGTAATACACATACATGCATGCAAGAGAGAGAGAGAGAGAGAGAGAGAGAGAGAGAGAGAGAGAGAGAGAGCGAGCAAAATGTTGCTGGGTATGGTGGCATACACCTGTAATCCTACTACTTGGTAGGCTCAGACAGGAGGATTGAAGGTTCAAAACCAGCCTCAGCAATTTAGCAAGATCCATTTCAAAATAAAAAATAAAAAAAAGTCTGGGGATGTGGCTCAGAGGTAGAATGTCCCTGAGTTTAATCGTCAACACCACAAAAAAGAGAAGAGGAAGATGTTACCACTAACCTTTCGAGGGGGTTCACTATATATCAGATACCACGCTTGACATATATTAATTCATTTTAACTCTCACAGACTTAACAGGGGAGTATTATTCTTATCATCTCTTTTCAAGGAGGGAAACTTAGGCACAGACAGACTGAATTATTTGCTCAAGGTCACATAGCTGGTAAGTAGCAGAGCTTGAGAGCGTGGATCTGGACCTGGCGGTCTGTCTCTGACTTCCCCCAGGAAGCTCCACACCATCCCAGCTTTCAGCATATGCTGTGGTTCAATTGCCTCCTTGGCCTTGGATGTGCCCACAACATCATCACAGAGGCCCCGAGGTAAACAGGGAGAAACTTCTGAAGGATCAAGGCAGGGACTCCATTGGTTCATTGTCCACCCTAGCCGGGCATGGTGGCGCACACTGTAATCCCAGCATTCGGGAAGCTGAGACAGTTGGATGGCGGTTCAGTCAGCCTCAGCTACTTAGGCCCTTTGCAACTCAATGAGGCTCTGTTTCAAAATAAAGAATAAAAAAAATAGGGTTGTGGGTGTAGCTCAGAGGCAGAATGCTCTTGGGTTCCATCCCCAGTACCGCAAAAAACAAACAAAAAAAACAAACCAAAAAAAAAAGAAATCCTGCCCTGGCTTCCCTGGGCAAACACCTCATACCCTACTGTGGGCTTCTTCTGCATGGGGTAGTTCTTTTTTTTTTTAATTTATACATAATTATGGGCTGCTCACCAAGGCTTGGGACTGTGGTCTACCTATAGGAGACAATTTTTATTTTTTTGCAGTACTGAGAATGGAACCCAAGGGCGTTCTACCTCCCAGCTACCCCCCCACCCCTTTCTTTCTCTCTTTCTTTCTTCCTTCCTTCCTTCCTTCCTTCCTTCCTTCCTTCCTTTCTTTCTCTCTTTTTTGTGGTACTGAGGGTGGAACCCAGAGGCTTTTCTACCTCTGGGTTATACTCCCAGCCTTAGTTTTTTATTCTTCATTTTGAAACGGGGTCTCACTAAGTAGTAGCTGAATCTGTCCTCGAACCGTGATCCTCCTGTCTCAGCCTCCCAAATACTAGGATTACAAGCATGCGCCACCACAGCCATGTAGGGCTGGATTTCAGCTCCCACTGGATCCCTCAGCTGGAGTCCTTTACATCCACATCTATATATTAGTGGTTCCAAATTGAGGACAAATGAAAGAGACAACACAGTTGTCATGTGGCTCAGTACTATTGCTTATATGTTTGCAGATTATTTCAAAGATCTAGATGACTTCATAGGAGGTCATGTGCATGGACTCTGTTTACCTCATCAGCCTATAAAGTCAAAAAGAGGTCAAGTTAATCTGGGTGTCCAAATGACCATGACTCAGATCACACCCTCCGGTCTCCACCTGCTCAGGCAGAGCTAATCTGCCCCCAAGACAAGTTTCTGGAAAGCTCCAAAGAAGAGCCTCACATGTGCCAACCACTGGGCACCACCTGGCACTCCATCACTCCCGCCCCTGTTCTGCCTTGCCGCATCGTCAGCTTCTCATGAAACCACACAAGAAAGCCTCACCAGGGCTTGTTGGAAGCTACCAAAGTCATCAGTCCATAGGGCACCAAAGGAACACTGGGAGAAGAGATTATTTGGGGTCGAGAAGTCTCTCCTCCCAATTATGTGCCACGTCTCACCTGAGCCCCCAAACATCTCTGCATGCATCCAGAATCTTTCAAATCTCTGATAAAAAGCCTCTTTCCACATGCTCAGAATCTCCCTGATCCTTTCTACCAGTTTCCAATCTGGACCCTTTACCCAGAGGGTGTCAAATTCAACCAAGGGAGTGGACGGGAAACAGACTCTATCACCTTCCTCTTTGCCCATTCACCCATCCATCTGCATATCTATCCAACTAATTGACAGAGACCACGGAGCCAGGCGTGGTGGCGCATGCTTGTAATCCCAGCATACAGGAGGCTGAGACAGGAGGATTGCAGTTCTCTGACAGCCTCAGCTACTTAGTGAGGCCCTTTGCAACTCGGTGAGACCCTGTTTCAAAATAAAGAATAGGGCTGGGGGTGTAGCTCAGAGGTTGAATGCCCCTGGGTTCCATTTCCAGTACTGAAAAAAAAAAAATCTATTCCTAGCAAATGTTTAAGAATGTAATACCTTGGGCCAGGGGCAGTGGTACATACCTATAACCCCAGTACTTGGGAGGCTGAGATAGAAGGATCACAGAATTGAGGTCAGCCTCAGCAACTTAGCAAGACTCTGTTTCAAAATAAAAGAAAAAATAATAATAAGCCAGGCGTGGTGGTGCACACTTGTAATCCCAGTGCTTGTGAGGCTGAGGCAGGAGGATCGCACAGGTTCGAAGCCAGCCTTAGCTACTAAGCGAGACCCTGTTTCCAAATAAAGTATAAAATAGGTCTGGGAGTATAGCCCGGAGGTAGAAAAGCCCCTGGGTTCCACTCCCAGTACCACTAAAATAAAATAAAATAAAATATAAGAAGGGCTAGGGGTATAGCAAAAAAAATAGTGCAATACCATGTTATTAACTATTGTCACCATGTTATGCAATAAATATATTGAACTGTTTTCTCTTTCTAAATGAAATATAGTATTATATGGCCAACATCTCCCCAAACCTTGCCCCTACCAATGGCCCCTGATAAACTATATTTAGCAGGTGTTTATATTCTTTTTTTTTTTTTTTTTTGCAGATCTGGGGATTGAACCCAGAGGCATTCTACATCTGAGCTACACCCCCAGCACTATTTTTTTTTTTATTCTTTATTTTGAGACACAGTCTCAAAGTTGTGGAGGGCTTCACTAAGTAACTGAAGCTGGCCATGAACCTGTGATCCTCCTGTCTCACCCTCCCAAGTACTGGGATTACAAATGTGTGCCACCAAGCCCAGCTTGTTTTATATTCTTTATTCAGTATTTTCAACCCTATCAGAACCAACAGCCTCTATGTCTAGCAAAAAAAAAAAAAAATTTTTTTTTTTTTTTTTTTGGTGGTACTGAGGATGGAACCCAGGGGCCTTCTACCTCCGGTCTACACTCCCAGACCTATTTTATATTTTATTTGGAAATAGGGTATCTTAAGCCAGATGAGGCTGGCTTTGAACCTGCATGACCCTCCTGTCTCAGCCTCCCAAGCGCGGGGATTACAAGTGTGCGCCACCACGCCCGGCTCTAGCAAATATTTTATAACAACATTTAGAACACTAAAATATCCTCAGGTGGTACAATCTGTCTACAAACATAATTTAAATATAAATATGTACATCTGCATGTATATTCACATATGCATATTTATTCCTAACTATAATAAAAGGGAAGAAGAGGAAGACATACTCCTCACAAAAGATGCATTATAATAAATAAATGAGGACGCACGACTCTATCTGAAGATGTAATGAGGCTTTTAGATGCTTGCTTCCAAACATCTCAGAGAGTCATCGTGGCTGTAATAGCCTTAGTTAGCCACTGATTATAGAAGTGATACAAGCAACTCAAACACCACCGTCAGCAGCGCGCGTCTGTGTGTGTGTGTGTGTGTGTGTGTGTGTGTGTGTGTGTGTGTGTGTTGCTGGGGATTGAACCCAGGAGCATTCTACCTCCGAGCTACACCCCCAGCCCTATTTTTTATTCTTTATTTTGAAACAAGATCTCACAGTTGCAAAGGGCCTCGCTAAGTAGCTGAGGCTGTCCGTGAACCGCAATCCTCCTATCTCGGCTTCCCAAATGCTGGGATTACAAGCCTGCGCCACCACGCCCGGCTCCTTGGTCTAGGTTTTGAATATGGCTCCCCATGGAACATTCAAAGCTGTGCAACAAACCTTCATTGGGATTCGCTGAGAAACCTCTACTACATGTTGCCTGGCATACTGCCATCCCTGGCCTCCTCTTCTTGTCTGTTACTAAATGCTAATAGTGACCCCAAAGGTTGTGATGAGCAAAAGTGTCCCCATACATCTTCTAAACACCTCCTGGGAGTGGTGTTACCCTACTCCATGAAGGCCCGTTGGAATGCCTGATCAGGAAGGAAGCTAAAAACTGAATGACTAGCTGGGCGTGGTGGTGCACGCTTGTAATCCCAGCGCTTGGGAGGCTGAGACAGGAGGATCATATAGGTTCGAAGCCAACCTCAGCTACTTAGTGAGGCTCTCAGCAACTTAGTGAGACCCTGTTTCCAAATAAAGTATAAAATAGGTCTGGGAATATAGCCCAGAAGTAGAAAAGCCCCTGGGTTCCACCCCCAGTACCAAAACAAAAAAACTGAATGACCAAAAGAGAGACGCACAGGGAAGAGCATTCCGGTAAAAGGAACACCGGGTCCATGGTCACCACAGTGACACAGCACGCTCAGACATCCAAGAAGTAGAAAGACCGGTGGGACTGGAACGTATTCATTGAGGCATGTGAGTGTGTGTGGAGACGTGGCTGGTGGACAGAGGCCAGAGTACAGACCTGGACTCAGGAGTGTGGTAGGGATTTGCTAAGGAGGGTTGTGAAGCAATGCAAGGCCTGTGTTTTGTTTCTCTGTGTGAAGGATGGTACCCAGGGCCACACACAAGCAATGCAAGAGGTCTGTCACTAAGCTAGGACCCCACCCCTTTCTTATTTTAAGACAAGATCTCATTAAAGTGCCCCAGGCTGATTTTGAATTTGCCACCCTCCTGCCTCTGCCTCTGGAGTAAAGGAGCTGGGATTACAGATGGCCTCCCTGCCACCGAGCTCAGCTTAGGAAAGGTGATTAATCAACTTCAGTAGTTAGGTGGCTGTAGAGAGTTGCTGGTGAGCAGAGTGGCAGGGAGGCCAGCTGGGAGACTGCAAAAACATAAGAGTAGATTGGCCAGGATATTAGCAGCAGAGATGGAGAGAAATTATAGGTTCGGGAGCTGGGTGTGCATGCCTATCATCCTAGTCATAGGGTTGGAAATATAGTCATAGGATGGCACTATGTCACTTAGGAAATATCACAAGACAAGAGCCTCACAGGTCCAAAGCCAGCCTCAGCAACTTAGAGAGGCTCTCTGAAACTTGGTGAGAATTTGTTTCTAAATAAAAAACTAAACAGGGCTGGAGGTGAAACTCAGAAATAGATGCCCCGGGCTCAATTCCCAGCACTACAAAGTAAGTAAGTTTAGAAGAAGAAGAAAGAGGCCCTGGTAATGAATGGAAATTAAAGCGTGTGGGAAAGGACGCAATCAGAGATGACACAGGAGCCGGGCGTGGTGGCGCACGCTTGTAATCCCAGCATTTGGGAGGCCCAGACAAGAGAATCACGGTTCACAGACAGCTTCAGCTGCTACTTAGTGAGGCCCTTTGAAATTCAGTGAGACCCTGTTTCAAAATAAAGAATAAAAAAAATTAGGGCTTGGGATGTAGCTCAAAGGTAGAATGCCCCTGGATTTCATCCCCAGTACCACAAAAAAGGGAGAAAAAAGAAAGAAAAAAAAGGATTGACACAGGAAGTCAGGTATTGTGGTGGACTCTTGTAATCTCAGCACTTGGGAGCTTGGGAGGCTGAGACAGGAAGATCACAGGTTCATGGCCAGACTCAGCCACTTAGTGAGGCCCTGTGCAACTTAGTGAGACCCTGTTTTAAAATAAAGAGTTAAAAATAAAGATGGGGGTGTAGCTCGGAGGTAGAATGCCCCCGGGTTCCCCATTACCTCGGGGAAAAAAAAAAAAGATGACATATGACAAAAGTGGCTTTAACAGGAGGAACTGGGTAGTTGCTGGAGCCAGTTCCTACGCTGGTGAATGGAGGAACTGGAGTTTCTGTTTGTTTGTTTGCTTGCTTGCTTATTTGCTTTAGTACATGCCAAGAGTTCTGTTTTGAACATGTTCCCTTTGAGATGCCTGTTAGACATCCAGGTACTCAAATAGACAAACCGTCTGGAGTTCAGGAAAAAGAAAAACCTGGTGACAAGTCTGTGCCACTTGCATAGAGATGGCTCCTAAATCCATAAGGAGGGAGGAAGTGTGACCGCAGCAGAGAGGCCCCAGCAGAGTCCTGGGGCACAACACACACTGTAGAAGTGTAATGGTGAAGGGGGACCTGGGTGTAGCTCAGTGGTAGACAGCTTGCCTAGCATCCACAGGGCTCTGGGTTCAATTCTTGGCACCACAAAAACTAAAAGAAGAAGAAAATAATTGTCTTTTTTTTTTTTTTTTTTTTTTTTTTTACAGGTCTGGGGATGGAACCCAGAGCATTTGACCTCCGAGCTACACCCCCTGCCCTATTTTTTATTCTTTATTTTGAAACAGGGTCTCACTGAGTCATGGAGGGCCTCACTAAGTAGCTGAGGCTGTCTGCAAACCGCGATCCTCCAGTCTTAGCCTCCCGAATGCTGGGATTACAAGCATGCGCCACCATGCCCGGCTAAAAATTGGCAAATTTTAACCGGGCATGGTGACACACACCTATATAGTTCCAGTACTGTGGAGGCTGAGACAGGAGGGTCACAGATTTGCATCCAGCCTCAGCAACTTAGTGAGATCCTCTGCAACTTAGGGAGTACTTCTGTCAAAATAAAAAATAAAACAAGGCTGGGGTTATGGTTCAGTAGTAGAAAACCCCTGGGCTCCATCATCAGTAACACCCCCCAAAGAAATTGAGTGGAAAAAGAGAAAGGGGGTGGTAGGCAAGAGGAGGGCCAGGGCAGCTCTGTCCTGAGAGTCCATGGGGCAAATCCACACTGCAGGGAGCCTGATAGGTTTACTATTTGGGAGGAGTCTGCTTCAATTTAAAATGCACAAAGTTATGAAAACAAAATTAAGTGTTCAGTAGCCGGGTGTGGATGTGCACGCTTGTAATCTCAGCATTTGGGAGGCTGAGACCAGAGGATCACAGTTCACGGACAGCCTCAGCTACTTAGTGAGGCCCTGTTTCTAAATCAAGAATAAAAAACAGGGTAAGGGTGTAGCTCAGAGGTTGAATGCCGCTGGGTTCCATCCCCAGACATAAATAAATAAATAAATAAATAAATAAATAAATAAATAAATAGTGTTCAGTGAATGCTTACAATGAAAAAAATAATCACCTCTTAATAGTTGTTTTTCCTGTACTTTGGAGGTCTTGTTGAGAAAGTTACTGCCTGTGCCTATATGTTGGAGTGTTGATCCTATGCCCTCCTCTAATAACTTCACAGTCTCTGGTCTAATTTCTAAGTCTTTGATCCATCTCGAGTTGATTCCTGTGCACGGTGAGAGGTAAGGATTTAGTTCTATCTTTCTACAAATGGATAGCCAGTTCTCCCAGCACCATCCATTTGTTGAAAAGGCTGTCTTTCCTCCAGCATATGAGTTTGGCCCCTTTGTCAAAGATCAATTGACTATAGGTGTGTGGGTTTGTTTCTGTATCT
Organism: Muscardinus avellanarius; assembly: GCF_963383645.1. Lineage (NCBI taxonomy): Eukaryota > Metazoa > Chordata > Mammalia > Rodentia > Gliridae > Muscardinus > Muscardinus avellanarius. Next base: position 111,602,291 of record NC_137789.1, read on the forward strand.
TCTCTTCTGTTCCACTGGTCTGTGTGCCTGTTGTTGTGCCAATACCATGCTGTTTTTACTACTACTGTTCTGTTGTATAATTTGAAGTCAGAGATTGTGATACCTCCTGCCTGGTTCTTATTCCTATAAGAATTGCTTTGGCTATTCTGGGTCATTTATTTCTCCATATAAAATTCATGAATGATTTTTCTAGGTCTATGAAGATTGTTGTTGGTATTTTGATAAAAATTGCATTGAATCTGTAGATTACTTTTGGCAGAATGGTCATTTTGATGATATTTCTTCTGCCTACCCATGAGCAAGGGAGATCTTTCCATCTTCCAAGGTCTTCTTCAATTTCTTTCTTTAGTGTTTTATAGTTTTCATTGTAGAGATCTTATACATCTTTGGTTAGGTTTATTGCTAGATATTTTGTTTTGAGGTTATAGTGAATGGAATTGTTTTCTTTATTTCTTTCATTGTGGATTGAATAGAGCATGGTCAACCTGGACACTCATTGTTGGGAGGGGGAAAAGAGGGAGCAGGGGAGAGGCACCAAGCACTGTGTGAATGTATGTCATTTTCAGTATGATCCACATAAAAATAAAATAAAATAATGAGAAAAAATAAAGTGTGCTATTGCCACTGTTCAAAAAAATTGTTTTTCTACATAGTCTGGCTTTCTATTGATTAATCATAAGACTCTAGCTTGGTGCAAATAGAAAGATAAGTCAATCTTTCCTCTGGCATTGTTGAGATTTGAGTTTTCATGATTATTAATAATTTATAAAATTTCAGCTTCATTAAGTCAGACTCCACAATATCGTGCACATTTGTTGTTGAATTTGAAAAACCTCTGTCAGGTTTGCTTCCTAAGCTATAAGATTGGGGACACTGCAGAGATTTTTCTGCAGTGCTACTGTAAGTGCTGATTTAATTGGCAGCCCTCATTAACCAGTTGTCAACAAAGTCTTCATTGTAGCATCACATTAGATTACACATTAGTTTCATCAATGTCAGCTTTTCATATAAATGAGCAGGAAATTCAAATATTTTTCCAATGTGTCTATGTCATTTGTTTCTTTTGTATTAGTGAGGTTTTCAAACAACTCACAAGTTTGTTTGATGGCTGTTCACAATGCATTCTTTCCTCTTAATGTTTTACTTCCCTTACTATCATCTTTCCCCATTCCCCCGTAAGGGGGATCATACACAGGATACTACTGCTGAGCTAAGTCCCCAGCCCTTTTTATTTTTGTTTGTTTGTTTGTTGTGGTACTAGGGATTGAACTCAGGGTTGGTCTACCTCCAAGTTTCATGCCCAGCACTTTTTTTAATTATTATTATTATTTTTAATTTTTTATTGAACGTAAATGGTATACATTTAAACTATACTTGATGCCCTCTCTCCCCTCCTGCCTCTGTTTTCCCTTTCCCCCTCCCAGCAATAAAACAATGATTGTCCCGGGTAACCATGCCATATCATAATTTTACATATATTCAGATGTGGACCCTCATTAATTAAGTTCAGCCTTCCTCCTCCTCTATCTTTCCATTCAAACTTTGCTGGTATTTCCCCTCCATTATCTGGAGTACCACTGGTATCCTCTGGATTCCCTAGTTTGGGCATATTAGCGGAAACATATGTACCTTCTCCTTCTGTGCTTGGCTGGTCTCGCTTAACATAATGCTCTCCAGGACTTTCCATCTTCTTGCAAAAGGTATGATTTTGTTCTTTTTTATGGCTGAGTAGAATTCCATTGTGTGTATTTCCCAGAGTTTTGCTATCCATTCATCTGTTGATGGGGACCTGAATTGGTTCCATATTTTGGCTATTACAAATTGTGCTGCTATGAACATAGGTATGCATATGTTGCTATAGTTCTCTGTTTTCAACCCCTTTGGAAAAATACTCAGGAGTGGTAGAGCTGGATCGTATGGTGGATCTATTCCTAGCTTTCTTAGGAATCTTCACACAGATCTCCATAGTGGCTGAACTAGTTCGCACTCCCACCAACAGTGTAAAAGAGTTTCTCTTTCCCCACATCCTCGCCAGCATTTGTTGTTGTTTGATTTCTTTATGCTTGCCACTCTGACTGGGGTTAGATGGAATCTCAGTGTAGTTTTGATTTGCATCTCCCTGATGGCCAATGATGTAGAACATCTTTTCATGTATCTATTGGCCCTTTGTATCTCTTCTTTTGTGAAGTGTCTATTTAGTTCACTTGCTCATTTCTTGATTGGGTTGTTTGCTTTGCTAGTGTAGAGTCTTTTGAGCTCTTTGTATATTCTGGATATTAGTCCCCTATCAGAGTGGTGGCTGGTAAAGATCTTTTCCCATTCTGTAGGCTTCCTCTTTAAGTTGTTGATGATTTCCTTTGATGAGAAGAAACTTTTAAGTTTGATTTTATCCCACATGTTAATTCTTGCTTTAGTTTCCTGAGCTTTGGAGGTTTTGTTGAGAAAGTTACTGCCTGTGCCAATATTTTTTAGTGTTGAACCTATGCTTTCCTCTACTAACTTCACAGTCTCAGGTCTAATTTCTAAGTCTTTGATCCATCTTGAGTTGATTCCTGTGCATGGTGAGATATAGGGGTTTAGATTCATCTTTTTACAAATGGATAGTCAGATCTCCCAGCACCATTTGTTGAAAAGGCTGTCTTTTCTCCATCGTATGAGTTTGGCCCCTTTGTCAAAGATTAATTGACTAAAGATGTCTGGGTTTGTTTCTGTATCTTCTATTCTAATCCACTGGTCAGTATATCTGTTATTGTGCCAGTATCATGCTGTTTTTACTACTATTGCTCTATAGTATAATTTGAAGTCTGGGATTGTGATGCCTCCTGCTTGTTTCTTATTGCTGAGAATTGCTTTGGTTATTCTGGGTCTTTTCTTTCTCCATATAAAGTTCATGATTGATATTTCTAGGTCTCTGAAGAATATTGCTGGTATTTTAATGGGAATTGCATTGAATCTATAGATCAGTTTTGGCAGAATGGCCATTTTGATGATATTTATTCTGCCTATCCATGAGCACGGGAGATCTTTCCATCTTCCAAGGTCTTCTTCAATTTCTTTCTTTAATGTTTTATAGTTTTGTTGTAGAGGTCTTTTACATCTTGGGTTAGGTTTATTCCTAGGTATTTTTTTGGTTTTGAGGTTGTAGTGAATGGAATTGTTTTCTTTGTTTCTTTCATTCTGGATTCATTGTTGGTGTAAGGAAAGGCCATTGATTTGTTTAGGTTGATTTTGTATCCTGCGACTTTGCTGAATTTGTCAATCAGCTCCAGAAGTCTGTTGGTTGAGTTCTTTGGGTCTTCCAGATAAAGGATCATGTCATCTGTGAATAAGGATAATTTTAATTCCTCTCTTCCTATGTGAATTCCTTTTATTTCCTTCTCTTGTCTTATTGCTGCAGCAAGAGTCTTAAGAACTATATTGAAAAGGAGTGGTGATAGTGGGCATCCTTGTCTTGTTCCTGACTTTAGAGGAAATTCTTGCAGTTTTTCCCCATTCAATATAATGTTGGCTTTGGGTTTACAGTATATTGCCTTAATGATGTTGAAGTACATTCCTTCTATCCCAATTTTCTGCAGTGTTTTTAACATAAATGGGTGTTGGGTTTTGTCGAATGCTTTTTCAGCATCTATTGCTATGATGATGTGGTTTTTGTTCTTGGTTCTATTTATGTGGTGGATAACATGTTTTTGCATATGTTGAACCAGCCTTGTTTTTCTGGGATGAACCCAACTTGGCCATGATGTATTATTCTCTTGGTGTAGTTTTGAATGCGTATAGCTAGTATTTTGTTTAGAATTTTTGCATTATTTTTGTTTTGAAACAGAGTCTCATTAGGTTTCTGAGGTTGGTCTCGAACCTGAGATCCTCCTGTCTCAGCCTCCCAAGTACTGGGATTACAGGCATGTGCCACCACATCTGGCTATATATATATATTTTTTTTTTTTTTTTTTTTTTGAGCAGAGTCTCACCAACTGCCCAGGCTGTTCTCGAACTTGTGATCATCCTGCCTCAGCCTGCCAAGTTGCTGTGATTATAGGAATATATCACTGTGCACAGCTTGGTATTTTTTAATTTTTTGAATTACAATTTGCTTCTCAATATCAGAAAAAAATTACTATCACTTTTATTTTACATTCCAATTCCTCTGAATTTCCTCTCCATTACTGAATATAGAAGGTTTTTTGAATATTTTTTTGTACTGGGGGATTGAACCAGAAGTATTCTCCCTCTGAGCTGGACCTCCATTTTATTTATTTATTTATTTGTTACAGCATTGGAATGGAACCCAGGGGCTTTCTACCCCTGGACTACATTCCCAGACTTAGTTTATATTTTATTTGAAAACAGAGCCAGGCGTGGTGGCGCACGCTTGTAATCCCCGCACTTGGGAGGCTGAGACAGGAGGATCACAGGTTCAAAGCCAGCCTCAGCTACTTAGTGAGACCCTGTTTCCAAATAAAAAATAAAATAGGTCTGGGAGTATAGCCTGGAGGTAGAAAGCCTCTGGGTTCCACCCCCAGTACAACTAAAAAATAAAGAAAAAAGAAAAACAAAAGAAGAAAGAAAGAAAGAGAGAAAGAAGAGAGAAAGAACTTAGAACCTTTACTTTTGCCTGCAAATGTTCAATGGGTGGCTAAAAGCAGGATTAAAGGTTTGGCATCTCTGCCTCCATTTTGTATCTGTCTCCGTTGCTCTGAGTCACCTTGGATTCCAGGATCAACAGATCTTATAAACACTAAGGATAAACATTCGCTGATGAGTTTGAGATACCCCCTAGGCAACAGCAACTTTCTAATCTCCAATCAAGCCCTGCCTTACCACCCTGAGTAAATGATGGAGGGAGACCTCACCTGGCCAATATCACCTGCTCTGGCAACTGTGCAAAGCCTCCGGCTGTGCCAAGCCCAGCCCTCAGTGACCTCGTTCTCCTCTCTACTAAACCTCAAAATCATTGTCAGCCCCTCAAAGACAAGACTGAGGACAGAGGTCCTCTTGTCTTCCCAGTGTAGCATCACTGATTAAAATTCCTTTCATGCTTTTCACCTTTACCTTTTCTATTTGGTTTTGGGGGTTGAGTGGTTGGACCTGCTTTATTGTATCCCTGAGTCAAGCCCCCAGCCTCAGGACTCCATTAACAGAAATCGGAAGCCGGTCGTGGTGGCACATACTTGTAATCCCAGTACTTAGGAGGCTGAGTCAGGAGGATCTAGGTTTGTGGCCAGCCTCAGGTACTTAGTGAGGCCCTCAGAAATTTAGTGAGACCTTGTTTTAAAATAAAAAATAAAGGCCGGGTGTGGTGGCGCACGCTTGTAATCCCTGCGCTTGGGAGGCTGAGACAGGAGGATCATGCTGGTTTGAAGCCATCCTCGCTGGCTTAAGAGACCCTGCTTCCAAATTTAAAAAAAAAAAAAAAATATATATATATATATATATATATATATATATATATATATATATATATGGACAGAGAAAAAGAGGGCTGGAAAAACAAGACACCAGAAAGAAACCAGACTGCTGCAGCTGGAGCCACAGAGCGGAACAGTGCAGGCACCATCTTCCCTTGCAGCACCAGGCCCCAGAGAGGAGGGGGACTCAGAACGGAGCTCAGAGCCACAGAAGAGATACGCCGGCCTCACACCTGAGGACACGGCAGCAGCGCCTTACTGCAGGCGGCAGCGGCGACTTCACCCGATGGCACCAGACCAACACACTCAACAGCCCACCAGGCTCCAGAGAGGAGCGGCGGACAGCAAGGCTAGGTGAGCCGCTGCGGAACAGCCAGGCGGAATTCGGCAGATTTTTTGGCGCAGGGAGCATCTAAAGCTCCCAGTGGCTGGGCTCAGCACACCCTGCAGGGACTCAGAGTGGAGCTCAAAATCAGAGAAGAAATACGCCAGCCTCATGGCCAAGAACATGGCAGCAGCGTCATATTGCCACCAACAGCAACAGCAGCGAATTCACTGCGGCTCCAGCCGCAGCACTGCGGTCTGGTTTCTTTCTGGTGTCTTGTTTTTCCAGCCCTCTTTTTCTCTGTCCCTTGTAATTACATTTTTTCGTTTCTCTGATGATGGTGTTTTCTGGCTATGAAAGATGCTGATTTTGTGGTAATAGAGATTTTGTGGTAATAGAGCACCACAGATTCATCAGTGCACTCAACAACAGTGAGTCAAATTGCGGCCCCTAGAGGAGAAATCCCAGTACTGCATTCCCAGGGACTTGACCCAGTGGGGGAGTGGCGGTGGCAGAGATATCACACCATAGGAGAACGCCCAACCTGGCACCCACCAATGGTCTAAAGCAGCCTCGTTTGACTCCCTGGGTCTGAGACTCTGCAATACAAGCCAGTAAAGGAGTAGTGGGGACCGAGATACCACAGACTCGAGATCCAGAGCACCTTAAGTGAAGTCGTAGTGACCCAAGGGAAGAGCCCAGAGAAGGCACAAACCTCCAAAATCATGGGAAAGAGGAATAACAATGGAGCAATGAATTCCCACAACCCCACAACATCAGAACCTGATAAAACAGAAATTCAGAGATTTCTAGAAGATCAAATCAGGAAAATAACTGTAGAAATAATAGAGGTGTTTCGAAAAGAATTCAGAGAGAGCCAAAAAGAGATAAAGGATGCAATTAATGAAGTAAAGGCCTTAATTCAAAGTACAAACAACCGATTAGACCACATGGAGAATAGAATCTCACTCTTAGAAGATGAGCACTCCAAAAATGAACGCATAGTTTCTAATTTAGAAAAAATATTCAACAGCAGGAATCTGACATTGAAGAAATATGGGCCCATTTTAAGAGAGCTAACCTAAGAATAATTGGAATAGAGGAGAGAAAAGAAGGGGAAACCAAAGGGATCAACAATCTCTTCAAGGAAGTAATAGCAGAAAATTTTCCAAACATAAAGCAAGAGGTCGATACACAGGTCCAGGAAACTTATAGAACTCCCTTTAGACAGGATCGGAGAAGAGGATCCCCACGCCACATAATTGTCAAAATGACCAATGTGGAAGCCAAGCAGAGAATCTTAAAGGCAACAAAAACAAAGGGCCAAGTGACATTCAGAGGCAAACCAATTAGAATCACTCTAGACTTCCCAAACCAAGTCAGGAGAGCCAGAAGGGCTTGGAGTAACATATTCCAAACTCTGAAAGAAAACACTTCCAGCCAAAAATTTCCTACCCAGAAAAAGTTTCTATCAAATTAGATGGGGAAATAAGAAGCTTCCATGACAAACAGAAACTGAAGGAATTTATGTCTTCAAAACCAGCGCTAGAGAAAATATTCAAAGAGATTAACTACAAAGAAGAATTAGGTAACACACACCAGAACCAGAGAAACAAGATTTTCTATCCAACAGACAACTAAGATTGGTTATCTGTGGAGATTCATTATTTATGTTAGTCTTTTACCTATCTCTAAATTGTATTGTTTGCTTTTATTGTTGCTAATTTTTAGGATTCCTACTTGGAATATTAATATACCTTCAGATATAGCATTTGGAAATATTTTATCCCATTCTATCAGTAACTTTTAACTCTGTTTACAATGTCTTTGGATATACAATATTTTTTTTTATTTTCTAGGGAGTTTGTATACCCTTCTGTTGCCTGTGCCATTGAAATCATATCCAAGAAATCACTGCCAATTTCAATGTTGTGAGGTTTTATGACCCAGATTTTCTTCTAAAAGTTTATAGTCTTAAGATTTATATTTAGGTCTTTTATCTATTTTGAGTTAATATTTGTATATGGTGTTAGGTAAGGGTCCAGTTTTATTCTTTTTCATGTAATTATTATTTTTCAACAATATTTATTTTTTGTTTTTGTTTTTTTTTGTTTGCGGGTCTGGGGATGGAACCCAGAGGCATTTGACCCCCGAGCTACACCCCCTGCCCAATTTTTTATTCTTTATTTTGAAACCGGGTCTCACTGAGTTGCAGAGGGCCTCACTAAGTAGCTGAGGCTGTCCGCGAACCGCGATCCTTCGGTCTCAGCCTCCCGAATGCTGGGATTACAAGCGTGCGCCACCACGCCCGGCTATTTTTCAACAATATTTAGTTAAAAGATTATTATTTCCTCCACCAAATGTTCGTGGAAACCTTGTCAAAAATAACTTGACAACATATGGAAGAATTTATCTCTAGGCTTTTATTTAACTCCAATGGTTTATATATCTGCCTTTAGAACAGTACTACACTGCTTCAATTATTGTAGCTTTATATGGTTTGAAATCAGAAAATATACATCTTCTAGCTTTGTTCTTTTTCGAGATCGTTTTGGGTATCTAGAGTCCATATTCCATAGTAGGATAGAAAGAAAGCAAAAAGAAATCTTGAAATGCTATCTTTAAGTCATCAAAAGCTTGGTATCAGACAAATGAAACTGTTATGTGATATATCATTGTTAATTTTGGATAAATTACTATAATACTAGATGTCAACCACTAAGCCAAGCATGGGAAGGAGGGATAGGGAGGGAACGGGGTGGGGATCGGTAGGGGCTAACTGGGTGATGTGTGCATGTATGTCTACAAAAGTTTTTTTTTTTTTATCCCACTATGATGTATGAATACAGTGCATCAATTAAAAATAAAATAAAGCCGGGCGTGGTGGCGCACGCTTGTAATCCCCGCGCTTGGGAGGCAGAGACAGGAGGATCAGGCAGGTTCGAAGCTAGCCGCGCGCGCTGGCTTAGGAGACCCTGTTTCCAATTTAAAAAATGTAAAAATAGGTCTGGGAGTGTAGCCCGGATGTAGAAGGGCTTCCAGGAACCCCGGTATCACCAAAAAATAAATAAATAAATAAAATAAAATAAAACAGGGGGGAAAAAAAACAGACTGGGGGTAGAATGCCCCTGGATTCCATCCCCAGCACCACAAAAAAAAAAAAAAAAAAAAAAAAAAATCCGAAACAGGAAAAAGGAAAAGATATCTCATGCTTACTGATTGTTAATATATATTGGAAATTATACAAGGACATTTACATGTGCTATTTTATTAACAAATATATTCATTTAAAAATAATTTATTGCTGGTGTGGTGACACACGCTTGTAATCCCAGCATTCGGGAGGCTGAAACAGAAGGATCACGGTTCTCAGACTACTTCAGCTACTTAGTGAGGCCCTTTGCAACTCAGTGAGACCCTGTTTCAAAATAAAGAATAAAAAAATAGGACTGGGTGTGTAGCTCAAAGGTAAAATGCCCTTGGGTTCCATCCCCAGTACCACAAAAAATAATAATAATAAATAAATAAATAAATAAATAAGAAAGAAAGAATAAAAACAAAGCTATGCATGGTGGCACACGCTTGTAATCCCAGCATTTGGAAGGCTCAGATAGGAGGATCGCAGTTCGAAGAAAGCCTCAGCTACTTAGTGAGGCCCCTTGCAACTCAGTGAGACCCTGTTTCAAACTAAAGAATAAAAAATAGGGCTGGTGGTATAGCTTGGAGGTAGAATGCCCCTGGGTTCCATCACCAGTACTTCAAAATAAAAATAAATAAGTAAATAATAAAAATATTTTCTTAGCTAGGCATGGTGGTACGGGAAGACTGACATGGGGGAAATCACAGGTTCATGGCCAGCCTCAGCAACTTAGACCCCCCACAGCTTAGTGAGACCCTGTTTCAAAAATAAAGAATAAAGCCGGACATGGTGGCACATGCGTGTAATCTCAGCATTTGGGAGGCTAAGACAGGAAGATCGCAGGTTCACAGAGAGCCTCAGCTATTTAGTGAGGCCCTTTGCAACTCAGTGAGACCCTGTTTCAAAATAAAGAATAAAAAAATAGGGCTGGGGGTGTAGCTTGGAGGTAGAATGACCCTGGGTTCTATCTCCAGTACTGAAAAAATAAATAAATAAAGAAAGAAAGAAAGAAAGAAAGAAAGAAAGAAAGAAAGAAAGAAAGAATAAGAGTTGGGTGTGATGGCACAAACTTGTAATCCCAATACTTGAGAGGCTAAGACAAGAGGATTGTGCAGGTTCGAAGCCAGCCTCAGCTACTTAGTGAGGCTCTCGGTAACTTAGTGAGACCGTTTCCAAATAAAATATAAAATAGGGCTGGGAGTGTAGCCCAGAGGTAGAAAGCCCCTGGGTTCCATCCCTAGTACCACACACACACACACAAAAAAAAAAAGGGACTTGTGATATGATTTAGTGGTAGAATGTCCCTGGTTTAAATTTCCATCACTAAACATAAATAAGTAAATAAATAATACTTATTGGATGGGTATAGTGATGCACACCTATAATCCCAGTAACTCAGGAGGCTGAAGCAGAAGGATCGCAAGTTCAAGGCCAGCCTGGGTAACTTAGTGAGATTTTATCTCAAAATGAACTAAATTATAAATGGCTAAAGATCCCAGTATTTAGAAGGCTGAGACAGGAGGCTCACAAGGACAGCTTCAGCACTGTAGTAAGACTTCAGAACTCTAGCGAAACTCTTCCAAAACAAAAAATAATAAGGACTGGGGATGTAGCTTGGAGGTAAATGATCCTGGGCTCAATCCCCAGTACCAAAAAGAAAAATAAAAAAGAAAGAGGGGCCAAAGATGTAACTCAGAGGTAGAGCACTCCTGGGTTCAACTCCAAGTACTGCTAAAAAGAAAAAAGAAAAGCAATGAATAAGAAAAATCTTCAGAACTTCAAATGAACAGAAATTGTTAATGGCCTGATAAATACAGACTAAACTGAGATTGATGCTGAGGTCTCTGAGTTCAGAAAAATGGGTGAGAAGCTGGTGCCAAGCCCTGAGCAAGGGAACAAAGAAGCAGATGGTCAGGGGGAGGGGACGGTGCTACAGTTGTCAATGTACTGAATTTTACATGGGTGAGTCATACAAGTAAAGATGCAAGATACGTGCAGCCTTATCGGCTAGCTATTTTGATCCCTGTTTTAGAGATAAAAAAACAACAACAATACTGAAGTTTCAAGAGGTTAAGCAAGTGGGTTCCACACCCAGGTTCATTTGAATCCAAGGGCTATGCTTTTTTTTTTTTTTCAACCCTGAGTTTTGCAGTGATGGAGATCAAACTCAGGGCCCCAGGCATGCTGGGCAAGTGCTCTACCCCTGAGCCACTCTTCCAGCCCCTGCTGGATTTAAAAAAGCTCATATGGTGCTCATACCCTATGTGATAGAACAAGGACTGGGCAATATCATACAGATTAATAAGTCCTCGATGGATCCTGTATTCACACCAAACATCATGAAGGACAATTATGAAGCTAAGAGTGGTGGCACACATCCATAATCTCCACGCTTGAGAGGCTGAGGTGGGAGGATCGTAGCCTCAGTAATCTATCCAGCCTTAGCAAGCCCTTGTGTCAGAATAAAAAAGCAGAAAGGGGGTGTGAGTCAGAGGGAGGAGGAGGAGGAGGAGGAGGAGGAGGAGGAGGAGGAGGAGGAGGAAGAGGAAGAGGAGGAGGAGGAGGAGGAGGAGGAGGAAAGTACAACCATCAAAAAAAAAAGTAGCCGGGCATGGTGGCGCACGCTTGTAATCCCCGCGCTTGGGAGGCGTAGACCGGAGGATCGCGCAGGTTCGAAGCCAGCCACTCTGGCTTAAGAGACCCTGTTTCCAAATAAAAATATAAAAATAGGTCTGGGAGTGTAGCCCAGAGGTAGAAGGGCTTCCAGGAACCCCAATACCACCAAAAAAAAAAAAAAGTAGTATTCTGAAGGTCCAGGAGAAGTTTTGCCACCAAATGAGTAATATAAACAATTTTAGCTAAATTATGGGACCAACCTAGGTGTCCATAAATAGATGAATGGATTACAAAATTATGGGGTATTTACACAATGGAATTCAACTCAGCAATAAAGAAGAACAAAATTTGTCATTTAGAAGAGAATGGAAGGAGCCAGGCATAGTGGTGCATGCTTGTAATCCCAGTACCTGGGAGTCTGAGACAGGAGGATTGCAGTTTATGGACAGATTCAGCTACTTAGTGAGGCCCTCTGCAACATAGTGAGACCCTGTTTCAAAATAAAAAGAATAAAAAATAGGGCAGGGGTTGTTGCTCAGAAATCGAATGCCCCTGGGTTCCATCCTCAGACCCGCCCCCCCCCCAAAAAAAAGAGGGCAGGGGGTGTAGCTCAGAGGTCAAATGCCCCTGGGTTCCATTCCTAAACCTTCAAAAAAAAATAAACAATAAATAAATAAATAATAAACTACAGCTGGGGGTGTAGCTTAGAGTTAGAATGCCTCTGGGTTCAATCCTCCATAACACACACACACACACACACACACACACACACACACACACACATCTTAATTAGTTTTAATTTTTATTCTAGAATCCAGCAACACTTCATTCCATAAAATAGAATAAGTATCCTGAAGAACCAAGGAGGTTGACTCTCTAGACAGAAAGGCTAAAGAAAGCAGAAGCGAAAAACAAATAAATGTAGGGGTGCTGGAAAGCAGGCTGGAAGAAGCACTTTCCCCCCAGTATGAGAGGTTAACTAGAGAAGTCTTCTTCCATATTACTATTAGAAATAAGGTATTAAAATATAGAGTTAAGATATAGAAGTAAGGTAGGATTGGAAATAGAATGAAGATCCATAAGCCCAGCTGCCCAGTTTGCAGGATTCAAGGACGAGGGTAGGGGACCCACAAGGTCAAAGCCTCTAATCTCCAGCTTGCCTGCCAAGGTCTTTGTAAATGGGACCCCATCCCCATATCTCTGAGCTAGATCAGCAAACAAGGCCAGGCTAATCTGCTCTCCAGGCAGATTCTTCAGTGCAGAGATAAGCCTGGCCCAGCCAAGGTGGGTGGGAAAGGCAGAGCAGGCTCTGACGTGTGTGGATGCATGTTTTAAAATTATTGGTTGTACTTGTTTGTCCTTGTATCTGATTGGTTGTATTCTAAGGTTGGCGGGCTCTGACTTGTGTAACCACTCCCTCGTGTGTAACCACTCCCTCCTAGGGTTATAAAATTCAGAGCGTGGAGTGGGGAGGGGTGGAACCTCAACCATTTAGTGTCTTGGTCTCGACCCCTGGCTAGCTGGGACAGAGCTGCAGCACAATAAACCTCGCTTGCATTTTACATCTCTTGTGAGTCCTTCGATATTTGGGTTGGTGGGCAATTCTCGGACCCTTCAATAAGGATTGGTTATTTCAAAGTTACTTTCATTGTAGGACAGAAACAGCAGGATAGAGGAATAGAAAAATAAATAATTCGTTAACATTAGGTACTTCAGGTTATCTCTGAGTGTGTGTGTGTGTGTGTCTGTCTGTTTGTAGGTTATCTGTGCGTGTGTTTGTAGGGATTAAGGCAGAGGGAATTTCCTTATCACAGCAATTGAAACTATCCTGTTTGGAAAATGTCACTGTTTTCTCTCTCCTGGTTTCTAGGAAGGTTAGATATCAACAGTTTTGGTTTGATTGACATGGAATCTTGACAAGTGCTACTCGGTCCATTTTGATGTTTAGTCTGGTCTATCAGGGACCAATGCAGGAGTCTAGTCTGAAACAATGGCATCCTGTAATTTTTATTTAACAATGAAAGTTTCAAGAAAAAAGTAGTGGCACTAGGCATGTTGGCAATTGCCTGCCATCCCGTCTACTTGGGAGGCTGAGGGAGGAGAATCTCCAGTTGAGGACAGCCTGGGCAATTGAGTGAGACCCTGTTCTCAACAAAACAAAACAAAACAAAACAAACAAACAAAAAAAAAAAAAACCAGGCCAGGCGTGGTGGCGCACACTTGTAATCCCCGTGCTTGGGAGGCAGAGACAGGAGGATCGCGCAGGTTCGAAGCCAGCTGTGCGCGCTGGCTTAGGAGACCCTGTTTCCAAATAAAAATGTAAAAATAAGTCTGGGAGTGTAGCCCAGAGGTAGAAGGACTTCCAGGAACCCCAGTACCACCAAAAAAAAAAAAAAAAAAAAAAAAAAGAAGAAGAAGAAGAAGGCTGGGGATGTAGCTCAGAGAAAAAGCCCCTGAGCCCCTGGGTACAACACTCTAAATAAATAAATAAATAAATAAATAAATAAATAAATAAATAAATAAGTTTAAAAAGTGGTGTCAGAGTTGGGTGAGGTGGTGCACACCTGTAATCCCAGTACTTGGCAGGTGGACACAGGATACACGGGTTTGAGGACAGCCTCAGCAATGCAGTGATACTCTCAGGAATCTAGTGAGAACCTGTCTCAAAAAACTCAAAAAATACAAAGGGCTAGAGGTGTAGCTCAGAGGTAAAATGCCCCTAGGTTCAATCCCCAATACTAAATACACACACACACACACACACACACACACACACACAAAAGCTGTGTCAGATGTTATTGAGAAACAAGGACAAGAATTGAAGAAATTCATCACACTTAACCATCAGAAAGCTAACAGGACCTTCTCTTTAGAAGCACTTCCCATAATAATACAACATAAGGGAGAAGAAGTAAACTTTTAAGGGGCTAAAGCATAAGACAGCCTACATACCCAACAGAATGGCTAAAATAAAAAAGACAAAAATTACCAAGTATTGACAACAATAGCATGTGTGTGTGTGTGTGTGTGTGTGTGTGTGTGTGTGTGTTGCTAGGAATGGAACCCAGGGGCATTCAACCTTCGAGCTACACCCCCAGCCAAATTTTTTTTCTTTATTTTGAAACAGGGTCTCACTAAGTTGCAGAGGGCCTCAGTAAGTAGGTGAGTCTGTCCTCAAACCAAGATCCTCCTGTCTCAGCCTCCCAAATGCTGGAATTACAAGCATGTGCCATGTCCAGATGACAATTTTTTTTTTTTGCAGGTCTGGGAATAAAACCCAAGGGCATTCTACCTCCGAGCTACACCCCCATGCCCTATTTTTTATTCTTTATTTTGAAACAGGGTCTCACCAAGTTGAGGAGGGCCTCACTAAGTTGAGGCTGTCTGTGAACCATGATTCTCCGGTCTCAGCCTCCTGAATCCTGGAATTACAAGCGTGCGCCACCACGCCCAGCTGAGATGACAATTTTTAAAAGTGGAATTTTGGTGTAAGCATTTGGAGAAATTATCTGGCAGGATCTACTAAAGCTCAGCTGCATGTGATAACACAGACCAGTAATCCTAGTACTTGGGAGGCTGAGACAAGAGAGTCACAGGTCCAAGCCAGCCTCAGCAACTTAGCAAAGTGCTCAGCAAGTTAGTGAGATCCTGTTTCCAAATAAAATTGTAAAAAAGGACTGGGGATATAGCTCAGAGGGACAATGTCCCTGGTTCAATCTCCAGCACCACACAAAAAAAGGAAACTATCTGCCAAATATGAACATACACAAAACACATAGTGCAGCAATACACGTGGATATGTGTGAGGTAGAAATACAAGCTGGTGTCCTCAGGGAAACATGTACAAGAATGTTCACACCAACTTTGTTTTTGAGTAGTGGAGGGTTCTAAGTATTCATTATATAGTACATGAAATTAATTACAAGTAAATGAAAGGTGCCACACGTAAAATATTAATGACAGTTGGCCCTGAACCAAGCATTATGATTTATTCTAATTTGTGCAATGAATCATCGGCAAGAAAAGGACTCATGAATTATTAATGAAAATAGCAAGAGGTCTAAAAATTATTATTTAATAAAGTGGAATATTTGCTTTGTGGTCATTGAAAAACTCAAGAGAATTTAATTTCAATACTGTGATGAATTTTCTTTTCTTTTTTCTTTTTTTCTTTTTTTTTTTTGCGGTACTGGGAATGGAACGTAGGGGCATTCTCCCTCCAAGCTACACCCCCTGCCCTATTTTCATTCTTTATTTTGAAACAGGGTCTCACTGAGTTGCAGAGGGCCTCACTAAGTAGCTGAGGCTGTCTGTAAACCATGATTCTCCTGTCTCAACCTCCCAAATGCTGGGATTACAAGCCTGTACCACCATACCTGGCTGTGATGAAAATTTTTCCACTTGAACAGGGCATGGTGACACACACCTGCCATCCCAGCTACTTGTGAAGCTGAGGGATGAAGATTTAAAAACCCTGTCTCAGAAATAATAAATAAATAAATAAATAAATAAATAAATAAATAAGCCGGGCGTGGTGGCGCATGCTTGTAATCCCAGCATTTGGGAGACTGAGACCAGAAGATCGTGGTTCACGGACAGCCTCAGCTACTTAGGCTCTCTGCAACTCGGTGAGACCCAGTTTCAAAATAAAGAATAAAAAATAGGTCAGGGGCTGTAGCTCGGAGGTCAAGTGCCCCTGGGTTCCATCCCCAAACCCGCAAAATAATAATAATAATAATAATAATAATAATAATAATAATAATAAATAAATAAAAAGCTGGATGTGATGATGCATACTTGTAATCCCAGTACTTGGAAGGCTGAGACAGGAGGATCACAGGTAGGTTCACTGCCAGCCTCAGCAATTTAGGGCTTGGTTTATGTTTTGTTTTGTTTTGTTTTTTGTGGGACCCAGGGGCTTTTCTACCTCCAGGCTATACTCCCAGACCTATTTTATACTTTATTTGGAAACAGGGTTTCACTAAGTTTTGCTGAGAGCCTCAACTAAGTAGCTGAGGCTGGCTTCAAACCTGTGCAATCCTCCTGTTTCAGCCTCCCGAGTGCTGGGATTACAAGTGTGCGCCACCAGGCCCAGCGGAAGACTCTGTTTTAAAATAAAAAGGATTAAGAGTGTAGTGTAGCTCAGAGGTAGAATGTCCCTGAGTTCAATCTCCAATACTATGAAAGGAAGGAAGGAAGGGAGGGAGGAAGAAAAGAGAAAGAAAGGAAAAAAGAAAGGAAGGAAGGAAGGTCGATTTGAGGAGAGCTGGGCGTGGTGGTGCACACTTGTAATCCTAGCATTTGGGAGGCTGAGACAGGGGGATCATGGTTCGCAGCCAGCCTCAGCTACTTAGTGAGGCTCTTTGCAACTTAGTGAGACCCTAATTTATTATTCAAAATAAAGAATAAAAAATAGGAGCTGGTGGTGTTGCTCAGAGGGTTCCATCACCAATACCGCAAAAAAAAAAAAAAAAAAAAAAAAAGTCGGAGGATGTAGCTCAATGGGAAAATGATAGCTTGGCACATGCAAGGCTCTGAGTTTGATCCCACACTCAGCCAAAATAAATAAATAAATAAAATAAAAAATAAAATATATATTTGTACATATAAATATATATGTATATGTATATATATATATGTGTGTATATGTGTACACACACATACATATATATATATATATATTTTGGTGGTGGTACTGGGGTTCCTGGAAGCCCTTCTACCTCCGGGCTACACTCCCAGACCTATTTTATATTTTTGAAACAGGGTCTCTTACGCCAGCGCGGCTGGCTTCGAACCTGCGCCATCCTCCTGTCTCTGCCTCCCAAGCACGGGGATTACAAGCGTGCGTCACCACGCCCGGCCACACATATATATATTCAGTGCTAAATTCAGTGCTGAATAACCTGAGTGTCTAGCCAAAGCTGTAGACTAGGCTGGCTCAACTTATGTTGGGAAAATTCTTCAGCTTTGGTCCTGATATTCCAACATCTAAGGCTGCATCATCCTTCCACATTTGCTTCTGGACCAGAGGTCAATAGCATATGATGGAAACATGCCAGAGCAGAAATACAAGGCATTAGTCCCCCTCTCCCTTTTCTCTCATTTTTTTCTTTTTAAAATTATATTTTCAGCCAGGCTTAGTGATGCAAGCTCATGACCCAAGTCATGAGACAGGAAGATCGCAGGATCAAGGGCAGCCTCCGCAATTTATTGAGGCCCTCCACAATTTAGTAAGACCCTGTTTCAAAATAAAAAATAAATAGGGGTGGGGATATAGCTTAGAGGTAGAATGCCCCTGGGTTTCATCTCTAGTACCACATAGGAAAAAAATTTTTTTCTGTTGGATGTGGTGACACATATCTGTAATCCCAGTGTTTGAGAGGCTGAGTCAGGAGGATTTGGGTTTGAGAACGGTCTCATAGCAAGACCTATTTCTTTTTCTTCTTTCTTTTTCTTTGTTTGGTACTGGGGAAGGAACCCAGGGGTGTTCTACCTCTGAGAGACACCCCCAGCCCTATTTTGTATTCTCTTTTTTTTGTATGTGTGGTACTGAGGGTGGAACCCAGAGGCTTTTCTACCTCCAGGCTATACTCCCAGAGCTATTTTATACTTTATTTGGAAACAGGGTCTCACTAAGTTGCTGAGAGCCTCACTAAGTAGCTGAGGCTGGCTTCGAACCTGTGCGATCTTCCTGTCTCAGCCTCCCAAGTGCTGGGATTACACGCGTGCGCTACCACGCCCGGCTTTTTATTCTTTATTTTGAAACAGAGCCTCACTAAGTAGCTGAGGCTGTTCACAAAACGCGATCCTCCGGTCTCAGCCTCCGGAATGCTGGGATTACAAGCATGCGCCACCACACTCAGCTGAAAAATGCTTTTTTAAAGGAGGCTGGAGGCAAATTTCTTTTATAAAAGTCTACATTTATGGAGCTTCCACCTATGGCTACAACCCTTTCTTTCCCTCCATTCACTGTGTGTGTGTGTGTGTGTGTGTGTGTGTGTGTGTGTGTGTGTTACTGGGGATTGAACCCAGGGGCATTCTACCTCTGAGCCAAGCCCCCAGCTTTATTTTATGTTTTATTTATTTATTTATTTTTATTTATTTATTTTTTGTTTTGTTTTTTGTTTTTGTGGTACTGGGGGTGGAACCCAGAGGCTTTCTACCTCCGGGCTATACTCCCAGACCTTTTTTATATTTTACTTGGAAACAGGGTCTCACTAAGTTGCTGAAAGCCTCACTAAGTAACTGAGGCTGGCTTCGAACCCGTGCGATCCTCCTGTCTCAGCCTCCCAAGCACGGGGATTACAAGCGTGCGCCACCACGCCCGGCTATTTTATGTTTTATTTTGAAACAAGCTCTCACTGAGTTGCAAAGGGCATTACTAAATTGCTGAGGCGTACTCACTCAAACCTGCGATTGTCCTGTCTCAGCCCCCCAGTACTGGGATTTTAGGTGTGTGCATCACCATGCCCAGTTTGTGTGTGTGTGTGTGTGTGTGTGTGTGTGTGTGTGTGTGTCTGTGTGTGTGTGTTACTGGGGGTTGAACTGAGGGGCATTCTACCTCAAATCTCCCCATCTACTCCCCTCTTTTGTTGTTGGTTTTGTTTTGAAACAAACTATTGCTAGGTTGCAAAGTCTCTCTAAGTTTCTGAAACTGTCCTCGAACCTGCAATCTTCCAGAGTCAGCCTCCTAGATTCTGGGATTGCAGGGATGAGCCACCGTGCCCAGCTCCTTCTTTTCACTTTCTAATTATGCCCTCCTCTATGTTCCCTTATGTTTAGTTAAGGGCTCTCATACTCTCTTATCTTTTAATGTCTCGTGATTCCCTTGATGTCTTCCCAACATGTTACTTTCTTTGAAATTGAAATTGAAATAAAGTCCAGATTGACTAACATTTTGCATCCAAGGGACAGAGCAAGAGGTGGAATTGAAAGTTTGGGGTCTATGATTTGGGGGTGGGAAATATAATGGCTGAAGAAGATTTGATCAGGATATCTCAGGGTTCTGAAATGTCTGGAAAGAAAATGTGGATGAAAATAAGCTTTTCCTTGTGTCCGACTGGCTCAGTTCAGATCAATACTATATATATATATTTTTTGTTTGTTTGTTTGTCTGCTTGTTTTATTTTTGCAATACTTGGTATTGAACTCTGAAGGGTTCTACTGCCAAGCTACACTGCAGCCCTTTTTTTAAATTTTGAGACAGGGTCTTTCTAAGTTTATGAGTAAGGGTCTTGCTAAGTTGCTGAGGTTATCCCCTATTTATTTGTTTGTTTGTTTGTTTATTTATTTATTTATTTTTGGTGGTACTGGGGGTGGAACCCAGAGGCTTTCTACCTCCGGGCTATACTCCCAGACCTATTTTTTGGAAACAGGGTCTCACTAAGTTACTGAGAGCCTCACTAAGTAGCTGAGGCTGGCTTCGAGCCTGTGTGATCCTCCCAAGTGTGGGGATTACAAGCGTGTGCCACCACGACCACGCCCGGCAATTATTCTTGCTTTTTTTTTTTTTTTTTGGTGGTACTGGGGTTCCTGGAAGCCCTTCTACCTCTGGGCCACACTCCCAGACCTACCTTTTTTTTTTTTTTTGGCAACAGGGTCTCTTAAACCAGTGCAGCTGGCTTCTAACCTGCGCAATCCTCCTGTCTCCGCCTCCCAAGCACGGGGATTAGGGGATTACAAGCGTGTGCCACCACACCCGGCTATTGTTGTCCCCAATTTAAAAATCCTCCTGTCTCAGCCTCCCAAATACTGGAATTCCAGGTGTGGATCCACACACTGGCTGACAAGCAAAATATTTTTACAGATGGAAGCAAGGCTGCTCCACAGGTACGCTGGCACCCGTGTGGTCCAAGGACATCGGAGAGTCCAGAAAGTCAGCCTTTGCTTCCTTGTTTGAAAAGCACTAACCTAGCACAGAGTTGACTGGATAAGTACCTTTCTACCTTACTTAGCTGACCTTTCCCAGGTGTCAACTTACTGGACAGAAAACCTGCCTTGAAATTCTACTTTTCTTGGCTTTCGCTCTGTTGAACATGGGTAACTAGAGTATCTGACTTCTGTCTATCTTGACTTTGTTCATCCCGGCTCATGCTGAAGAACCAGACAACTTGACTGGGTGTCTAAGGCCTGCCCGCCTCCCCCCTTCACAGGGCCCATCCTTGCCCAGGCTGGTTTGCAAATAGTTCTCGGCAAATATCCCCTAGGAGAATAGGGCCGCTAACAATAGCAACTCTCTTTTTAGCTTGAATCTCTTGGTACTCAGGACTGTAAACTTGCAAAAGCCAAAAATAGCCTATGTAATTACAGTAGATTACTCCAACAGTCTATTTCTACTATTATCCACATCAGATGTCATTCCAGTAGATATTTAGCTGCTTGTGGTGGGAAAAGAACTGGGCTTAGTGCCAGAGAGCCCTGGATTCAAGTCCTAGCCTGGCTATCTACTAGTTTCATGACATTGGGCCAGTCATTCATTTGAGCCTGTTGGAATTAAATGAATGAATGTATAAGTAATCGCTTGGAAAACTGCAAAACGTGGCGCAAAGTTAAACTGTTAGCACTAGGAAGTAAAGACAATCTGAACATTTCAAGAAATAGAGTAGACAGCCGGGCGTGGTGGCGCACACTTGTAATCCCCGCGCTTGGGAGGCAGAGACAGGAGGATCGCGCAGGTTCGAAGCCAGCCTCGCTGGCTTAAGAGACCCTGTTTCCAAAAATAAAAAAAGTATAAAAAGTAGGTCTGGGAGTGTAGCCCGGAGGTAGAAGGGCTTCCAGGAACCCCAGTACCATCAAAAAAAATCTTCAAGAAGCCACTTAAGCTGGGCATGGTGGCACAGAGTTTGTAATCCCAGTACTTGGGAGGCCGAGACTAGAGGGTCACAGGTTCAAAGACAGCCTCGGCAACTTAGAGAGGCCCTCAGCAATCTAGTGAGACTCTGTTTTCAAATAAGAAATAAAATTTGGCTAGGGTGTAGTTTGGAGGTAAAACGCCTCTTAGTTCAATCCCCAGTGTCAAAAGTAAATGAAAAAAAACACACACATATTTGGCCGGGGGTGGCCTCCTGCATGGGAGGCAGAGACAGGAGGATCACACAGGTTCGAAGCCAGCTGCGCACGCTGGCTTAGGAGACCGTTTCCAAATAAAAATGTAAAAATAGGTCTGGGAGTATATAACCCGGAGGTAGAAGGGCTTCCAGGAACCCAGTACCACCAAAAAATAAAAAAATAAAAAATAAAAATAAATAAAAAAATAAAAAACACACATATTTGAAAGCAGCTCAGCAAGGTGAATTTTACTTTTTGCAGAAAGGTTTCCCACCACCAGTGAGTCAGCCTGCGGGAACAGCATGGTAGAAAACTGCTGGGCATTTTATTTTCAAGGTGGGGAGTGTCCTGTGCTGTGCTTCTATTGGTGGGAACAGAGCCTTTGGCTGAGAGAATGCAGGGGGAGGGGTTGGCGCTCACAATTTTCAGGAAATGCTATCTTTACAAAAATTCAAGCCAGGCATGGTGGCACACGCTTGTAATCCCAGTACTTGGGAGGCTGAGGCAGGAGGATCACAGGTTCGAGGACAAACTCAGCATCATAGTGAGACTCTCATCAACCTAGTGAGACCTTGTTTCAAAATAAAAGGAGGGCTGGGAATGTAGCTCAGAGTTAGAATGTCCTTGAGTTTCATTCCCAGTACCACAAAAAAAAAAAAATAAGGAAGGAAGAAAGGAATGAAGGAAGGAAGGAAGGAAAAAAGAAAGAAAAGAGAAGAGAAAGGAAGAGAAAAGAAAAGGGGCTGGGTATAGTTTGAAGGTAGAATACCCCTGGAATTCAACCTCTAGTACCAAAACACAACAACAAAATACACTGTGCTTTCTCTCTTTCTTTCTTTCTTTCTTTCTTTCTTTCTTTCTTTCTCTTTCTTTCTTTCTTTCTTTCTTTCTTTCTTTCTTTCTTTCTTTCGTTCGTTCTTTCATGTGTGTTGTGTGTGGTGCTGGGTATTGAATCCAGGAGCATTCTACCTCTAAGCTATACCCCCAGCCCTACTATTTTTTTTTTAATTGAAACAGGATCTCACTAAATTGCTCAGACTAGCATTAAATCTACAACCTTCCTGTCTCAGCTTTCCAAGTACTGGGATTACATGCATGTGTTACCATACCCCACCCCAGCCACTTTTAAATGTTTGGGTGTTTCTAGGTCACTGAGGCTGGCCTCAAACCTTTGACCATTCTGTCTAAACTTCTCAAGTACTGGGATTAGAGGTGTATGCCACAACACCCAGCTCCATACTATCTTAAAAATAATTAGAACTATTATTTGTTTTCATTTAAATTTAAAGACTATCAGCCTGGCACACCCTTGTAATCCCAGCATTTGGGAGGCTGAGGCCGGAGGATCACAGTTCGCGGACAGCCTCAGCTACTTAGTGAGGCCCTCTGCAACTCAGTGAGACCAGTTTTCAAAATAAAGAATAAAAAATAGGTCAGGGGCTATAGCTCAGAGGTCGAATGCCCCTGGGTTCCATCCCCAGGCCCGCAAAAAAAAAAAAAAAAAAAAAAAAAAAAGACAGCCTCAGCTACTTAGTGATGCCTTTTGCAACTCAGTGAGACCCTGTTTCAAAATAAAGAATAAAAAATAGGGCTGGGGGTGTCGCTTGGAATTAGGATGACCCAGGGTTCCATCCCGAGTACCACAAAAATAAATAAATAAATAAATAAATAAATAAATAAATAAATTTAAAGACTGTCTTCTCTAGGGTTCATGATGGAGCTGAAAATGGAAGAACTAATCAGATCCTTGATAGCAGAGTGACACAGGAGGTAGATGTGCCCACCCACCTACTAAGCACAGGAAAAATGTCCCTTGCTTATATGCCAGCGTTTCTTTTTCTTTTTTCTTGGCACTTGGGAACCCAGGGGTACTCTATCACTGAGCTACATCCCCAGCCCTTGTTTATTTTTTTAATTTTGAGACAGGGTCTTGCCAAGTTGCTGAGGCTGGTCATGAACTCATAATCCTCCTGTCTCAGCCTCCAGAGTTGCTAGGATTACAGGTATGCACCACCACACTGTATTTTATATGTCAGCCAGGCTGGCAAATTGGTTTTCTGTGAATGTAAACCAATTTCTTTGCCACTTAGAATTTTTTCTTTCTTTTTTTTTTTTGCGGTACTGGGGATGGAACCCAGGGGCATTCTACCTCTGAGTGACACCTCCAGCCCTAATTTGTGTGTGTGTGTGTGTGTGTGTGTGTGTGTGTGTGTGATGCTAGGGGTGGAACCGAAAGGCTTTCTACCTTCCAGCTACACTCCCAAAATGTACCAGTATTGGGAATGGCCTAGGTAGATTTGAGAAAGCTATGATTATTAATATATTTCAAAAATTGGGTGAGGGGCAAATCTGTGCAAGGACTTGGTTTCTACCTAAAAGCAGGCAACTATTCCAATGTAAACTAACCTAGCTAAAAGTAATTAACAAGAGAACTAGGCCTTCCTCCATCTAAAGACAGATCTACATGATAAGCCAGCGAAGATGGTAGGAGGCATCAACCTTCTTGAAAGGAGACACCTTGCCACACCTTGCCACACCTTGCCACACCTTGCTGGGGGAGGTACCTTACAGGGTTAAGGGGAGGTACCTTACAGGGATGTTCTCTATGTCAGAATTACACAAACAAGATAGAGGTCATGGATATAAAAATTCCGGTCCACGTGCTGTATCTTGGGAGTGGTGAGATGGCCTGTGAAGGGTCCAAGAACTGCCCACCAACCCAAATATCGAAGGACTCACAAGGGATGTAAAATGCAAGTGAGGTTTATTGTGCTGCAGCTGTGTCCCAGCTAGCCGGGGGTTGAGACCAAGACACTAAATGGTCGAGGTTCCACCCCTCCCCACTCCACACTCTGAATTTTATAGCCCTACGAGGGAGTGGTTACACACGTCAGAGCCCGCCAAAAGTTCGAGCCCGCCAACCTTAGAATACAACCAATCAGATACAAGGACAAACAAGTACAACCAATAATTTTAAAACATGCATCCACACACGTCAGAGCCTGCTAAGGACTGCTTATCTCCCTTATGGTATGTGTTTGTTCCCTAGGGCTGCCTTTCCCACCCACCTTGGCTGGGCCAGGCTTATCTCTGCACTGAAGAATCTGCCTGGAGAGCAGATTAGCCTGGCCTTGTTTGCTGATCTAGCTCAGAGATATGGGGATGGGGTCCCATTTACAAAGACCTTGGCAGGCAAGCTGGAGATTAGAGGCTTTGACCTTGTGGGTCCCCTACCCTCGTCCTTGAATCCTGCAAACTGGGCAGCTGGGCTTATGGATCTTCATTCTATTTCCAATCCTACCTTACTTCTATATCTTAACTCTATATTTTAATACCTTATTTCTAATCCTAATATGGAAGAAGACTTCTCTAGTTAACCTCTCATACTGGGGGGAAAGCGCTTCTTCTAGCCTGCTTTCCAGCACCCCTACAGCCTGGGCCACCCTCCCTCATGCCATTTTGGCATGGGGCTGTAACTATTTTCTGTATTTCTATTTTCTGTATTTCTATCTTTTTAATAAACTTCTTTAAATCTTCAACAACTGTCCAAGCTATGCATATTTATTCTTAGCTTAGGACAAGAACCTGCAGTTTTTCTGTTTTTGGGTGTTTGGGGTTTTGTTATAGGTTGGGGGAAAGTGTTTCCAGGACACTTGCAGAGGTTCCCGGGGAACAGTTTCCCCATGACCATCTTCTCCCAAACCACAATACAGACCTATTTTTTTTTCTTTTTTTTTTTTTTTGAGGGTCTGGGAATGGAACCCAGGGGCATTCGACCTCTGAACTACACCCCCTGCCCTATTTTTTATTTTGAAACCCGGTCTCACTGAGTGGCAGAGGGCCTCACTAAGTAGATGAGGCTGTCCATCTCAGCCTCCTGAATGCTGGGTTACAAGCATGCACCACCACGCCCAGCTATTTTCTATTTTATTTGGAAACAGGGTCTCACTAAGTTGCTGAGAGCCTCACTAAGTAGCTGAGGCTGGCTTCGAACCTGTGTGATCCTCCTGTCTTAGCCTCCCAAGTGCTGGGATTATAAGCGTGCACCACCACGCCCGGCTTCCAGCCCTAATTTTTTATTTTTTATTTTAGAAACAGGGTCTCACTGAGTTGCAAGGGGCCTCACTAAGTAGCTGAGGCTGTGCGTGAAGAGCGGTCCTCTTGCATGCTGGAATTAAAACCTTGCGCTACCACAACCAGCTAGATTTTTTTTTTTTTTTTTTTTTTTGTGGGTCTGGGGATGGAATCCAGAGGCATTTGACCTTCGAGGTACACCCCCTGCCCTATTTTTTATTTTTTATTTTGAAACAGGGTCTCACCAAATGGGGTCTCCCTAAGTTGCGGAGGGCCTCAGTAAGTAGCTGAGGCTGTCTGCAAACCGCAATCCTTCTGTCTCACCCTCCAAATGCTGGGATTACAAGCGTGCACCACCAGGCCTGACTTGTTAAAATCCTTTATGGTGGGACTGTACCTGAAGCTTCTATGAGCAAATGAGATTGGTCTGTTGCCTTCTAGGCTTCTGTAGCCTTTTTCTTTTCTCTCCTTTTCATTTTTAACTTCTGATGATCTTGTGACTGGATAAGGAGTAGTTTGAAAACGAATTTTTTTGTGTGTGAATGTAGTGCTGGGGATTTAACCCAGGGACCTTCTGCTTCCAAGCTACCCCCCCAAACCTATTTTATTTTAAAATTGGAGACAGATTCTTACTAAGTTGCCAAGATATCCGCTAAGTTGTTGAGGCTGGCTTTAAACCTGTGGTCCTCCTGGGCCGCTGGAAGGTTTGATCATTACCTTCATGAAAAGAGACCTAGGCAGAAAGGACAGCTGGGCTCCACCTTGGCAGGGAAATAAGGGGAGGAACCTTACAGGGTTTTTACTATGTCAGAATTACGTGAACAAGATGGAGGTCATGTGTATTAAAAAAAAAAAGCCAGGTCCACGTGTGGTCCCTTTGGTGAATTCGCTCTAATTGCCCCCCACCCCATGCCATTTCTGAATGGCATGGGGTTTTAACTGTCTTCTGTATTTCTATCTTTTTAATAAACTTCTTTAAATCTTCAGCAAGAGTCCGGGCTAATGTGTATTTATCCTTAGCTCAGGACAAGAACCATGGTTTTTCTGTTTTTGGTTTTTTGTGTGTTTTGAGGGAAATTGTGTCTGGAACCCTAACAGAGGTCCTTGGGGACAATTTCCCCAAAACCATATCATCTCAAACCCTAACAAAGGTGATACTCAGTTTGACTGACCTTCTTTGTCTTATTGTTACTCTCATGGAAAAACATGGACAATTCTGTAAGGTTCTTGGCTTACGTGGAAGAAAAGAAAAAGACCAAGGTATATTTAGGAAAGTGAGGTGGAGAACATCTGGGCAAGAGAATCTTTGCCAGGTTTTTTCAGTTCTTTAGATTCCCCCATGAGGGGGCGGGTGGGGTTCTGGATTTCACTTTTTTGGGGGTACTGGGGATAGAACCCAGGGGCATTCTACCTCAGAGCTACACAATCAGTCCTATTTTTCATTCTTTATTTTGAAATGGGGTCTCACTGAGTTGCAAAGGGCCTCACTAAGTAGCTGAGGCTGGCTTCGAACCTGTGCGCTCCTCCTGTCTCAGCCTCTCAAGAGCAGGGATTACAAGCGTGCGCCACCACACCCAACAATTTTTTTTATGCACTATTTTGCTTAATTACTAAGGCTGTCCTCGAATCTGTGATCTTCTTGTCTCAGCCTCCCAAGTAATAGGATTGCAGGTGTGTGCCACCATACCTGCTGGTGACCCATATTATTTTATTAGTTTGTGAGCAACCCAGGGGCAGAGACCCCACTCACAATTTCTCCCAAAGTGGTCAACTCTAGTGCATGGTTTAATTCTGCTCAAATCTGCTTTCTGAAAAAAATAATCGGGTCCAAGATTAAAGCTTACAGGTGGGAACAGGAGAGGAAGAGAGGACATAGTTAAATAATGTGAATTTGGACCAAGGCCGACTAAGGAAATGAGAGAAGCAAACACTAGAGATAAGCATCTTAGGGTATCAATAGGCCACACCTTCTGACTGACGTCAGAGCTGACCGCACGCTCAAAACACGCCTCTCGCGAGAGTAAAGACTGCGCGCCTGGTCCCCCAGAGGCCTACGCCAGCTGGAGCCCCGCCTTCCCAGAGCCCCGCCCACTTCTCGTCCTCACCCCACCTTGAAGCCGCCTGCGCGTGACGTCACGACGCCGTGCGTGGTCGCGGCGGCGGCGCGGGGGGCGGGCCCGCGGCGCGGCGCCGGAGGAGGAAGTGGCGCGGTTGTTGCTCCTCTGCGCCCACCGCAGTCTGCCCGGGCGCGGAGAGGGGTCGCCGTCTCCGCCGCCGCGTCGCGTCCCCGTTCTCCCCTCCATGTGCCTCGGGGCCGCCGCTCCCCTTCCTCAGGCCGCCGCTTACCCCGGGGTCTATGGAAGTAATGGAAGGACCCCTCAACCTGGTGAGTGGCCCGCAGAGGATGGCGAGCGCCCGGGGCGCCTCTGCCTCGGACGCCGGGTCGCGTCCCGGGAGGCGGCTTTGACGGGGCTGTCGCAGAGGCTGAGGGGCACAGGCAGGCCCTGACTCCACCGCGGCTCAGGGCCAGCCCCCCCAGACTTTGCCCTCCACGGGGATCCCCGGGAAGCTCCCGCCGCGTCCAGGCGCCCCCTGCCGCAGGGCTGTGCGCCGGGGGCCTGCCGCCCACCCGGCTGCGGGCTCCACGCCGGCCAGGGGAACTGCCTCCAAGCGCCACGTAAACGCCTTCCTGAGGCTGGGAGGCGCTGGAGCCGCCAGGGCAGAGATGGTGTGTAATGCTGGTTGTAAGTCCTAACACAGGGGTCCCAGTGTCAGGTTTCAACTTTGGAGAGATGGAGTTGTATCCCCTCGTTCCTATTTTTCTCCTCACCCATGTGTTGCATACATCCAGATGCATTAACAGTCTCCTTTCTCCACGAATAGAGACAGCTGGGGGTGAGGGGCAGGGCCGATCTTATTTTTAAGCTCAGTTTCATCACTTTAGGCGTCATAAAAGTCCAAAAAAGTTTTGCCGTTCTCAGAAAAAGTATTGGTAGCTTAGTCCATGATTATGTTTTCAGGCATTGAGAAACCCAGAGTTCTGTCCGTACTCGCCACTGCATCTTTTGTTCCCTGCAGGGTACATATTTTGGGTACAAAAGTCATTGCTTATGGTTGCAGACAGGAAGAATCCTTAACAGGTTTGCAGTCTGTTTGCGATGTGGGACTGGGAAAAATGACTATGAAGGGTTTATTTCTCGCACTGGAACTCTCACCTGTCTTGGAGGGGCCCTGAATAGCTTCAAACTAAATAGAGAAACAATATAGAATCTCATTGTATAGACTCTGAAGCCAGACTACTTGAGTTTAATTTCTTGCTTAGTCACTTAATAGCTGCGTGGCGTAGGACAAATTACTTGACCTCTCTCTGTTTTGGGTTCACTGTCAGGAGTAAAACATTTAAAACTGTACCTCATACAAGTGTTAGAGTCAACTTACGATTATGCCATAAGCCTTTAACATCTCACTTATAGGATAAAAGTTGGGTATGTTGAACTTTTAACTTTTTTTTTTTTTAATTTTGAAACAGGTTTTCACTAGGTTGGTGGTGAACCTGCGATCCTTCTGTCTCAGCCTCCCAAGTACTTGGATTACAAGAATGGGCCACCAAGCCCTGCTTTTGTTGAGCTTTAAAGCTTAAAAGAAACTGTGCCCCAGAGCTCTGGTTCCAAGCCACTGGTGCCCAGTTATCTGTTCTGAGGAAATTCTCCCAGTTTTATTAAGTTGGGCCCTGCCCCCATTTGGAATAGTCATTTACACTTAAGAACAATAGTGAGATTTTTAAAGTCAGGGAAACATCTTGCACCTTTCTTGTTTTTACAGTGACATGTAGTTTGCAGTGAAGCATAGGTGACTCAATACTGAAACTTCACAGGAGTATTATTAGAAATAACCAGCGTTTACAAAGTGCTTCAAAGTTCAAGCGCCCTTGCAAAATGACCATTGGTTCAGTTCCAGTTAGCTTCAGTTTATTTGGCTGCAGGCTCCAACATAATCCTAGCCAACTGCTCCACAAGTGTGCTGTGGGATATGAGACAAAGTGGGTAACAGTGTAGATATAGCACACAATCACCAGTTGACGGAAAATTAGTATAATGGCTACAGTGGTAGTATCTGTTGATAGAAGAAGTTTGAAAATAATTTTGAGAGCTAGCAGAGTTTAGCCATAAAATATATGTGACAAGTGTCAGAAATTTGGCTAAGTTATGGAGGAACTCACTAACTTAATGAGGTTGGCCTTGAACCTGCAGTCCACTGATCTCAGCCTCCCAAGTACTGAGATTAGAGGGATTTGCTACCACACTGGGCTTAGTCTTTCAACTCCCCCCCCCCCCCTTGGTACCTGGGATTGAACCCAGGGGCAACCTCCCAGCTACACCCCCCAGGGACTTTTTTTTCTTTGTTTTGAAATAGTTTTACTGAGTTGCAAAGGGCCTCACTAAGTAGCTGAGTCTGTCCTCGAACTTTGGTCCTCCTGTCTCAGCCTCCCAAATGCGGGGATTACAAATGTGTGCCACCACGCCCAGCTTAGTCTTTCAACTTTGAATGTTTGTTTCATTTGCCTTTTTTTCTTTTTTTGGTCAATTTTAATTTTTTAATATTTATTTATTTATTTATTTGGTGGTGCTAGGGGTGCAGCCTGGGGGGCTTTTCTACCTCCAGGGATATATTCCCAGACCCATTATATATTTTATTTGGAAACAGGGTCTTACTTGCTGATAGCCTCACTAAGTAGCTGAGACTGGCTTTGAACCAGTGTGATCCTCCTGTCACACAGCCTCTCAAGCGCTAGGAGGATTACAAGGGTGCGTCGCCATGCTGTTTTGTCTTTTTTTTTTTTTTTTTTTTTGGTGGTACTGGGGTTCCTGGAAATCCTTCTACCTCCAGGTTATACTCCCAGACCTATTTTATATTTTTATTTGGAAACAGGGTCTCTTAATCCAGCAAGGCTGGCTTTGAACCAGCGAGCTCCTCCTGTCTCCGCCTCCCAAGCACAGCATGTGCCACCATGCTCGGCTTGTCAATTTTTAATATGAAATTTTATAATAACAATCTTTAGTCTATAATTCGGTATTTCATTCCATTTAAAATTTTTTTTTTCCTTTTTGTGGTCCTGGGGGTGGAACTCAGGGGCTTTTCTACCTCCGGGCTATACTCCCAGACCTATTTTATACTTTATTTAGAAGTTGCTGAAAGCCTCACTCAGTAGCTGAGGTTGGCCTCGAACCTATGCGATCCTCCTGTCTCAGCCTCCCAAGCGCTGGGACTATAAGTGTGCGCCACCACGCCCGGCTTCATTCTATTTAATTTTGATAGTGTAGCGGAGCATCGGAGCATCGTGGTGCACGCTTGTAATCCCAGCATTCAGGAGGCTAAAACCAGAGGATTGCAGTTCATGGACAGCTTAGACCCTGTTTCAAAAATAAAGAATAATAATTTAAAAAATAGCGCAGGGAATGTGGCTCAGAGGTAGAATGCCCCTGGGTTCCATTCACAGACCCCCCCACACAAATAATAATTTTGATAGTGTGAGCTGATAGCAAGTATCACAACTTTATTTATTTATTTTTTCAGTACCAGGGATGGAATCCAGGGGCATTCTACCTCCAAGCGACACTCCCAGACCTATTTTTTTTTTTAATCTTTTTTTTTTTTTTTTTTTTTGCGGGTCTGGGGATGGAACCCAGGGGCATTCGACCTCCGAGCTACACTCTTTTTTTGTGGTCCTGCCCTATTTTTTATTCTTTATTTTGAAACTGGGTCTCACTGAGTTGCAGAGGGCCTCACTAAGTTGCTGAGGCTGTCTGCGAACTGCGATCCTCCAGGTCTCAGCCTCCCGAATGCTGGGATTATAAACTGGGATTGTAAGCGTGCGCCACCACGCCCAGCCTTTATTCTTTATTATGAAAGAGGGTCTCACTGACTTGCAAAGGGCCTCACTAAGTAGCTGAGGCTGACTATGAACCTGGATCCTCCTGTCATAGCCTCCCAAATACTGGGATTACAAGTGTGTGCCACCACGCCTGGCTGCAACACTTGTTTTCTATGGCCTTAAGACTGCTAGGAATGTTTGTTGAGTAACTGAGCTTCACTCTGGAATGGTCAATTCTCACTTCACATGGGGTGGTCAGGGAATCTTCTTGCTATTAAACTTATCATCCAAGAAAAGGAATCATCATCATCTAAGGAATACTCTTAGACATATGTGGATTCTTTTTAACTATCTCATATTAATTATATGTGGTAAGGTAGAAAGGCCATCTGAATACCTTTGTGTGTGGGGGGGTATTGGGGGTGGAACCCAGGGGCTATCTTATCTCTAGGCTACACCCCCAGACCTGTTTTATATTTTATTTGGAAACAGGGTCTTGCTAAGTTGCCAAGAGTCTCACTAAGTTGCTGAGGCTGGCTTCGAACCTTTGCTCCTCTTATCTCAGCCTCCCATGTTCAGTGAATATCTTCTTTTTTGCCCTGAAAATATGTCCTATTTTTCATTGAGGATGAGAAATGGAGCACTAAACCATATCCAGCAGTTACTAAGTGATGGGAGTTGGCATCAGACACTACATATGTTACTTATCTTGTCCTCTAATAGCTAATATGAGCTATTCTTCCACATTTTACAGATGAAGGTATTCAAATGCAGGGTAAATTATGATAGTGGGATTTGGAAACAAGAGTCTAAATGAATGTTGATTTTTTTTTTTTTGAGATGGAACCTAGGGACATTCTGCCTCCGAGCTACACCTCTGTCCTGTTTTTTATTCTTTTTTTTTTTTTTTTTTTTTTTGTGTGTGTGTGTGGTACTGAGGGTGAAACCCAGAGGCTTTCTACCTTCGGGCTATACTCCCAGACCTTTTTTATATTTTATTTGGAAACAGGGTTTCACTAAGTTGCTGAGAGCCTCACTCAGTAGCTGAGGCTGGCTTCAAACCTGTGCGATCCTCCTGTCTCAGCCTCCCAAGCGCGGGGATTACAAGCGTGCGTCATCATACCCGGCTTTTATTCTTTATTTTGAAACAGGATCTCACTGAGTTGCAAAGGGCCTCACTGAGTAGTAGCTGAGGCTGTCTGTGAATCTCTGAGCCTCCCAAGTGCTGGGATTGTAAGCATGTGTCACCATGCCTGGCTGGCATTGTTGATCTTCATTTTATTTTATTTTTATATTTTGTGGGTCTGGGTATGGAACCCAGGGGCATTCAACCTCCAAGCTACACCCCCTGCCCTATTTTTAATTTATTTTGAAACAGTCTCACTAAGTTGCAGGGGCCTTGCTAAGTAGCCGACGCTGTCTGGGAACCGTAATTCTCCGGTATTAGCCTCCCAAATGCTGGGATTACAAGCATGCAGCATCATGCCGGGCAGTGTTGGTCTTTATTAATGTATCATTAATTCTTCTGCTATCATTGTGGTTCATAATGAGAAATTACAAAATGACAACATATATGGGTTTGAGTGCTTTTTTAAATTTATTGGCACTGGAGATTGAACTGTGGCTCTCTGAGCCACAGCCCTAGCCCTATTTTACTTTTTATTTTGAAACAGCCTCACTAAATTGCAAAGGATCTGAGTAACCAAGATTGTCCGCTAATCTCAATCCGTCTGTCTCTGCTTCCAAAACCTGGGATTACAACTGTGCCCCTGTGCCTGGCTCTCAATCTTTTTTTTTTTTCCGGTACTGGAATGGAACCCAGAGGCATTCTACCTTCAGGCTACATCCCCAGCTCTATTTTTTATTCTTTATTTTGAAACAGGGTCTTATTAAGTAGTAGCTGAGGCTGTCCTCAAGCTGTGATCCTCCTGTCTCAGCCCTCCAAATTCTGGGATTACAAGTGTGTGCCACCACACTGTGCTTCCTTTATATTTTTTGATCAGTCTCCCAGTAAGTTTCAAGGCTGGCATCAAATTCCTAGGCTCAAGCAATCTTTCCAGGTACTTGGGACTACAGGTGTGCCTGTTCTAGCATACCTGGTTTTCAACTCTTTTAAAGAAACTTTGCCAAATCACTTGTGAGTTTGTTAGGAAAATATTACACTGATTAGAAGACTTTATCTATGGCCTTTCTCCTTGCCACCTAAATATTACTATCTTATGTAAATTAGCATTCTATTGGGCCCCCTATTTAAAAGAGGGAAACACATTCACAGACTTGTAATGAGAACATATTAGTGTCTATTAAAGTTTGTTTGAAAACTGGTGGTGGTAGCAGCAGTGTTTGTTTTTTATGGTCTAATCCAAGGAAGGCCTCTTGCTACTAGGCAAGTGTTCTGCCACTGAGCTACATCCTTGGCTTCTAAGTATAGCACATATGTGAGAAGCTAGTACTGCTCATTGAATCTATTTACCATTACATTCAGGGAAACTGAAATTATTTGCTTTTAGAACTTCTGAGTTTGAGCTGGGCGTGGTGGGGCATGCTTGTAATCCCATAAGTTCCAAGCCAGCCTCAGCTACTTAGGCTCTCAGCAACTCAGTGAGACCCTGTTTCCAAATAAAGTGTTAAATAGGTCTAGGAGTATAGCCCGGAGGTAGAAAAAGCCCCTGGGTTCCACCCCCAGTACCACACACACACACACACACACACAAATTTGTTTACCTTGTTCTTTTGGTGAGTCTTACCTGAAAAAATAGCTCTACTGTAATACTAAATATTGGCATTATAATCCCTTAGCTGTACAGTGCACATATTTTTTCCAAAACAAATACTAACTTTAATGTTGAAAAGCTAAAAAAACATGCTTAGATTTTATCATGTGATAACTGATTTCCTGGTTATAGTTTTAAAACTTGGCAGGCTAGTGAAAGTGTCTATGAAATAACTATTATATTGAAAGAAACTTGTTAAAAATCAAGAAAATATGCACTTTGAGTAACACTATAATTGTAGCTCTTGGTTAACCTCTGAAGAATGGGAAAATGTGGGTTATTGAAGAAGTTAAGTGCTTGGTAATAATTGGGAAAGGGTTTATTGGTAGAGCTGAGAAAACTTGCCAGTTCTTTCCAGGTACTATAGTTCTAGGCTCTTATTACAACCCCCACCCCCATACAGAAATAGGTGTAATAATGGTTTGATGTGTGGAGACAAATAGCATCATTTATCTTGTTAGAAGGTTTTTGTTTCTTTTTCTGGTATGTGTATAGGGGTAGTGATGAAAGCCAGACCCTTGCACTAAGCGGGTCTACTGCTAAGCCACATCCCCAGAGCCCCTTGTTTTCTCTCTTAAAGTTACGGCTCATTTTATAATGCAGATGGATTTGAGAATGTTTGTCTTCTAGGCTCATCAACAGAGCAGACAAGCAGACCGTTTATTAGCCTCAGGAAAATACGAAGAGGCTATTTCTTGTCACAAAAAGGCTGCAGGTGAGTGTTTTCTTTTTTTTTTTTAAGAACTACCAATTGTAGAAGTGAAAGTGTATTCTTTCCTTCAGTATCTCTTACCACTTGATTTAGAACTATAGGCATAAGTAACGATGCTTATTGCCCCGCATATGCAGGGTTTTGAAGCAACCGCTGAGAGTCACTAGTTGAGGCTGACCTCACACCTGTGATGCCCTGTATCAGCCTCTCAACTACTGGGATTTCAGGTGTGCACCACCATGCCTGCTTTCTTAGACATGTTTTATTTTTTGTTTTGAAACAGGGTCTCCTTAAGTTGCTGAGGACCTCACTATCTTGGGGAAGCTGGCCTTGATCCTATAATCCTGTCTTAGTTTCTTAAGTACTGGGATTGTAGGTGTGTGCTACTGTACCCGGCAAATTATTTTATTTCTGTATGTATAACTAGTAACATGCTGATGATAGTTTTCATTTAGGTATGAGATTTAGATTGTTGGCTTTTGGGGCTGAAGATGTAGTTCAAGCCCTGGGTTCAATCCCTAGCACCCACCAGAAAAAATGAGAGAATGAGAATGAATGAATATGAGAATATGAATTACTGTTTTCAGAGACCTAATTTTTGGGGGGGATACTGGGGATTGTACCTCTGAGTTCTGCCCCAGCTCTTATTGTTATTGTGTGTGTGTGTGTGTGTGTGTGTGTGTGTGTGTGTGTGTGTCTGTGTGTGTGTGTGTGTGTGTGTGTGTGTGTGTGTGTGTGTGTGTGTGTTATGTGGTACTGGGAATGGAACCCAGGGGCCTTCTACCTCCAGGCTACACCCCCAGACCTATTTAGAAACAGAGTCTTACTAAGTTGCTGAAAACCTTATTAAGTTGCTGAGGCTGACTTCAAACCTGAGATCCTTCTGCTTAGATATTTCTTCCAAGTACTGGGATTTCAAGCGTACACCACCACGGATTTCAAGCGTGCACCACCACGCCTGGCTTATTATGATTATTTTGAAACAGGGTCTTGCTGAGGCTAGCCTTGAACCTGTGATTCTCCTATCTTAGCCTCCCAAGTGCTAGAATTATAGGAATGGTAACTTAAGTTTACTCAAGTTAGTCAAGCGCCTTGCATGTTTTGAACTTAGAAATAGATTTATTTATTTATTTATTTATTTTTTTTTGTGGTACTGGGGTTCCTGGAAGCCCTTCTACCTCCGGGCTACACTCCCAGACCTATTTTTACATTTTTATTTGGAAACAGGGTCTCCTAAGCCAGCGTGCGCGGCTGGCTTCGAACCTGTGCGATCCTCCTGTCTCTGCCTCCCAAGCGTGGGGATTACAAGCGTGCGCCACCACACCCGGCTAGAAATAGATTTTGAGCTGGGCGTGGTGGCACACCCTTGTAATCCCAGCATTCAGGAGACTGGGACCGGAGGATCATGGTTCACAGACAGCCTCAGATACTTAGGCCCTCTGCAACTCAGTGAGACCCTGTTTGAAAATAAAGAATAAAAAAATAGGGCAGGGGTGTAGCTTGGAGGTCAAATGCCTCTGGGTTCCATCCCCAGACCTGCAAAAAAAAAAAAAAAAAAGATTTTGAGGGACATATTTTACATAGACCAGTGTCTGTTGGCTGAGTAACAAACTTTTTGGGGTGGGAGTATTTTTTTTCTGATACTGGGGATAGAACCCAGGGGCATTATACCTCCGAGCTACACCCCCAGCCCTATTTTTTATTCTTTATTTTGAAACAGGGTCTCACTGAGTTGTAAAGCGCCTCACTTCAGTAGCTGAGGCTGTCCATGAACCAAGATTCTCCTGTTTTAGCCTCCCAAGTGCTGGGATTATAAGTGTGTGCTACCACGCCCACCTGGGAGTATTTTACTTATGTTGAATCCAAAGTAATGTGTAGGTCACCTTTCTTAAAGAAAACCCTTTAATCTTTCTGTTAGAAGGCAATTTACTTTCCATTTGATGAAACTCACGTTCTCTCTTGGCAGTCTTCCCCTCTCATTTTATTACTGAAATACAAACTGGTTTGAATTAAGTCCTCATACTTCAGTAATTTTTGCCTGTAATTTAGTAATTTTCAGAGGAAAATTTTATATATATATATATACACACACACACATGTATACTTATGTATATGTATATATGTGTATATATATATGTTTTGTAGTTCTGGGGATTGAACTCAGACATTCTAATCTCGAGCTACACCCTCAGCCCTATTTGCTGGGGCTGTCCTTGAACCCACTGTTTTCTAGTCTCATTCTCCCAAGTACTGGGATTATAAGCCTGTGCCACTATATCTGGCTTGAGAAAAAAAATATTTAAAGTATGTTTTTATCAGGGACGCTTACCCCATGTATCTGTTGCAGGACTGGGAAGGTAGTACATACCTCTAATCTTTTTTTTTCTTTTTTTCTTTTCTTTTTTTTTTTTTTTTTTTTTGATGGTACTGGGGATTGAACCCAGGGGTATTCTACCTCTGAGTCCTATTTTTTATTCTTTATTTTGAAACAGGGTCTCACTATGTTGTGGAGGGCCTAAGAGCTTGCTGCAACCTGCAATCCTCCTGACTCAGCCTCCCAAGTACTAATATTACAAGCGATCACCATCACTCCCAGCTTCCTAAGTCTTTGTGTACAGTTTTTGTGGTGAGTCTTATGGGGTCTTTGTACAACATTAAACTTGTTAACTAGTAGCTGGGCGTAGTGGTGCATGCCTATAATGCCTGTAGCTATGAAATTGAAATAGGAAAATTGCAGGTTCAAAGACAGCCTGAGAATTTAGTGAGACTCTGAGAAGCCTAGCAAGACTGTTTCCAAACAAAAACAAAAGAGAAAACAAAACAAACAAGCGGGGGTATAGCTCAGGGGTAGAATGCCTCTGGATTCAATCTCTAGTACCATATGTACAACAAAAACAAAATTTGCCAAGTAATATTTCTCCTGTATTTTTGGTACTGGAGATTGAACTCTAGGGCATTACACCTTTGAACTACACACCTAGCCCTTTTAATTTATTTTTTGTTTTGAACAGGGTCTCTTTAAGTTGCTGAGGCTGGCCTTGAATTTGTTATTCTGTGAGCCTCCTCTCTCAACCTCCCAAATGCTGGGATTACAAGCCTGTGCCACCATGTCTGGCCTATTCTTTTTTTTTTTTTTTTTTTTTTTTGCGGGTCTGAGGATGGAACCCAGGGGGTGTTCAACCTCTGAGCTACACCCCCTGCCCTATTTTTTATTCTTTTTAAATTTGAAACAGGGTCTCACTAAATTGCAGGGGGCCTCACTAAGTAGCTGAGACTGTCTGCGAACCGTGATCCTCCAGTCTCAGCCTTCGAATGCTGGGATTACAAGCATGCGCGCCACCACGCCTGGCTTCCTGGCCTATTCTTTATTTCAAAATGGGCTCTTACTCACTAAGTAACTGAGGCTGGCCTCAAATCTATGATCATCCTGTCTTAGCTTCCCAAGTCCTGGGATTACAAGTGTTTGCTACCACACCTGGCTTCAAAATTGACTTTTATCTAGGATTTAACACACGTTTTAAGAAGGAACTTATTTGAAATCATTTAGATGTGGCAGGGAAAGGTCAATCTGAGAGGAAGACTTGAGAGAGAGCCTGAAGTGAGCAAACATGGGACCAGACAAGGCCTTTGTCCAGCTGTCAAGGATCAGAGAAGATTCCGAGACTAAAAATGTAGTATTCAAGCATGGTGGTGGGTGCCTTTAACCCCAGCACTTGGGAGGTGAGACAGGAATGGCAGGTTTGAGGCCATTCTGAGCATTTTAGACCATAACCAATTTAGACTGATTCAAACCAAGAATAAAAGGGACTGCAGATGTAGCTCAAAGGTAGTATACAAAAATAGACAACTAGATGGTAGCCTTATGTCATAATTGGAGGAAGCAGCATAACCAGAATTTTTTATTTTATTCTGAGATAGATACACTTTAAAAAAAAATTCTGTCTTGGTGGGCATTTGTTCCTATTTTGAGTAGTTTTTTTTTTTTTTTTAATGGTACTAGGGGTAGAACCCAGGGGCATCCTACCTCCAGCTACACCTCCAGTCCCATTTTTTTTTTTTTTTTTAATGGTACTAGGGATGGAACTCTTCTACCTCTGGGCTACACTCCTACGCCTATTTTATATTTTATTTGGAAAAGGGGTCTCTTAGGCCAGCAAGGCTGGCTTGAGGCTGGCTTTGAACCTGTGTGATCCTCCTGTCTCCGCCTTCCAAGAGTGGGGATTACAAGCCACCACGCCCAGCTCCAGCCCTATTTTTATTCTTTATTTTCAAACAGCGTCTCACTGAGTTGCAGAGGGCATCACTAAGTAGCTGAGGCTGTCTGAACTGTGATCCTCCTTTCTCAGCCTCCCGAATGCTGAGATTACAGATATGCCACCATGCCCGGCTCTTTTGTTCCTATTTTGAATCTTTGGTGAAAATCCATGAGCATGCAATCAAATTTACGATTTTGTTTCCCTTTAAAATAACTGTGTGTTTAGCCGGGTGTGGTGGCGCACACTTGTAATCCTCGCGCTTGGGAGGCTGAGACAGGAGGATCCTGCAGGTTCGAAGCCAGCCTTAGCTGGCTCAAGAGACCCTGTTTCCAAATAAAATATAAAATAGGTCTGGGAGTGTAGCCCAGAGGTAGAAGGCCCCTGGGTTCCATCCCCAGTACCAACAAAACAAAAACAAAAACAACAAAAAATAAAATAACTGTGTTTGTGTGGAGGGTGTTGGGATTGAACCTAGGAGTGTTCTAACTCTTAGCAGTGGCCCCACCTTTTTTTATTTTTTTGGTTCTATCTATCTATGTATCTATGTATTTATGTATTTTTGTGGTACTGGTGATGGAACCCAGGGGCATTCTACCTCTGAGTGACACTCCAGCCCTATTTTTTATTCTTATTTTGAAACAGGCTCTCACTGAGTTACAAGAGCCTCACTAAGTGGCTGAAGCTGGCTGCGAACCACCATCCTTCTGTCTCAGCCACCCAAATGCTGGATTACAAGCGTGCACCACCACGCCCGGCTTTTATTTTTATTTTGAAACAGGTTCTCGTATGGGGGCTCCCTTGGGTGGCTCTGCTTGCTGCTTGCAGCCTCTTTGCGGGCAGCCCAAGGCGGCTCTATTGCAGCTTCAGCCTTCAGCTTCACGCATCGCCCTCCGGCTGCTTGTGGCACATACTGCCTGACCTCCTGGGCTTTCCTCTGAAATCTCCTTGAAGCCTCCATAGCCCTATAATTCCTGCAGGCTGTGTGCCTGCAAAACCAGCATCACATGGACAATGCCAAGGTCTGCTGCCAGCTTGAGTAGCTGCCTGCTTGGACCACAGCTCTCTCAGTGTCTGAACACTTTGATGGCTAAACTCAGAAATGATTCCCTAGGTGGTCTTGTGTGAACATGGCTCCCCTGGGCTCTCTTTTTGGTACTGGAGACTGAATCTAAGGGCATTCTACCTCCCAGATACACCCCCCAGCCTCTTTGGTTTTTTATTTATTTATTTGTTTTATATTTATTTTGTGGTACTGGGGATGGAACCTAGGGGCATTCTGCCTCTGAGCTACACCCCCAGCCCTATTTTTTATTCTTTATTTTGAAACAGGGTCTCACTAAATTATGGAAGGCCTCACTAAGTAGCTGAGGCTGGCCATGAGCCCTATTTTTTATTCTTTAGTTTGAAACAAGGTCTCACTGAGTTACAAAGGGCCTCACTAAGTAGCCAAGGCTGTCCACAAACCTTGATCTTCCTGTCTGGGCCTCCCAAATCCTGAGATTACAAGCATGCACCACTACACCCAGCCTAGTAGAATAGAGGGTTTTTTTTTTTTTTTTTCCCAGTACTGGGGATGGAACCTAGGGGCATTCTACCTCCAAACTACACCTCCAGCCCTATTTTTTATTCTTTATTTTCAAACAGGGTCTCACTAAATTGCAAAGGGCCTCACTAAGTAGCTAAGGCTGGCCAAGAACCACGATCCTCCTGTCTCAGCCTCCCAAGTACTGGAATTACAAGCGTGCGCCACCATTCCCAACCTAAACCTATATTCTGGTTCTATCAGTCTATAGGTTTTTTGTTTTTTCTCAGAGCTGGTGATCCAACTCAGGACGTGGCATATGCTAGGCAAGCACTCTACCACTGAGCTATATCCCCAGCCTTCTACAGGGAGCTTAATTGTTGTGCTTGGGATTGAACCCAGAGGCATTCTGTCTCCAAACTACACCCCCAGGTCTTTCTACTTCTTATTTTGAAGCAGGATTTCACTAAGTTGTGCAGGGTATCTTCCCGAGACTGGTCTCCAACTGTCATCCTATTTCCACTTCACCAGTACTGGGATTACAGGTTTGTGCTATTGTGCACAGAACCTTCAAGATGGGCTAGAGAATATTTATATTTGATTACCACTGACATCCTTTTTGGGAAAATCCTATGCTGTTTTTGTGGTACTAGGGATTGAACACAGAGGCATTCTACTTGTGTCCTATATCCCAGGTCTTTTTTTTTTGTACTGGGGTTTAGAACCCAGGGGCTTTCTACTTCGATCTACACCCCCAGCCCTGTTTTTTATTCTTTATTTTGAAACAGGGTCTCACTGAGTTGCAAGGGGCCTCACTAAGTAGCTGAGGCTGTCCACGAACCACGATCCTCCTGTCTCAACCTCCCAAATGTTGGGATTATAAGCTTGTGCCACCACGGCCCGCTGAATTTTTTGTTTTGAAATAGGGTCTTGTTAGGTTGCTGAGGCTCTTTTTGAATCTTCGGTGTTCTTTCTCAGCCTCCCAAGTACTGGGATTGCAGGCATATGCTATCACACCTAACAATCCTATCCTTTTAAAAAAATTTCCAGCCAGGTGTGGTGGCGCA
This sequence comes from Muscardinus avellanarius, assembly GCF_963383645.1. Classification (NCBI taxonomy): domain Eukaryota; kingdom Metazoa; phylum Chordata; class Mammalia; order Rodentia; family Gliridae; genus Muscardinus; species Muscardinus avellanarius. Next base: position 111,644,100 of record NC_137789.1, read on the forward strand.
CGCTTGTAATCCCCACGCTTGGAGACAGGAGGATCGTGCAGGTTCGAAGCCAGCACTCTGGCTTAAGAGACTCTGTTTCCAAATAAAAATATAAAATAGGTTTGGGAGTGTAGCCCAGAGGTAGAAGGGCTTCCAGGAACCCCAGTACCACCAAAAACAACAACAACAACAAAAAAAAAAAATTTCCAGCTATACCGGGCATGATGGCTCACTTCTGAAATCCCAGCCACCACTGGGACAGAAGCATGAGGATCAGAAGTCCAGGGCTAGCCTGGGGAATTTAAGTGAGACTGTTTTATTTATTTATTTATTTATTTATTTATTTATTTATTTATTTATTTATTTTTGTGTGTGTGTGTGTGTGGGTCTCACTAAGTTGTGGAGGGCCTCACTAAGTAGCTGAGGCTGTCCAGGAACTGGAGGGTCTCAGCCTACCGAATGCTGGGGTTGCAAGCATGCACCACCATGCCTGGCTAAATGAGACTCTGTTAATAAATATAAAGGGTTGGGATGTAGTTCAGTGGTAGAATGCCCCTGGGTTCAGTTTCTAGAACTGCATATTAAAAAAAATTCACAGCCGGGCGTGGTGGCGCACGCTTGTAATCCCCACGCTTGGGAGGCGGAGACAGAAGGATCGCACAGGTTCGAAGCCAGCCTTGCTGGCTTAAGAGACACTGTTTCCAAATTTAAAAAAATATAAAATAGGTCTGGGAGTGTAGCCTGGAGGTAGAAGGGTTTCCAAGAACCCTAGTACCACCAAAAAAAAAAAAAAAAAGAAGAAAAGAAAGAAAGAAACATTCACTATGGCAAAATTGCTCATAAAACTAATTTTCTTTATCATCATATGAGGAGTACTAAAACTCTTCCTTTGCTGGGGAGGTAGCTCAGTGGCAGAGTGCTTGCCTAGCATGTGGGAGGCCCTGGGTTCAGTCCCCAGCACCACACATTAAACTTATTCTTTTAACCTGTTAATTTAAAAATGATAACACTCATGTGTTAATGTGCCTCTTTTTATTTTTTTGCCAGCATATCTCTCTGAAGCCATGAAGCTGACACAGTCTGAACAGGTGAGAAATGTTCTTAATATATGCTGGAAAGGTTAGAAGATTTTCTGTCGAGACTTGAACTGTGTACAAAATAAAGCATTGTGTTTCTCTGAAAATGCTATATCAAAAATATATACAAAGCCAGGCATGGTGGCACATGCTTGTAATCCCAGGATTCGGGAGGCTGAGAAAGGAGGATCTCGGTTTGCAGACAGCCTCAGCTACTACTTAGTGAGGTCCTTTGCAACTCAGTGAGACCCTGTTTCAAGATAAAGAATGAAAAACAGGACTGGGGTGTAGCTTGAAGGTAGAATGCCCCTGGGTTTCATCCCCAGTACCGGAAAAAAAAAATGGCTAGACATGATGGTGTTCACCTTTAATCCCAATATTTGGAAGGCTGAGAAAGGAGGATTGCAGGTTCAAGGCTAGCCTCAGCAATTTAGCAAGGCCCTCAGCAACTTAGTAAGACCCTGCTTCAAAATAAATAAATAAAATAGGGCTGGGAGTATAGCTCAGAGATAGAACACTACTGGATTCAATATCTAGTAATACACACAAATATAAATAATAAATAAAATGAACAAGCTACTTGAACTTCTGCTGTAGTTCTGTATTTCTACTTGTTACAGAGCTCAGATCACCTTTTTTTTTTTTTTTTTTTTTGCGGGCCTGGGGATGGAACCCAGGGGCATTTGACCTCCGAGCCACACCCCTGCCTATTTTTATTCTTTATTTTGAAACCAGGTCTCACTAAGTTGTGGCGGGCCTTACTAAGTAGCTTGAGGGTGTCCATGAACCACGATCCTCCGGTCTCAGCCTCCCGAATGCTGGGATTACAAGCGTGTGCCACCACGCCCGGCAGATCACCATATTTTTTTAGAGACTCATTTTAGAACCTTTCCTGTTTATTTATTTTTTGGTGGTCCTAGGGATGGAACCCAGGGGCCTTCTACCTCCGGGCTACACTCCCAGACCTATTTTATATTTTTTATTTGGAAATAGGGTCTCTTAAGCCATCTGAGGCTGGCTTCGAACCTGTGCAATCCTCCTGTCTCAGCCTCCCAAGTGCGGGGATTACAAGCGTGTGCCACCACACCCGGCTCAGAACCTTTCCTGTTTTATATGCTTAAATTTGACTATTAGTTCACAAGTAAGCAGACAGACCTGGCCAACAGAAACCAATCGGATGATCTTTTGCTTATTAAATATAACTTAGGCCCACACCTGTAATCCCAATACTTGGGAGGGTGAAACAGGAAGATCGCAGGTTGGAAGTCAGCCTCAGCAATGTATTAAGACTCTGTTTCAAAATTTAAAAAAAGCTGTGTGTATGCACGCTTTTAATCCCAGCATTCAGGAGGCTGAGACTGGACAATGTGGTTCATGGACCGCAATCGTGGACCTCAGCTACTTAGGCCCTTTGCAACTCAGTGAGACCCTCATTCAAAATAAAGAATAAGCTGGGTGCTGGGTGTGGTGGCGCAGGCTTGTAATCCCCATGCTTGGGGGGCTGAGACAGAAGAATCGCACAGGTTCAAAGCCAGCCTCAGCTACTTAGTGAGGCTCTCAGCAACTTAGTGAGACCCTGTTTCCAAATAAAGTATAAAATAATTCTGGGAGTATAGCCTGGAAGTAGAAAAGCCCCTGGGTTCTACCCCCCCCCCCACCCAGTACCACACACACAAAAAAAAAAGAAAAGAAAAAATAGAGCAGGGTGTAGCTCGGAGGTTGAATGCCCCTGGGTTCCATCTCCAGACTCGCAGAACTAAAAAAAAAAAAAAAAGATCTGGGGGTATAATTTGGAGGGAAAGTGCCCCGGGTTCAGTCCCCAGTACAAAATAATTTAAATCTGGCGATTCCCACTCGTCTCTTCTTGAATTTCTATATGTAATTCTGGATACTTCAAAATTTGTTTTCCAGCGAGTTTAAATTATGTTCTGTGCCTGAGTTTTAAAGAGGCCTCTGTCCAGAGGTGCCTTTTATCTTGTTTTGGAGTGGTGTAGATCAAACCCAGGGCTTTGTTCAGTTAAAGCAAGTACTGTACCTTTTGGGTATTGAACCCAGGGCATTCTACCTCCGAGCTACACACCCAGCCCATTTATTTGTTTGTTTGTTGATTTATTTATTTATTTATTGATTGATTGATTGCTGTACTGGGGATGGAACTCAGGGGGATTCTACCTCGAATTACACCCCCAGCCCTAATTTTATTCTTTATTTTGAAACAGGGTCTTAGTTGCAAAGGGCCTCACTAAGTAGCTGAGGCTGTCCTTGAACCACGATCCTCCTGTCTCAGCCTCCCAAATACTGAGATTTTAAGTGTGCGCCACCAGGCCCAGCATCAGCCCTTTTATTATTACTATCATTATTATTATTAATTTATTGGAATAAGGGGTTGTAGAATTGATATCTAAAGAGGGAAGATTTCTCTTTTTCTTTTTTTCTTTGTGGATTGAACCCAGGGCATTCTATCTTCGAGCTCCACCCCCAGCCCTATTTTTTATTCTTTATTTTGAAACAGGGTCTCACAGAGTTGCAAAGGGCCTCACTAAGTAGCTGACAGGATCCCAAATGCTGAGATTACAAGCATTTGCCCACCGTGGCCAGCAAGATTTCTCATTTTAAATACTACGAAAGGCCGGGCGTGGTGGTGCACGCTTGTAATCCCCGCGCTTGGGAGGCGGAGACAGGAGGATCGCGCAGGTTCGAAGCCAGCTGTGCTGGAGTAAGAGACCCTGTTTCAAAAATATAAAATAGGTCTGGGAGTGTAGCCCGGAGGAAGGAGGGCTTCCAGGAACCCCAGTACCACCAAAAAAATAAAAAAATAAATACTACAAAAGGAATAAGGCACATTCAGAAAAGTGATTCCTTGTTTTGATTGAGACTAAAGCTCTGACTTTCTGAAGGAATGATTTTTAATAAAAAGCCCCTTTCTCTAGCTTATCTAGAAAAGCCTTGTTATTTGGAGTTTTCTTTTTTAGTTTGAATTGAATTGCAAACATAGTATCCACATTTTAAATGTTACTGAGTTCTTCTGAAAGGAGGCTCACTAGTACATATTGACTGTTACTCCAGAGCCTGTCTGTGTTCACTTCTGCAAATTGTGCCTTCTGTGTCACAGGCTCATTTATCACTGGAATTGCAAAGGGAGAGCCACATGAAGCAGCTCCTCCTCATCCAGGAGAGGTGGAAAAGGGCGAAGCGCGAGGAGCGGCTGAGAGCTCAGCAGATCGCAGACAAGGATGCGGCTCCCCACCTCCAGACATCTCACAGACCCTGTGCTGAGGACGCGGAGGGCCAGAGCCCCCTGCTTCCCCAGAAGTACAGCCCTTCCACAGAAAAACACTTTCCTGAAATGCAGGGGGTCTTTGACAGGGATCCGGACACATTGCTGTTTTTACTTCAGCAGAAGAGCGAGCCGACAGAGCCATGCCTGGGAAGCAAAGCCCCCAAAGACGACAAGACGGTCATTGAGGAGCAGGCAACCAAAATTGCAGATTTGAAGAGGCACGTGGAGTTCCTTGTGGCTGAGAATGAAAGACTGAGGAAAGAAAACAAGCAGCTAAAGGCTGAGAAGGCCAGACTTGTAAAAGGTCCAGTGGATAAGGAGCTGGATGTGGACGCTGATTTTGTAGAAAAGTCAGAGTTGTGGAGCTTGCCCCCACATTCAGAAACTGCCGCGGCCTCTTCAACCTGGCAGAAGTTTGCAGCAAATACTGGGAAAGCCAAGGACATTCCAATACCCAACCTTCCTCCTCTGGATTTTCCATCTCCAGAACTTCCACTTATGGAGCTCTCTGAGGATATTCTGAAAGGACTTATGAATAATTAAAGTGGAAGCCCATCGAAGAGGAAATACTTAGTAACACAGTTAATCCAGAAAAGGAAAAAAAAAAAAGGGAAGGCCACATAGAGAGGAAATCCTCCTGTGCTTCACCAGCTGGCTGACTGGGAAGAGGTGCTGCCAGGGCTTGGGAAACAGTCACTGTGAAATATTTTGCTTAACTGATTTACCGACTTGAGTTAATGATTCTGGCGTGGCAGACAGTAAACTCTTAAGAGGTTCGCTTTCTCCTGATACAAACCAAATGGCTACCTGGAATAATTTTTTCAAGCAGCAATTATTTTTCTTATCTTCAGGGTTAAAATGTATTAAAGTATGTTATGTATAATTAATCTATAATGCCATAAGTGATAATGTAAAACCTAAATAACAGTGACCCATGGGGCTGCTCTATCATGCATTGACTGTAAGCATTCTGTTATGCACATTTTGTGTGTTTAAATAGGTGTGCAAGACACACACCTTTCTAGAAACTCTACGTGCCACACTTTGCACTACTCATAATGATAACCTCAAGACTATCAGGAGAGATATTTAAATTTCCATTTTATGAAGAGAGGAACCAAATTATTAGTTTTGCTTTTTTAAAAAATTACCAGTTTACATAATTAATCAGGGTGCATTTTAAGTTCTAACTTTGTTATATAATGCATCTTTTGAAACAAGGGAATATCCTTTGTTTTTAATGATGCATGAGTGAAAGTAATGCTAGTTGGCAGTATTTGATTGTAAGAAATCAATAAAGTAATTGAGTTTTATACCTTTGTTGAGTGGTTGCACTGTAGTTAGAAAGCACGGTATGAAATGGCTTCTGTGTTGTAAAGGTTGAACAGGAATTTGAGCAGATGCTTTCCAGTTATTACTGTATTGGGTTGAGGATTTCCTCCACTGTTTTCTAAACTCTTTCCCTGTAAAAGGGTGAAATTGAATACAGAAGTTCTCGAGGGTTTTATTTCTGGCTTTTGTCTAAGATAAAGTCCCCAGAGTGAGTGATGCCAACCTTTTAATTTTAAAAAAGTATTTGTTGCCAGGCGTGGTGGCGCATGCTTGTAATCCCCGCGCTTGGGAGGCTGAGCCTGGAGGATCGTGCAGGTTCGAAGCCAGCGTCAGCTACTTAGTGAGGCTCTCAGCAACTTAGTGAGACCCTGTTTCCAAATATATAAAATATATAAAATGGGAGTATAGCCCGGAGGTAGAAAGCCTCTGGGTTCCACCCCCAGTACCACCACCAACAAAAAAAATATATTTGTTGGTACTAGAGATTGAACCCAGGGTGTTCTGCCTCTGAGCCACACTCCCTGCCCTATATTAGTTTTTATTTGAAGCAGGGTCTCATTAAGTTGCTGAGGCCCTCTGACCTGCGATCCTCCAGGCTCAGCCTCATAAGTACGGCCTGGCTCCAGTCTTCTGCCCTCACATGTGTGAAGGCTCCCGCTGCCCTAGGCACCTGCCGCCGGTGGAGCATGGTGAGCGCAGTGGCGGGGCACTGAGGTGCCTCCCTTTCTGCCTAGTCCCAAAATGTCCCTAACTATGGAGGAGGATGCGAGTGGATTCTTTGAGTACCAGCCTGGACTCTGCACTCTGCTGTGAGTTGCTCCCTCCACCTCTGAGAGAGTCAAGGCTCACTGTTCACTGAGGAAACAAGCCAAGGTCGGAAGGGTCCACCTATGACTAAGAAGCCATTGTTTGTTTGTTTTTCTTGCTGTCAAGGGAACAAAAAAAAAATACTTGAACTATTTTAAAGGTAAGAGTTCTATACCCTTTGAAAAGTTGTTACTCAGTGTTATCCCAGATTCTGCTTGCCCAACTTCCTCAAAACTTGATGTGAAAGTATGCCAGAATTTTTATTTTTTATTTTTTGCAGTACTGGGAATTGAACCCAGGGACATTCTACCTCCCAGTTATACCCTCAGCCTGATTTTCTTTATTTGAAAGCAGGGTCTCACCAGGTTGCTGAGAGCCTCACTACATTGCCAAGGCTGGCTTTAAACCTGTGATCCTCCTTGCCAGGCGAGGTGGCGCACGCTTGTAATCCCTGTGCTTAGGAGGCTGAGAAGGAGGATCGCGCAGGTTCGAAGCCAGCCTCAGCTACTTAGTGAGGCTCTCAGCAACTTAGTGAGACCCTGTTTCCAAATAAAATATAAAATAGATCTGGGAGTATAGCCCGGAGGTAGTAAGCCTCTGGGTTCCACCCCTAGTACCACCACCCCCCCCACACACACACACACACAAAACCTGTGATCCTCCTAACTCAGCCTCCCAAGTATTGGGATTATAAGTGTGTGCCAACAAGCCCGGCTCCTTAGTCCCTTTGTTTTGTTTTGCAGTAATGGGGATGGCACCCAGGAGCTTTCTGCCTTTGAGCTATGTCCCCAGCCCTATTTTTTTTTTTAAGCTTTAAAGATGTTTATTAGGAAGATAGAAATACAGCTCCATACCAGACTGGCATGGAGGGGTGACTCGAAATGAATACACCCCCAGCCTTATTTTTTATTCTTTATTTTGAAACAGGGTCTCACTGAGTTGCAAGGGCCTCACTATACAGTAGCTGAGGCTGTCCACAAACCATGATCCTCTTGTCCCAGCCTCCCAAATACTGAGATTACAAGCATGCACCACCACGCCCGGCTTACCCCAGCCCTTTTAGAAGCAATGTTTTGCTAGGTTGCTGAAGAGTTAAGTTGCTGAGGCTGGTCTTGAACTTGTGATCCTCCTGTCTCAGCCAAGTATTAGGATCACAGACATATGTCACCTCATCTGACCATTTTAGTACATTTTCTATATCAATTTTTTATTTTTTTGTGGTACTGGGGGTGGAACTCAGGGGCTTTTCTACCTCCAGGCTATACTCCCAGACCTATTTTATACACTATTCAGAAACAGGGTCTCACTAAGTTGCTGAGAGCCTCACTAAGTAGCTGAGGCTGGCTTCCAACCTGTGCGATCCTCATGTCTCAGCCTCCCAAGCGCTGGGATTACAGGCGTGCGCCACCATGCCCGGTTTACATCAATTTTTAGGGTGGCCAAGCCCTTATTTAAACAAATTTGGGTCCAGAAATTTATGAGTTCTGTGAAATTGTGTACCAGATTTGGGAGAGCGCAGAAAGTGAAGTCTTACTAGCATACTGCCGTTTTTCTGGGCCATAGCAGGGCCAAGTTGTTTAGTTTTCTTGTGGCCAAAGAACCTGGTCACCCAGACCACTGCCGTACTTCTCCATGCTCAGAGGTAGAATGCTCTGGGTTCAATCCCCAGTACCACAAAGGAAGGCTTTGGGATTATTGACCATATAAGTGGAGGGAGATGTGCCTGAGGTATGGGAACTGTCCCCTATTTTCTTCAGGTTTTTCCTGATTTTCCCCCCCCAGTACTGGGGATGGAACCCAGGGGCATTCTACCTCCGACTGACTACACTTCCATCCCTATTTCTTTATTTTTGAAATGGTCTAAGTTGTAGATGGCCTCACTAAGTAGCTGAAGCTGGCTGTAAACCTGGATCCTCCTGTCAGCCTCCCAAGTACTGGGATTACAAGCGTGCACCACCACGCTTGGCTGGTTGTTCTTGGTTTGTATGCTTTATAAAATGGTAGAGCCAGAGCCGGGCGTGGTGGCGCACGCTTGTAATCCCCGCGCTTGGGAGGCTAAGACAGGAGGATCGCACAGGTTCGAAGCCAGCCTCAGCTACTTAGTAAGGCTCTCAGCGACTTAGTGAGACCCTGTTTCCAAATAAAATATAAAATAGGTCTGGGAGTATAGCCCGGAGGTAGAAAGCCTCTGGGTTCCACCCCCAGTACCACAAAAAATAATAAAAAAACAAAACGGTAGAGCCAGGCATGATAGCACACACTCAGTACTTGGAGGCCGAGACAGAAGTCACAGGTTTAAAGCCAGCCTCAGCAATTTAGTAAGGCTCCCAGCAATCTAGTGAGACCCTGTTTCATAATAAAAAATAGGGCTGGGGTGTAACTCAGGGAGAATGCCCCTGGGTTCAATCCCCAGTACCGAAAAGATAAAAATAAATAAGTAAATGGTAAATGTGATTTTTTGAACCATTCTAGCAAATGGTCTAATCCAAAGCATTGGGGGTGGGGATGTTGTTAAGAGCTCCCAGGCAGTCAGGACCACAGGTCAGACCTGGACCAGGCCAGAGATCGGTCTGCAGTGGACAGCTGGGAGACTGAGCACTTACCTTGTGAGATCTGTGTCCCTGTAAATGGTGTGGGAACTGAATTGAATGTAGGATACTGAGCACAACGCCTGCAATCTCTGTACTTGGGAGGCTGGTAGTTGGGCCACAAGTTCGCAGCCAGCCTCAGCAGTTTAGCAAGGCCCTCCACAACTCAGTGAGGCCCTGTTTCAAAATAAAACAAGCCGGACGTGGTGGCGCAGGCTTGGGAGGCTGAGACGGCCAGCCTCAGCTACTTAGGCTCCCAACAAAGTAGTGGGGGACCCTGTTTCCAAAGTATAAAAACATAGGTCTGGGAGTATAGCCCAGAGGTAGAAAGTCACTGGGTTTCACCCTCAGTACCACAAAATAAATAAATAAATAAAATAGGGCTGGGGGGTGTAACTCAGAGAATGCCCCTGGGTGGGTTCAATCCCTAGTGCCTCCTCTCACGCACACACAATTATACTTTGTCATATCCTCATGTTGCCAAAACTGGTGATTCTTGTGGGAGTGGGTGGTATAGCTGTATTTTTTTGTTTTGTACTGGAGGTTGAACCCAGAGGCATTTTTACCTTCAAGCTATACCCCCAGCCTCCACCTTTTTTTTTTTTTTTTTTTAAATAAAGACTTGTATGTTTTAAGTAAAATTTGGGTAGCCTCAGATTGTCCTTCGGTTGTCCAACAGCACCATCTGGTGGACAGAGAGAAACTGTTCTGGTTCGTGGGTCAGTAACTCCGCTGTGCTATGGGTGACCCAATTTAAGAGTCTCATGTTCTACCTACTGAACTACCCAGGTGCCCCCCCCCCGCCGCCCCAGTACTGAGGAAGGAACCCAGGGGCATACGACCTCTGAGCTACACTCCCTACTCTGTTTTTTATTCTTTATTTTGAAACAGGGTCTCACTGAGTTGCAAAGGGCTTCACTAGGTAACAGAGGCTGTCCTCAAAACCACGATTCTCCCAAATGCTGGGATTTCAAGCATATGCCACTACTCCAGGCTCTACCGAGGTTTGAACACCCCCCCCCCTTTTTTTTGTATTTCAGTACAGGGGATGGAACCCAGGGATATTCTATCTCTGAGCTATACCCACAGCCCTATTTTTTACTTTTTTATTGTTTTGGCAGGTCTGGGGATGGAACCCAGGGGCATTCGACCTCCAAGCTATACCACTGCCCTATTTTTATTCTTTTTTTGTTGTTGTGTTTTTTGCAGATCTGGGGATAGAACCCAGGGGAATTTGACCTCCAAGCTATACCTCCTGCCCTAATTTTATTCTTTATTTTGAAACAGCGTCTCACTAAGTTTCGGAAGGCCTAAGTAGCTGAGGCTGACCGTGAACCACGATCCTCCATTCTCAGCCTCCCGAATGCTGGGATTACAAGCATGCGCCACCACGCCCAGTTTTATTCTTTATTTTTAAAACAGGGTCTCACTGGGTTGCAAAGGGCCTCACTAAGTAGCTGAGGCTGTCAGAACCCAGATCCTCCTGTCTCAGCCTCCCACATGCTGGGATTACAAGTGTGTGCCACCACGCTGAGCTTTGGAAACCCATTTTTAAAATGTGTCTTTAATAATGATCTGGATAGGAACTGTGTTGTCTGACCTGGCCTTTTCAAGTCTTGCTGCCTGTTTGAAATCTCTAGAAGGCTGACCTCAGTGGGCCCACAACCTACTACCCCCCTTCCTGGAGGTTAGGTTGAACAGTATCACTAGCAAGAACTGGTCTAGTTGGGGAGAGGAGTTTGATATTCTGGAGAATTTGGAAGCCAGTTTGGCATCGTCTTGGGACCTGGGGAAGGGTGTGAGGGTCCCAAAGGGTTAGCGGGAAAACTTTTAGTTGGTCAGCAAATACCTTATGATAAGAGTGGTTTACGATATGTCTAGGCAAAGAAATGTCTCAACATAAATATAATCCAAACACAGGAACCCAATATTTAATGAACATCATTTTGCCTCTGCTACTAAATAAGGTAGTTGCTGTGCTCCTCAATTTCACGGAAGTGAAAATTAGAGGATGGGCAGATGGCTAGAGACCAGACTTTACAATAATATGGATTTAAAAATGAAGAGTTAGTTGTGGTGGCACACGCTTGTAATCCCCGCGCTTGGGAGGCGGACAGGAGGATCGCGCAGGTTCGAGGCCAGCCACGTGCTGGTTTAAGAGACCCTGTTTCCAAATAAAAATATAAAAATAGGTCTGGGAGTGTAGCCCAGAGGAAGGGCTTCCAGGAACCCCAGTACCACCAAAAACAAAACAAAACAAAACAAAACCCAAAGAATTAGTCGTGGTGGCCATGCTTGTAATCCCAACATTTGGGAGGCTGAGACTAGAGGATCACAGTTCACAGACAGCCTCGGCTACTTAGGTGCTTTGGAACTCAGTGAGACCCTGTTTCCAAATAAAGAATAAAAAATAGGGCTGGGGGTGTAGCTCGGGGGTAGAATGTCCCAGGGTTCAATCCCCAGTACTACTACTTCAAAAAAAAAAGAAGGCTGGACGTGTAGAGAATGGTGAAATTACCTAGCACGCACAGGCCTCCATTCAATCCCGGACACTGCCAAAACAAACAAACAAACAAAAAGCTTGCCCAGTCAGATCATGGTAGAACATACTGTGAAGAGGAAAAGTCATTCAAGTGAATTATTCTTCCATTTCCTGAAAGTGAGGGGGCCACATTCAGATGTTGGTTCGAGGGGAATGGGAAATATTTGAAATACGCCATTAAGATTATTAAGTAGCCATAAAAATCCAGGTAAAGATGGGGCCAGTTCTTGTTCTTATCTTTCTAGTGTGGACACTGATAAAAGGGAGAGAAAAATAAAGAACAATCAACTATGACAGGATAAAGGGTGAAGGAATCAAGGATGTGTGCATGCACATGTGTGTGTATTATAATTTTTTATGGCCCTAGGGATTGAACCCAGGGCCTCGCACATGCTAGGCAAATGCTCTTTCCAACAAGTATGCACCCACAGTCCTTTTTTTTCTTTTCTTTTCTTTTCTTTTTCTTTTTTTTTTTTTTTTTGTGGTACTGAAGATGGAACCCAAGGGCCTTCGACCTCTGAGCTACACCCTCAAACCTATTTTCTATTTTATTGGGAAAAAGGGTCTAAGTTGCTGAGGCCAGCTTCAAACCTGCAATCCTCCTGTCTCAGCCTCAGAAGTAGTGGGATTCGCTGGGCGTGGTGGCGCACGCTTGTAATTCCAGCATTCGGGAGGCTGAGACCGGAGGATGGCCCTTTGCAACTCAGGCCCGGTTTCAGAATAAAGAATAAAAAATAGGGCAGGGGGTGTAGCTCGGAGGTCGAATACCCCTGGGTTCCATCCTCAAACCTGCAAAGAAAAAATAGTAGTGGGATTACAAATTTGCGCCACTAAGTCCAGCAACCACGGCCCATTTTATTATTTTGTTGGGGATGGAACCCAGAGACATTCCACCTCCAAGCTACACCCCAGCCCTGTTTTTTTTTTTTTATTATTTTTGAAATGGGGTCTCACTGAATTGCGAAGGGCCTCTGAGGCTGTCTGCGAACCACAATCCTCCGGTCTCAGCCTCCTGAATGCTGGGATTACAAGTATGCACCCCCACAGCCCTTTTAAAACTTTATTTTGAAGCAGTCTTTTTCTGTGTGTGTGTGTGTGTGTGTGTGTGTGTGTGTGGTACTGGGGGTGGAACTCAGGGGCTTTTCTACCTCCGGGCTACACTCTCAGACTTGTTTTATATTTTATTTGGAAACAGGGTCTAATTGTTGAGAGCCTAAGTAGTTGAGGCTGGCTTCAAACCTGTGCGATCCTCCTGTTTCAGCCTCCTAAATGCTGGGATTACAAGAGCACACCACCACGCCTGGCTTGAGTCAGTCTTGCTAATTTGCATAGATGGACTTACCAGCCTCCTGCCTCAGTTTCCCAAAAAGCTGTTTACATGCACATACCACCAAACCCAGCAGAGAATATCTTTAAACTGTCATGCAGATTCCAGGTTGTACAGGAAGATAGTTTACAAAACAGGTTAGCAAGTAGGTTACAGCTGAGGAATTAGGCTTCCTAAAGTATGTTTTTTTTTTTTTTTTTTTTTTTTTTTTAACAGTACTGTGGATGGAGCGAAACCCCAGCCCTATTTTTTATTCTCTATTTGGAAACAGGGTCTCACTGAGTTGCAGAGGGCCTAAGTAGCTGAGGCTGTCCGCGAACTGCGATCCTCCCAAATGCTGGGATTACAAGTGTGTGCTACCACGCCTGCCTTCAAAAGTATGGTTTTTGGAAAGGTGTAGGAAAGGATTTGTGGTCTGACTTGTCTGTCTGAAGAACCAATAGCCATGAGCTGTATGATTCTTCTAAGCTAATTCCCCAAAGAAAGAAAAGACTTGCTACAAGAGTTAACCCAGCCAGGCGTAGTGGCGCACGCTTGTAATCCCAGCATTCGGGAGGCTGAGACCTGGAGGATTGCGGATCGCGAACAGCCTCAACTACTTAGTGAGGCCCTCTGCAACTCAGTGAGACCCGGTTTCAAAATAAAATAATAAAAAATAGGGCAGGGGGTGTAGCTCAGAGGTTAAATTCCCCGAGTTCCATCCTCAGACCAGAAAAAAAGAGAAAGTGTTAACCCACCACCTCCATTGCCACCATTAAAAAAAAGAAAGTGTTTGATCTGTAATTCTTTAGTTAGGGAGGGGCCAGGCTATTCAAAAGAGGATGTTAAACACTGCCATACAATATCTAATTCCCATGTTAAAACTAAAAACTATGGAGGCAGCAGGTTATAAAGTAGGGCAGGAGGGCTAAATACCTGTTTGTCAGCCGGGCGTGGTGGCGCACGCTTGTAATCCCAGCATTCAGGAGGCTGAGACAGGAGGATCTGGGTTCGTGGCCAGCCTCAGCTACTTAGTGAGGCCCTTTGCAACTCAGTGAGACCCTGTTTCAAAATAAAGAATAAAAAAATAAGGCAGGGGTGTAGCTCGGAGGTCGAATGCCCCTGGGTTCCACCCCCAGACCTGCAAAAACAAAAAACAAAAACAAAAAAAAAAAAAACTGTTGTCAACCTCAGGTAATTTTCATTTATTTAAAATACCCAATACTGGGTGTATTCATTTCGAGCCACCCCCCCCCCCGTGCCATTTTGGCCAGGGGCTGTATTTTTATCTTTCCAATAAACTTCTTTAAATCTTCAAAAATAAAATAAAATAAAATACCCAATACTGTGGGTGGGCACTGTGGTAAGTTTTAGAAGGGCTCTTAGCCAAATGCTGGGATTACAAGAGGGTGCGACCACGCCCGGCTAGGATATTTTTTTAAACCATCCTATCACTAGTGCCAAACATATAACAAGATATAAATGACTTTGCACTCCACGGTCTATCTGCATGTGCAGAGGTGATGCATCCTTGTCCCTTTATCATGAACTCCCTCCACTTGCTAAACCTGGGCTACCTACCTTGATCCTTTTTGTGTCCGTCTTCTACAACAGCATGATGGGAACTGTCTCAGGCGTCACCACACTCTGCTGGCAGAGGACACGTTGGCGCCCTCCTGGGAAGGGAGTCAGTTCTGCCCAGCTCTGTGCTTCCTCATCTGTACTTGTTCACGGAATCCGCCACCCGCACTTAGTCACCTGTCAAGTTTAAGATCGGTGGTAGTGGGGGGCAGCGTGGGACTCATCGTCCCCGTATCGCATCTCCTTTCAATGCCAAGGCCCAGCTCCAACCTTGCAACTCATGTTCCTTGGTCTACCCTCCACTAGCCCAAGGGCTGAGGTATTTTCAAAGACAAAACACTGAAAAGGACAACCCTCCAGTCTTAGCTGCATCTGACCGGCTCATTTACACCCAGCTGACTTCAAGTTTGCTGGTACTGGGGACTGAAGCTGGGGTCGTGTGCATAACATGCACACGCTCTGCCATTGAGCTATTCCCCCAGCCCACCAAGCCCTGACTGACAGCCGAAGCAAGCTGTGAAAAGCACCGACTCAAAAACAGGAACTCAGCTTTACATGCATTTATGACCTCAAAAAGGCCAACATTTTGTTTTTAAAACTCATTTTCATTAAAAGGAGTGATGACTGTGGAAGTGCACATACTTTGTTTTCAACTCAGTTACTATTTGTCCAATGTGGTTTCAAGGCCAATGTATCCTGTAACCAGAGATGTCCTCTAAGCTTTACTGCTAGGAAAGGCCTGAGCCTTTCTTGGTGAGAGGACTAGCACATATGGCCTGGATCTTGCTAACAATACTTTACAGTGCACAGTGTAATTGAATGGTAACTAAATTACATTCTTTTCTCTCCCAGGGCTGACAGTGCTAATCTGATCCGGTCACTGAACACATCTCTAATAGGCTGATACTTAGAAACAGAACAGGCAGAATCTGTATCTAGTCTCCCTACAGTATATACACAGAGAGCAAAGGAAAAGTATGAGAGCACTTTTCGTTTGAAGCTCACTGGTCTTTCCCAGACATAATTAGACTTATACCCCATGTACAAAAGAGGAAAACTGACTTTCTTGAGTGTTATAATCCCAAGTAAATGGCAGAGAAGAAACATACTTGAATATGTGTAAATTCATTGTTGAGGAAAATGAACACACATTTGGATCCAAATGACATGATAGAATAATATAATGAATATTCAACACAAGTTTCACTCTGAGTCTCTTTGGCCTTGCTGTTTCTCAAACTATTCTACACATTTAGAAATATGAATGGTGGCAGACGCCTGTAATCCCAGATACTCAGGAAGGCCGAATAAAGAGGGCTGAAGTTCAAGGCCAGTTTTGTAAGTTAGCAACCCTGTTTTTAAAAAATAAAGTAAGGCGTGGTGGCCCATGCTTGTAATTCCAGCATTTGGGAGACTGAGACAGGAGGATCGTGGTTTGCGGACAGCCCCAGCTACTTATATAGTGAGGCCTTCTGCAACTCAGTGAGACCCTGATTCAAAATAAAGAATAAAAACGGGCTGGGGCCTAGCTCGGAGGTAGAATGACCCTGGGTTCCATCACCAGTACCGCAAAAAAAGGAAAAAAATAGGGCTGGGGTACACCCTGGGTTCAACCATCAGTACCTAAACAACCTTATTATTCTACACATATATTTTCATATGTGGAGGACATCAAGGCCAACCAAAAGGTTGGAGGGAAACGGATAGAGGAAATGCTCCAAGTAATTAGAAAAGCAATCAGTAACGCCACTCCCCAGCCTTCTGTAGTTTACAAATATCTTTACTGATACAAACACAATGAAATTTTCTTGGGCTTAGCACAAATTAGGTAACTAGCACGAAATTCAAACAATGGACAGAACACTGTAAGCATAGATAGAATATTCCCATCAAATGGGTATGATCTGAAAGAAACCATACTGCCTAGTTTGACATTCTGAAGAGAGTATAGAATGTTTGAAAAATGGCTCAAGCTTGGTGTGGTGGCACACACTTGTAATTCCAGTACTTGGGAGGCTGAGACAGGAGGATCTGGTTCGCGGCCAGCCTCAGCTACTTAGTAAGGCCCTTCACAACTCAGTGAGACCCTGTTTCAAAAATAAAAAGACTAAAAAATAGGGCTGGGGATGTAGCTTGGAGGCACAATGCCTTTGGGTTCCATCCCCAGTATCAACAAAAGAAAACAAGGGCTGGGTATAGCTTGGAGGTAGAATGCCACTGGGGTTCAATTCCCAGTACTGAGGGGTGGGGGTGGGGTAGCTCAAAAGCCAGGTGTGGTAATTCCAGTATTTGAAAGACTGAATCACAGGTTTGTGGTCAGTCTCCACAACTTAGTGAGATTATTTCAAAATAAAAAATAAAATAGGGCTGAGGGTGTAGCTCCGAAGTAGGGTGCCCCTGGGTCCAATTCCAAAAAACAAAACAAACAAAAAAAAGCTCAGAGGTAGAACATTCAATCCCCAATACTCCCCTGAAATACACACAAACACAAACACTAAACAAGATACAATATATGAAAGCATTAAGACAAACTAGAATTAATGTGACTTTGAAAATTGGTACTAAAAAGCCAAAAGCTCACAAAATCATTTCAAGTGTTTTTCAGCCCTATTTTCTTTCCTGGCTTGTAATTATCCATCCCATTAACCCTGGTACAAAATAATGTGAAAAGGACTTGCTTACATTCCTAGTTGAAACTTTCCTAAGGTTAAAGTCTACATGAAGCTAAAAGATGGTGGATAAATAAAAATAAGCAACTTACAAAGTGTTACCTATAAGATACTAAGAAAAAGAAAAAGTTTTATCAATGGAGAAATGCGTACTTCTAGTAACTCAAAGGGTTAGGACTGTGAGCACCTCAAGCAACCAGCTGTAAATAGCTGTCAGCTACAACAACCAAAACTGCAAATTAACACAACTTGCTAGGGTCACAAAGCAAAGAGCAGAATGCATAATCAAACCCTGACCAACTGCAAGCTCTTCTCTGTCCCAGTAATATACGTAGTACATGTCAAAAGAGGAAGATTCAGAAAGAATCCAATTTCTGATAAAGTCTTTTTAATGGAAAATGTAAAACCCCTTTCAACTTTAATGTACAAAGCCATATGTAACACTTGCACTTTAACAAAAGCAAGCCAATGTTTAAAAAAATACATCATTAAATGTATATATGTATATATTTACATAGCATATTAAGTTTAATATTTAGCTTTAAAACTTCACATAAATTTTACCAAAATGAGACAATTTAAATAAATTACACCTTTGAAAATGTTTAATTATACAGTCAATAGCTTCAATAAAATATTGAAGTGTCTGTATTTAGTATCCACTTTATATACTTTATATTTTACAAACTTTACAATTATTTGGCAGTAATTTTCTGATTACGACATGACTGCTGTGCGATTCAGCAATTTCCCAAGTGCAGGCAATAGCTGGTGTTGTGTCCTATTCTCACAGTAACTGTCTCAATGTAGTGAAAAATATCAGTTATTTATTAAACTGTACAAGGGCACATTTACAACTGATCAACAATATAGCATAGAATTTTTTTTTTACCAAAAATAAATACATTATTTTAAATCTGACATTTTCACAAACATCATGTACACTATAATACAGAAACAGCTATGTAGTGCTGTTTTTAAATTTAGCTTGTTTTATAACTAACATTGAATCACAGGAGCTGTGACATATGCTATACTGCTGCGGTGTCAGTAACAAGTAATTACTACAAAGAGAATTTCTTGGCACTGATGGTTTTTGAAGCTTAAGTCATTGTCGGTATGCATACATATCATCATACAGGGGAGCTAATCCCAGTCTGTGAACTAAAACCATCAAACTGGACCATTTAATTTTCTTCCATTTCCTCTACTTCATCTTCGTGCATCTTCAAAGCTCTCACCATTTCTTTGACTGCATGATACAAGATATTTTTAACCTGCAAGAGATAATTGATATTTCTAATCACTTGAGCTAGAAATTGACCACTGATAACTGCCGGGTTAAAAACAATTTTAATGGGAGCTGGGCGTGGTGGCGCAAGCTTGTAATCCCAGGATTCGGGAGGCTGAGAGAGGAGAATCACGGTTGGAGGCCAGCCTCAGTTAAAGCTGCCCAGAAGGCTGGGGCAGGAAGAGGGCTGCCTCTGACTTGCCCTGCTGCCCCTGCAGGCTCCAGGGGAGTGGGGTTCTCCCCAGGAGGGGGTGAGCATCCTATACATAGGTCCTTTGCAACACAGTGAGACCCTGTTTCAAAATAAAAAATAGGAGGCAGGGTGTGGTGGTGCACACTTGTTAATCCCAGCATTCGGGAAGCAGAGACCAGAGGATCAAGGACAACCTCAACTACTTGCCAGGCCCTTTGCAATTCAGTGACACCCTGTTTCAAAAATAAAAAAAAAGACTAAAAAGTAGTGTATAGCTCAGAGGCGTAATGCCCCTGGATTTCATCCCCAGTACTGAAAAAAAAAGGGGGGGGGGCTGTGGGTATATGCCCTAGGGGGAAAAATAATAATTTAATGGGGACCAAGTAAAGCCAAATTTAATAAAAGCGTGAAAGTTTAAAAAATATGTTAAGCTGGACATGGTGTCGCACGTTTGTAATCCTAGCATTCGGGAGGCTGAGACCGGAGGATCACTTAGTGAGGCCCTCAGCTACTTAGTGAGGCCCTCCACAACTCAGTGAGACCCGGTTTTGAAATAAAGAAAAATAGGGCAAGGGTGTAGCTTGGAGGTCAAATGCCCCTGGGGTCCATCCCCAGACCCGCAAAAAAGAAAAAACAAAACAGAACAAAACAAAAAACAGTTAAGTGAAAAGTTAAAATTTGGGGTCACTAAATTTCATATAATTAAATACATGTTGGTTTTAAGCTTTGTTATTCTAATGTGACAAATAAGACTGCCTAAGCTATTATGGATGTATGTTATGTTTTAAACATAAAAATCCTGAACATGTTCATTTCGTACCTGCAGCTTATCATCATAATTGATTTCTTCCTTCAAAAGTCTCAGTTCCTGTGTTAAGTGAAATGACTGTACGAGATGTTCCGGGGACACAAAGTCTTCAGTTACCTGAATACAGCTGTGAAAATTCTGTACCTGTTCCCAAAAGAAAAGCCATGAAATATAAGTCTTGAGGTGGGAGCAAAGAAAACCCAAGCTGTCTAAAACCAATAAACACAAACAATAATTCTATCAAAAATGAATTTTTCCAAGATATTAAAATGGATTTCAAAACAGAAAACCACTTTATGAGAAAGTTATGTCACTCAAAGGTGTCATGTAAAATGACTTTGTAAATGAAAAAAAATTTTTTTTGGTACTGGAGATTGAACTCAGGGGCCTTCTACCTCCAAGCTACATCCTCAGCCCTATTTTTTATTCTTTATTTGGAAACTAGATCTCAGTAAGTTGCAGAGAGCCTCACTAAGCAGCTGAGGCTGGCCTCGAACCTAGATCCTCCCATCTCAGCCTCTTGAGTACTGGGATTACAAGCATGTGTCACCACACCCGGCTCTAAAGGAAGATTTTTTTTTTTTTTTTTTGGGTGGTACTAGGGGTGGAACCCAGGATCTGTGATCCTCCTTGTCTCAGCCTCCCAAGTACTGAGATTACAAGCATATGCCCACATGTCCATCTTACCATTTCTTAGAACTGATTCTTTTTTTGTGTGTGGTATGGAGGATGGAACCCAGGGGCTTTCCTAACCTCCGGGCTATACTCCCAGACTTATTTAATACTTTATTTGGAAACAGGGTCTCACTAAGTTGCCGAGAGCCTCACTCAGTAGCTGAGGCTGGCCTTGAACCTGTGCAATCCTCCTGTCTCAGCCTCCCAAATGCTGGATTACAAGCGTGCGCCACCACACCCGATAGAACTGATTCTATTAATGCTCAGTATTAACAGAGAAGGGTCCAAGATGATCCAATCTGGAATTTGTGTTGCTTCCCAGGTTTGTTTTTCTACTAATATTTTAAAATGCTATAAAAATTCCTGGGAAAAGCATTTTAATCCATTCTAATATGTAAAAGTTTGAAAAATAAATTTAATTTGGATGAGAAAGTAAGGAGGAGATGAAGGGGATAGTAAGTGGGAAATGAAGACTGAGAAGAAAATCTAATTGATGATAGGGAAATGGAATTCCAGAGGGTCTAGAATTCTTCCTCTGAACGTATAACCACCTGAACAGCTGCTGAAGTGTGAAGAATTCTTTGACTCAAACACTGTGTCTCTACTGATAGCTTGTTGGCACATAGAGAACACATTCTTTCCTATTTATTAGGCTGTTGGCTCCTCTAGAGGATGAACAGTAGATGCCTCACATATCTGGCATTTCTGTACAGTCTCACTGTCTCTTTATTATTTGTCTGTAGAACAGATGCTCTATATCAGAGAACAACAGACTATGGATAAGATGTTCAGCACCTGTCCCAAGACAAATCAGCCAATAATTGGCAAGTCAACAGGTGCCTGATACCTGTGGTATCTTGCCTAAAAGTTTTTTTATAGTTAGTTTTAAACTAACTATAAAACATAATTTCTCATAACATTATTCAGTCTCCAAAAACCCT
This sequence comes from Muscardinus avellanarius, assembly GCF_963383645.1. Lineage (NCBI taxonomy): Eukaryota > Metazoa > Chordata > Mammalia > Rodentia > Gliridae > Muscardinus > Muscardinus avellanarius. The sequence continues at coordinate 111,665,168 of NC_137789.1, forward strand.
CTCTCCTTGTGCCATTTTGCTTATCTGAACATGCTGTGGGAAGACTACAGAGTTAAATCCTTCAAAAGTTTTAGCATAGCCAGGCGTGGTGGCACAAACTTGTAATCCCAGCATTTGGGAGGCTGAGACTGGAGGATCGCGGTTCGCGGACAGTCTTAGCTACTTAGTGAGGCCCTCTGCAACTCAGTGAGACCCTGTTTCAATCAAGAATAAAAGAGCAGGTGGTGTAACTTGGAAGTAGCTCAGAGGTGGAAGCCCCCCTGGGTTCCATCTCCAGTACTACAAAACAAAAACAAAAACAAACAAAAAATAAAAATAGGGCTGGAACTCGGAGGTAGAATGCCCCTGGGTTCTATCCTCAGTACCACAAAATCAAAAACAAAACGACAACAACAAAAAAGAATGAAAACTAAGGGTGGGGGTGTAGTTGGAGGTAGAACGCCCCCTAGGAACCTCCAAATCTGAAACCAAAAAAGAAATTTGTACAGACCTGATGAAGTGCTCCTGCTGGCAAAACAATGGCATCACCAAGGAACTGAACAAGAGTGCAAGTTCTAACTCCGTATTCTTCAAGCAGTCTTTGGCGGAGCTTTCTGTTCACATACCAGCTTTGGTCACGTATTGGATCATGTTCCGGTAGAACTTCAAGGCCTTGTTCTTTTGAAATCTGAAATATAGATTAAAATAAAAATATAAACTTCATTTAAGTAAGGGAAAGCACAAAAATCATATTTGTTAGAATTTGTCTTACTTTAACGTAACAAGTTCTCTGGTTTTAGAATCTCCCCCCCCCCCCCGTACTGGGGATGGAACCCAGGGGGGCCTTCTACCTCCGAGCTATACCCCTACACCTATATTTTTAATTTGGAAACAGGGTCTTGCTGAGTTGCTGAGAGCCTAACTAAGTTGCTGAGGCTGGCTTCGAACCAGCTTGATCCTCCTGCCTCAGCCTCCCAATGATTTTCAGAATCTTATAAACAATGACTGTGCTTAAGAAAATAATTATCTGAGCCGGGCATGGTGGTGCACACTTTTAATCCCAATATGTGGGAGGCTGTGACAGGAGGGTAACAGGTCACAGACAGTCTTAGCTACTCAGTGAGGCCTTCTACAACTTAGTGAGACCTTGTTTTCAAAATAGAGAATAAAAAGTGCCCGGCGTGGTGGTGCATGCTTGTAATCTCAGAGCTTGGGAGGCAGAGACAGGAGGATCGCGCAGGTTCAAAGCCAGCCTCAGTTATAAGTCTGAGAGCATAGCTTGGAGGTAGAAAAGCCCCTGGGTTCCACCTCCAGTAACACACACACACACACACACACACACACACACACACACACACACACACACACACACACACACACACAGTAGGGCTGGGGCTCAGAGGATATCCTGTAGTTCCATCCCTTGTACTGGAAAAAAAAAAATCCTGTAATACTCTGAAAAGCCAAAGAGTACAAAAACAATACAGCATGCTATTATTACAGTGAATCACATTCAATCATACTCCCTGTCTTACCATCTCCTTTCACTATGAAGTTTCCATCCTGGGTTCCTTCCTTACCATTGGTTTTGAGAATACATAGATAAGAAAAAGCTTAGCTTAGTTTCCCCCCCAAAGCTATACCATCCATAATACTGACTTCATGAACACTTCTTTTGTTTTTATTTTGTGGTTCTGGGGATGGAACCCAGAGGCATTCTACCTCTGATCTATACCCCCAGCCCTATTTTTTTAATTCTTTATTTTGAAACAGGCTCTCACTGAATTGCAAAGGGCCTCACTAAGTAGCTGAGGCTGTCTGCAAACTGCAATCCTCCTGTCTCAGCCTCCCAAATGCTGGGATTACAAGTGTGCGCCACCATGCTTAGCACGAACATTTCTTTATCACCTCCTTTTAAGGTATAAACACAAATAGGTACCTTTGTAGGGTTCATCTTCCAAAATGGAATAATTCTTTGGTTTCAAAGGCACACATTATATATTAAAATACTGGTATGTATTCTGAGATAAAACAGTAGTGACAGGCCTAGAGCCTTTTCACAAAAATAGAAACCAGCTTTTTTTCAAGAAGATAAAGTAAAACAAAACAAACAACAATGATAATCCCTTAAAAGAAAATCTCCAGACTATAACATTTTGAAAAAAGATTTTATTTGTGGGTTTTTTGTTTTTTTTTTTGGTGGGGTGGTATTGAAGATTGAAACCAGGGTTATTTCAACTGTGAACTACAACCCTAGTCCTTTTTTATAACCTGAAATAGGGTCTCGCTAAGTTACTGTATGTGTTAACTGGCCTTGTCTTTACTATCCCCTTCTGTGTTAGCCTCCCTAGTAGAGAGATTACAGGTACATATTACTATGCCTGATCAAAATTTTGAAAATATTTTAGCAATGGGTTTGAACCCATCATTTCAAGCTGATGTGTCAATTTCTTTCAGAGTGTCTAACAACTAAAGGTATATTTCAATGAAAAATAGGACTGGGGGTTTAGTTCTGAAGTAAAATGCCCCTGGGTTCAATCCTCAGTACTGCAAAAATCACTCAAAATTTCAGTCTAGCCAAACACATATCACAGAACAATTATGATAAAGTAGACTGACTGCCTAGGTCAAGACCAAAAATACCAATACCAGATTCAGGGGACAGGGAGCCCTAACAATTGAGAACAAAAGACAGGAGAAAACATTCAAAATTAAAACAGGTTTTGAAAGGAAGAAGAAAAAGCTTCTAATTTTCACACACAAAAAAACCCCATCTACCTTGAACCAAAAATTTAGTGTCCTTACACTGATGAATGCCAAATGAAGCTGGGTAAATCTTTGCACAAGGTGAAGAGACAATATGCAACCTAAATTATACCTTTTGAAGAAATTCCCTTATCTTGTCAACATCTTTTCCAGCATAAATATGCCACAGAGCACCAGGTATTTCACTTGAGTCCTTCAATCTTTTTCTCAAAATGTCATCCAAATCTTCTTCCTCAAATTTCTTGAGTATTCCTAAAATATAGGAGAATATTTTCAAATTGGTCAGTGAAGAGACTTCCAGAAAGACAAATCTTCTAAAAGTGATTTACCAGAGCAGTAGAATACCTGACTGGTTCAGTACTCTTAAAGAAGAGGGATTATAACCTTTATTTTGTACTTGTATAAAAACGTTTGGTAAGATGAAGTGATCTGCTCATTACCATGATTAATAAAAAGTATCCTGATTAATTCCTATGGGATCTCATATTTTGTAAAAATCTGTAATCAAATGCAAATTCTTGATAAAGATATGGTTTTGAGGAAACATTAGGCTATCCTTGTAAAACAAACTAAAAAAATAGCTTATATACATATGTATGTATACAAAAAATTTTAGAAGTACACAAATAAAACATTAACTGTGGTTTAAGTGTAGAATTATAAAAGGTCTTCAAATTCTTGGTTTTACTATAGTAAACATTTTATTTTTGTTGTTAAATACTGCATTTTCAAGCTGGGCGTGGTTGTACACACTTATAATCCCTGTGTTTGGGAGGCTGAGACAGAAGGACTGCATAGGTTCAAGGCCAGCCTCAGCTACTTAGTGAGGCTCTCAGCAACTTAGTGAGACCCTGTTTCCAAATAAAGTATAAAATGGCTCTGGGAGTATAGCCTAGAGGTAGAAAAGCCCCTGGGTTCCACCCCCAGTACTACACACAAAAAAAATTTTATTTACTTTATTCTTTTACTTATAACAATATTCTTATTTGTGAACATCTTAAATAATATTCTTTTAAGAGAAATAAAGCTACTTCATACTAAAAAGAATTTATCAGATGCTTTCTAACATCTGTGATAGTAAATGTGAGTGTGTGGGGAGGCGGTAAAATCATTCTGTGTTTCCTCTGTGTGTGGTGCAGGGAATGAACTGAGGCACATTTTACCTCCAAGCCTCACAGCTCTTTTTATATTTTATTATTTTAAACAAAGTCTAACTAGGTTGCTGACAGTCTCGTTAAAGTTGTTGAGGCTGGTTTTAAATCTTCAATCCTCCTGTCTCAGTCTCTCAAATACTTGAATTACAGGTATGCACCATTGCACCCAGCAGCAAAGATTCCTTACTCCAACTATTTGTTGCTTACTATGTGTCAGACACGATAGGATTAGAGTTAAAAAAAAAAAAAAGGTCCAGTTAAGACTTCACAGAGTTAGGACAGGCCTTAATAAATCTATACAAATTAGCTTGGCGTGGTGGCGCACGCTTGTAATCTCAGCGTTCTGGAGGATCGCAGTTCACAGACAGCCTCAGCTACTTAGTGAGGCCCTCTGCAACTCAGTGAGACCTTATTTCAAAATAAAGAATAAGAAATTGGGCAGGAGGTGCAGCTCATAGCTCGGAGGGCAAATGCCTCTGGGTTCCATCCCCAGACCGGCCAAAAAAAAAAAAAAAAAAAAAAAAAAAAAATCTACACAAATACCATATCTGAGTATGTACAATCATATGAATATAAAGAGTGCTCTGAGACTGGTTCAGTCCTGAAATACTGTTTGCAACAAAGGTTTTCCCCAATACATAACAGAAGAAAATTAAGGACACCATTAAAACTTTGTCATAAAAATTACTATTTAATTATATCCTTCTTTTGAATTAGCTTCACAGGAATAGTGGTGCGTGCCTGTAATCCCAGTCTTGGGAGGCTGAGACAAAAGGATCACAGGTTCAAGGAAAGCCTCAGCAACCTAACAAAAATTAAGGGTTGGGTTCCAAGTTCAATCCCCAGCATCCCCCCACCAACAATAATTAATGTTTTTATTTTTATTTTTTGCAGTACTGGGGATGGAATCCAGGGGAATTTTACCTCTGAGCTATATCCCCAGCCCAATTTTTTATTCTTTATTTTGAAACCGAGTCTGAGTTGCAAAGGGCCTCACTAAATATTAGCTGAGGCTATCCTTGAACCACTATCCTCCAGTCTTTGCCTCCCAAAAGCTAGGATTACAAGTATGCACCACCACGCCTGGCTTATAATTGATGTTTTTAAAAAGTGTTTGCTTGCCAGGAGTGGTGGTGCACCCTTGTAATCCCAGCCCTTGGGAGGCTGTTGAGACAGGAGGTTCATGCAGGTTCAAAGCTAGCCTCAGCTACTTAGTGAGGCTCTCAACAATTAGTGAGACCCTGTTTCTGAATAAAGTATAAAATGGGTCTGGGAGTATAGCCTGGAGGTAGAAAAGGCCCTGGGTTCCACCCTCAGTAACACACACACACACACACACACACACACACACACACACACACACACAGTGTTTGCTTAATACAATTACAAGTTGTAAAACATGGTTTTCCAATATTTTTTTGCTTTAAATTGCTTTATAAATTTTAAAAGGGGGGGATTTTTTCATAAAAAGAATTACTGACTAAAGTGGATTAAGTTTGTCTATTCTAAATGAAGACCTGTTGGGTGAGATAAATACTTTGAAGGATGAATATAGGAAACTGCCAAGAAGATAATCAGGTAGGAGAGCCTTTGTTGGTAGAAGACAATAAAATCACATTCTTAAGTAGTTCAGTATTTCTTCACATGTTTTAAGTATTATTATAACCCTAAAAAATTGCTTTCTTTTTGTACCTATATGAAAAAATGTCAAAAGTTTTAGATAGCTGGCATGGTGGTGCACACTGGTAATCCCAGCACTTGAGAGGCTGACAGAGGATCACACAGGTTCAAAGTCAGCCTCAGCTACTTAATGAGACTCTCAGCAACTTAGTGAGACCCTGTTTCCAAATAAAGTATAAAATAGGTCTGGGAGTATAGCCCAGAGGTAGAGAAGCCCCTGGGTTCCACCCTCAGTAACACACACACACACACACACACACACACACACACACACACACACACAGAGTTTTATTTATTTATTTTTGGTACTGGGGGTGGATCCCAGAGGCTTTCTACCTTCGTGCTATAATCCCAGACCAATATATTTTATTTGGAAACAGGGCCTCACTAAGTTGCTGAGAGCCTCACTAAGTAGCTGAGGCTGGTTTCGAACTTGCACGCGATCCTCCTGTCTCAGCCTCCCAAGCGCGGGAATCATAAGAATATGCCACCACGCCTGGCCAAAAAAAAAAAAAAGTTTTAGTCAAATAATAAAGTGATTACTTAAAATGACCAAATAAGCCAGGTACCATCCCAGAACCACAAAATATAATAAAAAAAGAAAGTTTCAGTATTTAAGAACATGATGAATAATAGAGAAGGCAGGTATAACTGCTATATTGTAGAATGCTATAAATGCTATATTGTACTAAATATAGTAGAATAATATACAAAAAAGATAATGAACTGCACCATTATAGCCTAAGAAATGATAAGCAATCTAAACCAAAATTCATATATTTCTTTGGTAAAAATGAAACTACAACTCAAGTATGCCTATGACTCTCAAATACTTAGGGCAGAGGTGGGTGGAAGTGGTTACCTATTAGTGTCAGTTAAGGGAGCTGAATAACCAATGAGTTTTATAGTTCTAAGAAAATTTGGGTTGTATTAAAAGATTGTCAAATGTACAGAAAAACTAGACTAAATGGTGAAATGAATCATGTCCCCAGCACCAAGCCACTAAGTTACAGATCTATTCTGAGATCTGCATAAAGAACTGGTTATCTAAGCGGTGGTTAGAAGCCATGTGTATTATTTCAGAGGAACTACAAGAAAAGAAGGAAAGGTAGGAAACAACTCTAATTCTAGAAAAAGTCTGTCCATGAGGTGTCAAAGAAGCAAATGCCATTTTTTTGTTTGCTTGCTTTTTGTTTTGGAGATACTAAGGACTGAACTCTGAGGGTTCTACCTCTGAGCTATACTTCCAGTTCTACTTACTAACTTACTTATTTAGTGGTATAAGGGGCATACTACCTCTGAACCCAGGGGCCATACTACCTCTGAACCACATTCCCAGATCTATTTTAGTTTTTTATTTGAAATGATATCTTGCTAAGTTGCTAAGGCTGGTCAAAACCTTACAATTCTCCTATCTCAGTCTGCCAAGTACTGAGATTACAAACACTGCATCTGGTCAGTCAATATTTGAAAAGGTAGTAGTAATTTGCAGTACTGTTTATTTCATTTTTATTTTTTTGTGTGGTACTGAGGGTGGAACCCAGGGGCTTTTCTACCTCCGGGCTATACTCCCAGACCTATTTTTATACTTTATTTAAAAACAGGGTCTCACTAAGTTGCTGAGAGCCTCATTAAGTAGCTGAGGCTGGCTTTGAACCTGTGTGATCCTCCTATCTCAGCCTCCCAAGCATGGGGATTACAAGCGTGCACCACCACGCCTGGCTGCAGTACTGCTTATTACATAGAGATGAGTAATAAATGAACCAGTGAGAAATTATTCAAATAAATGTCAGTGAAAGTAAAAACAGCAATTTTAAGCAAGTATAGAAGACTAAAATGTGACAGAGAGGTTACAAAGAGCAAAAGACTGGTAAAGAAGATATGCCGGGTGTGGTGGTGCATGTTTTTAATCCCAGCATTTGGGAAGCTGAGACAGGAAGATCACTGTTCAGGCTAGCCTCAGCTATTTAATGAGGCCCTATGCAACTCAGTCAGACCCTGTTTCAAAATAAAAATAAAAAAATTAAAAATAAAAAATGGAGCTGGGAGGCAGGTGTTGTGGCGCACACTTTTTTTTTGGGGGGGGTGGTACTGGGCTTCCTGGAAACCCTTCTACCTCTGGGCTACACTCCCAGACCTATTTTTTATACTTTTTTTTTTTATACTTTTATTTGGAAAAAGGGTCACTTAAGCCTGCGAGGCTGGCTTCGAATCTGCACAATCCTCCAGTTTCAGCCTCCCAAGTGCAGGGATCACAAGTGTGTGCCACCAAGCCCGGCTGGTGCACACTTGTAATCCCAGTGCTTGGGAGGCGGAGACAGGAAGATCTCACAGGTTCGAAGCTAGCCTCAGCAACTTAGTGAGACCCTGTTTTCAAATAAAGTATAAAATAGGTCTGGAAGTGAAGCCTGGAGGTAGAAAAACCCCTGGGTTCCACCTCATCATAAAAAAAAAAAAATAGGGCTGGGGTTTAGATTCAAGGTAGAATGCCCCTGGGGTTCCAGTCCCAGTATAGGAAGCTGGGCATGGTGTCACAAAAATTTAATGCCAGTACTTGGGAGGCTGATAGGATCTCAGGTTCAAGGCAAGCCTCAACAATTTAGCAAGATCCTATTTCAAACTTAAAAAAAAGGGGTGAGGGGCTGGGGTACAGTATAGCTTAAGAGTCATAGAATGCCCTTGGGACTCTGAGTTCAATCCCTAGTAATAACAACAACCACAATAATATAAAAAGAAAAGAAAAGGAGTAATAGACTTCACAGAGATTTACTTTGAGAAAGTAAGTATAGTTTACACTGTGTTCTATTTCTTTGAATTTTTTTCAGTACAAAGGATTAGACCCAAGGCCTTGTTCATGCTAAACAAGCACTCTACCACTGAGCTATACCTCCAGTGCTAGAGTATGTTCTTATTTTGAAGAGAAATCAGCAAAGAGAAAAGATTAAAGACCTATGAGTGTGTGTCTAAAAAAGAGGGAATAAGTGACAGAGCAAGGCTTCAGAGAAATCCAGGGAATGAAAAACTAAAGATAGAAATGTCACTTTTATTTATTTATTTGCAGGTCTGGGGATGGAACTCAGGAGCATTTGACCTCTGAGCTACACCCCCTGCCCTGTTTTTTATTCTTTGTTTTGAAACAGGGTCTAACTAAATTGCGGAGCGCCTAAGTAGCTGAGGCTGTCCACAAATTGCAATGCTCTGGTCTCAGCCTCCCAAATCCTGGGATTGCAAGCGTGCGCCACCACACCTGTCTTGAAATGTCACTTTTACTTAGGAGAAAAGAACCCTTTCTTCCTCTGATACAGGTAGGGATAAAAAAGAATGCTTGAGGCACAAACTATGTCCTAGTCATCTTTAGAGTCCCAGATCTTAGTTTCTCTTTGTCAATACATGCTTCTAATTTAGTTTAACAATACATTTTTATAAACAGAATACCTAAGATAGAAAAGAAGATATAAAAATACTTTAAAAAATTTTTATGAGCCAGGCATGGTGGTGCACGCTTATAATCCCAGCATTTGGAATGCTGAGACAGGAGGATTGCAGTTCATGGACAGCCTTACTTAGTGAGACCCTTTGCAACTCAGTGACACCACACACACACACACACACACACACACACACACACACACACACACACACACTATAGATAGATAGATAGATAGATAGATAGAAAGATAGATAGATAGAAAAATTAATTTTCCTTTTTTTTTTTTTTGGTGGTACTGAGGGTGGAACCCAGAGCCTACACCTGGGCTATACTCAGGTAAATATAAAATATATTTTTATATACCTATTTTATATTTTATATACCTATTTTATATTTTTATTTGGAAACAGGGTCTCACTAAGTTGTTGAGAGCCTCACTAAGTAGCTGAGGTTGGCTTCGAAACTGTGCGATCATCCTGTCTCAGCCTCCCAAGCGCGGGGATTACAAGTGTGCACCACCACACCCGTCTGGAAAATTAATTTTCAAGTAAAAAGGAATAGCTCTATATATATTGCTATATATATATTTTTTTGCAGTAGGTATGGGGATGAAACCCAGGGGCATTGTACCTTCAAGCTACATCCAGCCCTATTTCTAGTTTGTTTGTTTGTTTATTTATTTATTTTCTGGGTCTGGGGATGAAACCCAGGGGCATTTAATCTCCGAACTACACCCAGCCCTATTTTTTATTCTTTATTTTGAAACAGGGTCTAAGTTGCAGAGGGCCTCATTAAGTAGCTGAGACTGTCAGTCAACTGTGATCCCTCTATCTCAGCCTCTCAAATGCTGGGATTACAAGTGTGCGCCACCATGCCCAGTTAGTCTTTTTTATTTTTTGAAACAGGGTCTCAGTGAATTGCAAAGGGCCTCCCTAAGTAGCTGAGGCTGTCTGTGAACTGCAATCCTCTGGTCTCCGCCTCCCGAATGCTGGCATTACAAGTGTGCGCTACCACTCTGGCCTTGCAATTCTTTTTAGAACCTTAATATTAACTTGGAGGCTGACATTCTGTATGACATTAATATATGTGGTTATTCAACTATAGAGCTAATATTTTTTTATTTCCTTTACCTGCTTTTGAGAGAATGCCATTTCCTTTTGCTATGCCAACATAGACAAGCACATTTACAACATCAGAAACTTCAATATGGAGATTTGTCGTTCCTATATCATGATCTTTAGCTGCAGCTACACCTGTGTATAAAATAAGATTTGGTAAAAATACTTTATATGCCTTATAATATACCAGATATTTTCCCAAAATCAGCTTTACTGGAACAATTTATTTACAATTCATTTTCATTTCATTATAAAATCTGCTTCTAAAAACCACATTCTATAAAAATGCATTAGAAAAGCAAACAGAAATGTAAATATTTTGTAAGAAATTAGGAGGTATTTATTTATTTAGGTGGTACTGGGGGTGGAACCCAAGGGCTTTTCTACCTCTGAGTAATACTCTTAGACCTATTTTATACCTTATTTGGGAACAGGTTCTTACTAAGTTGCTGAGAGCCTCACTAAGTAGCTGAGGCTGGCTTTGAACCTGTGAGATCCTCCTGTCTCAGACTCCCAAGTGCGCCACCATGCCCGATCTTAGGAGGTATTTAAATACATACTGAATATTAATTTTTAAAATATGATTTGAGCTGGGCGTGGTGGCGGACGCTTGTAATCCCCGCACTTGAGAGGCTGAAACAGGAGGATCGCGCAGGTTCAAAGCCTGCCTCAGCTGGCTTAAGAGATCCTGTTTCCAAATAAAATATAAAACAGGTCTGGGAGTGTAGCCCGGAGGTAGAAGGTCCCTGGGTTCCATCCCCAGGACCACCAAAAAAAATTTTTGAGAAAAAATGACTTAAATCAATTATTAATTAGTAGAAACTAAAAATCATTAGAGGCAATTTATCTTTGGACAGAAGGTTGTTAAATTCCACCTCATTCCATCTTAGAATCAATATAAATATATACTTACCATAGGCACTACACAACCTGGGTCCTAGATCAGGACGTACAAAAAATCCTGGCAAATGAGAGGCCAAATTGAATTTCCCTTCTGGATTACAATATTCTGGTAATGGCAGACTTTTTAAAAGATCTTCATATCTGAAAGATAACATTGCCGTTATTATTTATTTATATTTTATGGTATTGGGGTTTGAATCCAAGGACATTCTACCTCCAAGCTATACCCTAGCCATATATATATATATATATATATATATATATATATATATATATATATATGTGTGTGTGTGTGTGTGTGTGTGTGTGTGTGTATGTATGTATGTATGTATGTATATGTATGTATGTATGTATGTATGTATACAATATATGTTTATTTATATTTTATGGTGCTGGGGATTGAACCCAGGGGCATTCTACCTCTAAGCTACATCCCCAGACTGATTTTTTATTATTTATTTTTTTGTGGGTCTGGGGATAGAATCCAGAGGCATTTGACCTCCGAGCTTCAGCCCCTGCCCTATTTTTTATTCTTTATTTTGAAACAGGGTCTCACTGAGTTGCAGAGGGCTTCACTAAGTAGCTGAGGCTGTCCACGAACCGCGATCCTCTGGTCTCAGCCTCCTGAATGCTGGGATTACAAGTGTGCGCATCCACGCCTGGCTTTTATTCTTTATTTTGAAACAGGGTCTCAGTAAATTGCAGAGGCCTCCCCAAATTGCTGAGGCTAGCTGTGAATGTGTAATCCTCCTATCTCAGCCTCAAAAGTACTGAAATTACAAGTGCTGACTACCATGCCTGGCTCATTTTTTTCTTTTAAAGATAGATTTGCATTTTAAAATGTTTAAATATATAATTTTTAAGTTGTTAAAAACATAAAAAACCAGCCAGGTGTGGTGGTGCATGCGTATAATCCCAGCATTCGGGAGGCAGAGACAGGAGGACTGAGGTTCTTGGACAGCTTCATCTACTTATTGAACCCCTTTGCAACTCAGTGAGACCTTGTTTCAAATTAAGAATAAAAAAAGTAGGGCTGGGGGTATAGTTCTCTGGTAGAAAGCCCCTGGGCTCCATCCCCAGTACCATAAAAAACAAACAAACAAACAAACAAAAAAACAATTCATCAAAACCTTTTCCTTAACACAGGTAAACAATTCCCATGACTTTCTTCAAAGTTTAAATGAATGTATTACATAAAACAGAATGATGCTACAATTTCAGTTCTACTTCCCTAAACATTACAAATTAAAAGCTCCTATGGTTCTTTAAGATGAGTTTTTTTGTTTTGTTTTTTTACTGCCTTAATCAAAGGATTTCCTCTTGCTAACAACTTTCTCAGTGGGCCTGTAGATATTTGGTTTAGCTTTTTTTTTCCCCCCCAGTATTGGGAATGGAACCCAGGGGCATTCTACCTACGTGTTACACCCCCAAACCTACTTTTTCATTTATTTATTTATTATTTATTCTTTTTGTGTGTATGTCTGGGGATGCACAATTTATTTATTTATGTTTGTTTGCTTATTTATTTATTTATTTATTTATTTATTTATTTTCTGGGTCTGGAGATGAAACCCAAGGGCATTCGACCTCCGAGTTATACCCCCTGCCCTACTTTTTATTCTTTATTTTGAAACAGGGTCTCACTAAATTGCAGAGGGCCTTACTAAGTAGTAGCTGAGGCTGTCCACGAACAGCAATCCTCAGGTCTCAGACTCCCGAATGCTGGGTTTACAAGTGTATGCCACCACGCCTGGCTTATATTTTTTTATTTTTGAAACCAAGTCTCACTGAGTTGCAAAGTCCTCACTAAGGAATCCTCCTGGCTCGGCCTCCCAAATATTGGGATTACAAGCGTGCAACCACTTCGCCTAGTTTGGTTTAGTTTTTTATTTTATTTTTTAATTAATTAGTTTATTTACTTTTGTGGGTCTGGATGAAAACCCAGAGGCATTCAATCTCCGTGCTACACACCCTGCCCTATTTTTTATTCTTTAATTTGAAACAGGGTCTCACTAAGTTGTGGAGGGCCTCGCTAAGTAGCTGAGGCTGTACAAGAACCGCAATCCTCTGGTCACAGCCTCCCAAATGCTGGGATTACAAGCATGCGCCACCATGTCTGGCTTTTATTTATTTTAATGAGAATGAAATACCTAAAGATTACATTTATAGTTACATATCCTACTTTTTTTTGGGGGGGGGGTAGGCGGGTCTGGGGATGGAACCCAGGGGCATTTGACCTCCAAGCCACACCCCTTGTCCTATTTTTAATTCTTTATTTTGAAACAGGGTCTCACTAAATTGCGGAGGGCCTCACTAAATAGCTGAGGCTGTCCGCGAACCTCAATTCTCCAGTCTCAGCCTCCCAAAGGCTGGGGTTACAAGTGTGTGCCATCAAGCCCACCGTTACTTATCCTACTTCTAAGGATAATCTTAGCTCAACTTCCAAAAACCAAGAGTCAAAATGAAAAGTTTCAAATAATGTTACCAGCCGGCCGGGCGTGATGGCGCACGCTTGTAATCCCCGCGCTTGGGAGGCTGAGACAGGAGGATTGCGCAGGTTCGAAGCCAGCCTCAGCTACTTAGTGAGGCTCTCAGCAACTTAGCGAGACCTTGTTTCCAAATAAAATATAAAATGGGTCTGGGAGTATAGCCCGGAAGTAGAAAGCCTCTGGATTCCACCCCCAGTACCACCAATAAAATAAAATAAGATAAAATAAAATAAAATTAACACTGTCTTAAAAAAAAAAATGATGTTACCTTGCTGGCATCATGGTCTTGAAGTCTTCTCCTGAAGGGCAATCTTTTAATTTTAAAACAACTGTTTCTCCACTTTTGGTCTTTTGCCGTTCTATAAATAATGCAATTAATTACTAAAATGGTAATTCCTGCCTTTTTTATTTTCACTAATATTTGAAGAAACATAAATGCATGAATGATTGATTCTACTGTATAATATGTATATAATAAATGCTTAACTTATTTATTCCTTAGGTACTTATGTGATATTAAAACCTTAACTGCTTATGTACATAGATAGGACAAAATTGCAATACCTACTTGTAATGTCTCAAAAAATTTCTTTTATAAAAATCTCTAGGATTGTTATCATAAGATTTTCATTTATACTGCTCATTTCAAAGTGTTTCACGCAAATTATATAATTCAATGATCCTATTTTTATGGGGTTGCCAAGTTTCCCCACACATTAGAAAATATAACTTGATGACTTCTTCAAGGTCAAAAGAAATTAGGGTTGAAGGTCAGGATCAGGACCTATTCTACTGCTATTATACAAAAATGTAATACAGAAGTTATAATAGACTAAAAATCTGTTAAGAGTTACAATTTATCATTTTGAGTGAATAGCATTAAGAAAACAGTGAACAACAACAAAAAAAACATACTTGAAACTTCTTCAAAACCATCCCAGAATTCCTTAACATTGGCATTTGAAATAATGCTGTCTTTGCAGTTCAGGAGATCAGCTTGATGGTCTCCAAAGGCAAGGCTCAGCGACTCTGCCCTCCACAGGCCAGTGTTCATTTTCTTATGCAGGCCAGAAACCACTGCAGGCTGATGGGCAAAAGAGCACACAGCAGGTGAAAGGTCAAGGACACTTTAAAGGTTGATGTAAATCACATACAACAGGATGAGTGACACTAGATTTCAAGCCTTCTGAATGACAAAACTGTGTCTATAAGAGAGGCTACTAAAAGTAATTCCTGACCAGAAAAGATACTTACAATATATTATCACATAACAAAAGAAAAAGAACAAGATGAGAGAAGGCCTATGTGTGTGTGTGTGTGTGTGTATTAAAGCATAATGTATGTGTATATATATTTTATATATGTGCATTAATATATATTAAATAATATTAAATACATTTAATGTATTTGCTTATAGTACTGGAGATTTAATCCAGGGGGCATTCTACCACTGAGTAATATCCCTAGTCGTTTTGTATTTTCTTTTTTTTGGGGGGTGGGGAAGTATTGGGAATGGAACCCAGGGGCACCCTACCTCTGAGGTATACCCCCAGCCCTATTTTTTATTCTTTATTTTTGAAACAGGTTCTCACTGAGTTGCAAAGGGCCTCACTAAATAGTGGCTGAGGCTGTCCTTGAACCATAATCCTCCTGTCTCAGCCTCCCAAATGCTGCAGATTACAAGCCTGTGCCACCACGCCCGGCTTTTAATTCCTACTTTGAAACCGGGTCTCATTATACTGCTGAGGTTCCCTTGAATATGTGATGCTACTATCTCATTCTCCCAAGTACTGGGATTATAAACCACCACACCAGGTTGAAAGCTAGAATCCATTCTCCCCCTGCCCACCCCGGTACTGGGGATGGAACCCTGAGGAAACCTAACTTCGAGCTACACCCCCTGCCCTATTTTTTATTCTTTATATTGAAATAGAGTCTCACTGAGTTGCAAAGGGCCTTATTAAGTAGCTGAGGCTGTCTGCGAACAGCGATCCTCCTGTTTCAGCATCTGGCTTGAAGCTAAAAATTTTACTCATAAAAGACAAAACAAAAAACAACAATAAACACCCAAATCTCATACTCTGCAGTCTGGTTAAAAACGTGAGTTGAATCCGCTACTGAAGATCATTTTAATGTACAAATAAAAAATCAACTCTTAGGGGAGTGGTGAGTTGGCCTGGGCCACCCTCCCCCCTCATGCCATTTTGGCATGGGGCTGTAACTATTTTCTGTATTTCTATTTTCTGTATTTCTATCTTTTTAATAAACTTCTTTAAATCTTCAAAAAAAAAAATCAACTCTTAGAACAATGATTAACTATTGCTGGCAATTCACATATTAATTACTATTTCCTATCCAATAATATTCCCATCCAGCCCCATGTTTCTATTTGTTATGGTAATCAGCAGCTGAAATACAGTAAGTCAGTTCTAAAAGAAATAGCAGCAAGCTTGATATGGAGGTTCATACTTATAATCCCAGGACTGGGGAAGCTGAGATAGGAGAATTATAGGTTCAAGATCCTGTGATCTGACTTTCTTGAGATTTTTTTTTTTTTCATTAATGGGTTGGAACCCACAGGCATTCTACCTCCAAGTTACACCCCCAGCCCTACTTTTTATTCTTTATTTTGGAAACAGGGTCTCACTGAGTTGCCAAGGGCCCCACTAAATAGCTGGGGCTGTCCACACACCACGATCCTCCAGTCTCAGCCTCCCAAATGCTGGCACTGCAAGCATGCATCACCATGCCCAGCTGACTTTCTTGATATTTTAAAAGGGATTAGTGATTTTAAAAATTAGGGCCAGCTGTGGTGGCACATGCTTGTAACTCCAGTAACTGGGAAGCCGAAACAGGAAGATCTCAGTTTCTCGGCTAGTCTCAACAATTTAGTGAGGCCTGCTGATACTTAGTGAGACCCTGTTTCAAAGTAAAAAATAAAAGCTAGATGTGGTAGCGCACGCTTGCAATCTCAGCTGAGACTGGAGGATCACGGTTTGTGGACAGCCTCAGCTACTTAGTGAGGCTCCTGCAACTTACTGAGACCCTGATTCAAAATAAAGAATAAAAAACAGGGAAAGGGATGTAGCTCAGAGGTCAAATGCCTCTGGGTTCCATTCCCAGATCCACACACACACACACAAAAAATCCAGGTGTGGTGGTGGTGCATGCTTATAATCTCAGTCCTTGGAAGGCTGAGACAGGAGGATCGCACAGGTTTGAAGCTAGCCTCAGCTACTTAGTGAGGCTCTCAGCAACTTAGTGAGACCCTGTTTCCAAATAAAATATAAAATAGGTCTGGGAGTATAGCCCGGAGGTAGAAAGTCTCTGGGGTCTACCCCCAATGACACAAATATGTACATATATAAAACAGGGCTGGGGAGGTATAGCTCAGAGGTAGAATGCCCCTGGGTTCCATTCCCAATACTGAAGATAAAAAGTGTGTGTGTGTGGGGGGGGGCTGAGAATGTAGCTGAAAAGTAGAATGCTTCTGGTTCAATGAGTATTACTACAAATAAATGCATAAGATGCCGGGCATGGTGGGACATGCTTGTAATCCCAGAATTTGGGAGACTGAGACAGGAGGATAGCGGTTTGCAGTCAGCCTCAGCTAATACTTAGTGAGGTTCTTTGGAACTCAGTGAGACCCTGTTTCAAAATAAAGAATAAAAAATAGGCTGAGAAAATATCTTGGAGGTAGAATGCCTCTGGGTTCCATCCCCATTACCAAAAAAAAAAAAAAAAAAAAAAAGAAAGAAAGAAAGAAATATGTTTCTAATACTAACACTTCAATAGGAGACATAAATCTGCTAATTGAATTAAAATACAAATCTATAAAAAGGAAAAAAGAACTGGTTTTTATACATCTGAGATTTTAATATGTCTGTTCACTAGCACGTAAAAATTTACACATCAAGTAGTCAGTGCTTCTTTTATTTTTGGGGGGTACTGGGGATGGAACTCAGGGGCATCCTACCTCCGGGCTACAACCCCAGCCCTATTTTTTATTCTTTATTTTAAAACAGGGTCTTACTGAGTTGTAAAGGGCCTCACTAAGTAGTACCTGAGGCTGTCCTTGAACTGAGATCCTCCTGTCTCAGCCTCCCAAATGCTGGGACTACAAGTGTGCACCACCATGCCCAGCTGTCAGTGCTTCTTTGATTATTCATAAAACTCTGGACTTTAACCTCAGAAATTAAGAGATAATCATTCTGGCAATCTTTATGAAATCTTTTGTATCTTATCATCCCCAAATGTGTTAAATATTATTTGTTCCCCTCTAGTTGTCCTTTAAGGATGTAGAGTACACTTCAGTAGCTTGAAATACTCACCTGTCCCTGTTTCCAACATTCTTTGAAAAGCTTCCAATTATTAGCATTTTTATAATCTTTAAGCCACAAAATATGCTTTTCACAGATCCAAGAATGTGGTATATCACTGTACAATTTATTGTTTTCATTCATGGCAGACTTTCTGCTTTCCTTAGGTTCTTCTTTAAGGTCTGGTTTTACATTTATCTTGGAGGCTTTGTTTGGTGGAATTTTGTTTTCAACAACTGAAGCAATTATATCATCAAGAATGTTAGGCACAGTCCGTCCACTTTTGCCACTCTATTAGGAAAAAGAAAAAAATTATATTTTGGAGAACATGTATAATTTTCTTTCCACAAACTGTATTTTAAAATTTCACTTTACTGATACAGGAAAAAAAATACCCAACACACACCATATTCTTATATTTAATAAATAGTAGATACATTAGTAGATACAGATTGCCAGTAGAGGTGGGAAGAATCCTTCATATACTTTTATTAGTCACCAACGTGTGTGTGTGTGTGTTAGAGAAAGGTTACTGGTATTAAACCCATTCTGAGCTCTACTCGCAGCCCTTTTAAAAAAGATTGTTTTAGCCAGGCGTGGTGGCACAATCTTGTAATCCCAGCATTTGGGAGGCTGAGACAGAAGGATTGCGGTTCAAGAACAGCCTCAGCTAATTAGTAAGGCCCTTTGAAATCAGTGAGACCCTGTTTCAAAATAAAGAATAAAAAATAGGCAGAGGATGTTGTTCAGAGGTAGAATGGGCTCCATCCCCCATACTGCAAAAAAAAAAAAAAAAAATTGTTTTGAAACAGGTTGTTGAGAGTCTTGCTAAATTGCTGGGGCTGGTCTTGAATCTGCAATCCTCCTGTCTCAGCCTCCCAAATACTGGGGTTACAGGTGTGTGCCACCACACCCAACCCAACTTAAATACCACTAAGATTTTTATCTACTGAGGTGGTAATTATGCTTTTCTTTATTCCTGGTGAAGCACTAAAAAATTTTGATTTTTAAGTAGTTCAGTAACATAAAGCTTTAAAACTTCCATAGTTTCATTCCTATCCTCAAATAGCCTTCTTTTCTAACTTTTTACTTAGGAAAAGATGAAAAAATCCAGCTTTAAAATTATAATGTAAATGAGAACATGCTTAGCTATTTGGCATATGTGATTCCATGTGCATTTATTTATTTAATTTTTTTTTGTGGTACTGGGGTTCCTGGAAACCCTTCTACCTCCAGGCTACACTCCCAGACCTATTTTTATACTTTTTAAAATTTGGAAACAGGGGCTCTTAAGCCAGCGCAGCTGGCTTCGAACCTGCGTGATCCTCCTGTCTCCACCTCCCAAGTGCGGGGATTACAAGCGTGCACTACCACGCCCAGAGTCCCACGTTCTTTTATTATACTGAGTAGTTCATAGCTAAATATCAAGCCTCCAAGCCATCTAAATTTAAGGTTCATATTAAAACCAAAGGGGCTGGATATATATATATATATATATATATATATATATATATATATATATATATATCCATAGTAGAGTACTTGCCTAGTATGCTTGAGGTCTTGGGTTGGACCCAGAATGTTCCCCGAAACGTGCGCGCGCACACACACACACACACACACACACACACACACACACACACACACACACACAGCCCCAAAATCTATCATCATACTCACTGGGGCGCCTGTGGAATACACTGGTGCAAAAGCAATGCCAGCATCCGTAGATCCTACACGTAGCTTGCCAGCTGTTGTAGTTAGCAAATCTCGTAAAGTTGAGCCCTGTTCATTATTTTGAGACATAGGAGGTGATGTTCTTCCATTTGCTGAATCAGAATCATCTTGTTCTTGCTCTTCTTTAACTTGCTTTTCAAGGGGAAATTCTTTGTTTTCTGAAATACAACATTTCACAAAACTTTAACACAAGCTTGGTACTAAACTACAGACAAAACTGGCATGCATGGTTTTATAGTGGTAGGTAGAACTAATACTAATGACTTATTCACCTGACACCAACTAGAGGATAAGTTAGGTCCTTCAAAACAGAATCAAGCTGGGTGTGGTGGCACACGCTTGTAATCCCAGCATTCAGAAGGCTGAGACCAGAGGATCATGGTTCTCGAGCAGCCTCAGCTACATAGTGAGGCCCTCTGCAACTTAGTGAGACCTTGTTTCAAAATAAAGAATACAAAACAGGAAAGGGCGGGGTGTGGTAGCACACATTTGTAATCCCAGTGCTTAGGAGCTAGACAGGAGGATCCCACAGGTTCGAAGCCAGCCTTGGCTACTTAGTGAGGCTCTCAGTAACTTAGCGAGACCTGTTTCTAAATAAAATATAAAATAGGTCTGGGAGTATAGCCCGGAGGTAGAAAGCCCTTGGGTTCTACCCCCAGTAACACGCGCGCACATAACACACAAAAACAGAATCAAACAATTTGAGTATGAAAAGGCCTTCCTCAATATCTTAGACATGTAGATGAATTTGTACTTGTCACAAATGAAACATGCTATAGCTAAGACAAAGAAAAAAAATATAGTTACAAATCTAGTGTTGGGGTGGACAAGCTTATCCAGAAATGATTCATCAACTAATTTTGATGCAATCTTTGATAGGCTGAGTGGGGGTCTGAATACGAGAAGACAAATGATTTATTAAACTTGAGCCATAATTTAGGCAAAAGACAAAGTAAATCATTTAGCAGTAATGTACAATAAATACACTGTTTGTTACACTTTAATCATCCCAAATGTACTTAGATAATTGATTATGTTTACCTTTTTTTTCTTCTCTGGCTTTTTGTTCGGCAAGATCTGCTAACCAGTGCAGTGGTGACTGGGATTCTGGAGGAGTTAACTTGCTATCTGTGCTTACATCACTCTCTGGGCTGCTATTGCCATTACTCTCAGACTTCGGAGGGGTATTCTGCTGCTGAGACTCAGGCATGCACAGAGAAATTTTATTACTGTGATTAAGAACATTCTGTAAAACCTACAAGGGTAGAACAATTGAATTTTTAAACACTATTTCTCCAATTATTCAGAATTAAAAAGTAGTTGTAAGAATTTTATAACAAAGAAAATGTATTTTATTCCACAAGCCCTACACTGAATTTCCAAGTTATTTAATTTCACCATGAATTTTATGTGAACAGAGATTTTACTCACTTGAGATACACCATTCACTGTAGGAAAACTTCCAACTTGTAAATTCTGTTTGTTAACACAATGACAATGGGATTGAATACCATATTTTTCCCTAAGAATGTGCATGGCATCTAGGAGATCTGTCAACACTATAAAATAAAAGAGTAGTTAATAAAAAAAATTATCACTAGTTGTTAAAACTATACAATTAATTTTCTTACTCTATTTTATAATTTAGGAATAGGGGAGGTCTTCTCATGACCATTTAACTTTCTTACAACCAAATTTATATTTTCTATTCTTCTCTATGAATTCAAAGTCTTTTTATTACACTTTATTTTCCTTTTCTAGAATGGTTGCTCTCTAGCTTTCTTCATCGTTGAGGATGGGCCTATCTTCCTACCTTTATTACAGAGAATTTCTAATAGCTTTGAACATAAATTGAGATCAGTAAACCTTACCTCTTCAAACTGTCACACTCTTAGATACTTCTTTTGGCACTTTTTAAAATATGGAACATCCAAGAGTTGTTATTCTAAGTGAATAATGTATATCTGTACTTACCAGAACCAGGGATAATTTGAGTTGGCATTAAGTGTTTGTGATCATGAGGTTGTCCTTTCACACACTTCATCCAAGCATACAATTCTTTATCTGTAAAAGATAATACAGCTTGTTTTATATCACTAGTGGTTTTATTTTCTGGTACTGAACTTGGGCATTCTACCTCTGAGCAACATTTGTAGTCCTATTTCATTTTTTATATTGAAACAGGGTCTAAGTTGTTGAAGCTAGCCTCAAACATGCAATCCTCCAGTCTAAGCCTCATAAATATTGGAATTACAGGTGTGCATCACCATGCTTGGCCCACTAGTGGTTGGAAAAGTATAAAATTGATGGTTATTTAAAATGTAATTAACAATTATATAAAATATCAATGATCTGCTTCAAATGTTTGGTTCCTAAAAAAAATTAAAGTCAAAAAAGAAAGTTCTAATGTTCTATGAATTCTATACAAATAGTGATAGAAAACAGATATGATAGTGTCTCCCCCCTTTTTTTTCCCCTTTGGTAGGCTTGAACTCAGGTGCATTCTACCTCTAAGCCACACCCTAAAGCCTCTTTTATTATTTATTTTGAAACAAGGTCTTACTACATCGCTAAGGGTCTCCCTAAATCCTGAGATTGGCCTTTGAGGACTATCAAGGACAGGGATTACAGTCATGTACCACTGGGCCTGGCAGAAAGCCTTTTTCTAAAATGATCACTCTTTGTTATCACTGATATATTGGTCACCTGTCTTCTCTGATTCTAACTTCTCTGTAGTTTATCTCCTTTCAGTTTTTTACAATGTACTTTTATTGGTGTGGTACAGTCTCAAAGCATAATGTAAATCATATTGGCAATGACATGCATGCACACAGCACTTGGTGGATCTCCCCCCTTGCTCTCTCCCCAACACAAAATACTGATTGACATTGGAATATTCACATATGTAACCATAGCTGATTATAGTACTTCCATTAATGAACCTCAGTCTTTCTTCTCCTCTTCCCTTACAACTCCTCCCTGGCACCCCTGAGGTTTCTCCTACATTATCTGGAGTCCCTCTTGTATTACAATTACTCCCTAGCTTGCACATATTAGAGAAAACATATGACCCTTTACTTACTATAATGTTCTCCATATCCTTCCATTTTTTTAGAATTCCATTATATATATTTCCCATAATTTTGTAATCATCTGTTTATGGTTACCTAAGTTGGTTCCATAATTTGACTATTGTGAACGAACATGGAAATACATGTATTACTGTAGTTCTCTAGTTTCAACCTTTTTGGAAAGATGTCCAGGAGTGGTATAGCTGGATCATGGGGTGGATCCATTCTTGGTTTTTTAAGGAATCACAACATTGATTTTTATAGTGGCTGAACTAGTTTGCAATCTCACCAACAGCACAGAAGAGTTCCTATCTTCCCACATAGTCTCCAGAATTTATTGTTATTTGTCTTCAGGATGATTGTCATTCTGATTTGGGTTAGATGAAATCTCAGTGTAGTTTTGACTTGCATCTCTCTGCTAAAGATGTTGAACATTTTTTCATGTACCGATTGGCCTTTTCTATCTCTTTTTTTTAATGAAGTGTCTATTCAATTCAATTCACTCCCCCCCACCTACTTTTTTTTTTGGTGGTACTGGGGGTGGAACCCAGTGGCTTTCTACCTCCAGGCTATACTCCCAGACCTATTTTATATTTTTATTTGGAAACAGGGTCTCACTAAGCTGCTCGAACCTGTGCGATCCTCCTGTCTCAGAAGCCTAAGTGCAGGGATTACAAGTGTGTGCCACCACACAGTTGCCCATTTCTTGACTGGGTTGTTTTTCTAGTGTAGTCTTTTAAGTTCTTTGTATATTCTAGATATTAGTCCTCTGTAAGAAGAATAGCTGGTAAAGATCTTCTCCCATTCTGTAGATTTTCTCTTTAGACTCTTGATTGTTTCCTTTGATGAGCAGCAACTATATCTATATCTATCTATCTATCTATCTATCTATCTATCTATCTATTGGTGGTACTGGGAGTGGAACCCAGGGGCTTTTACCTCCGGGCTATACTACTCCCAGACCTATTTTATACTTTATTTGGAAACAGGGTCTCACTAAGTTGCTGAGAGCTTCACTAAGTAGCTGAGGCTAGCTTCGAACCTGTGCGATCCTCCTGTCTCAGCCTCCCAAGTGCGGAGATTACAAGCGTGCGCCACCACACCCGACTCAAGCAGCAACTTTTTAGTTTTATGCCATCCCACTTTTTACTTTCTTGAATTTTGTGGGTCTTGTTGAAAAGTTTCTATCTTTACCTATAGGTTGGAATTTTGAACCTATGCCCTCCTAGTGTAGCTTCAGTCTCTGGTCTAACTTCCAGGTCTTGAATCCATCACAAGTTGACTTGGGCTTGGTGAGCACTGCTTTGGATCACTGCCAGAAAAGATGGGTTCAGCTTCAGCCAAAAGGTTTGGCTGTGTCATTTGGTCTGCAGGGTCCCTGTTAAAAATGGAGTGAAACCACCAATTGCTTTCAATGATGTTGTAGTCAGCCTCACAATTCAGTTTCGTGTTGGAGGTTTCTGGGGGCTGTGGTGCTGGCAGCTACCAGCTCTGACATGGCCCGGCCAAGATGGTGCTGCCGCTGCCGCCACAGGACTCCATTTACCAGCTAAGACATGTGGAGCTCTTTACAGTCTTCTGCTCTTTCTTTTAGTTCTCATTCCATTGCTTTTCAACTTTCATCTCTTGTTGAGTTTTCACTGCTTTTTTTCCCTTGTCAAGAAGCAGTCCCTGGTGATTGAGTTCTGAGTCTCAGCACGACTGAATCCTGCTGCCTTCTTCTATGCTGCCATCTTCCCATCTTCCTTATTTCTTAAATATTTTCTGTGCCAAACAGGGCTTGTGCCTGATCTTAGAACATTTATCCTGACACAAGTTTGAGGGAACTGCTAACTCATTTGCCTTTTATATTTCAAAGAACTATCAAGAGACATGTGAAAAAGCTGGTACCATATAGCTATTTCTACAATTGCTATTGTTGCCTTCATTACTAGAGCTGTAAACTTTTAAAGGACTGTATGAGGCATTCCGTTTGAAGAAAAAGTATTCAATACCCTGACCTCAAGGACAATGTTTTTCATTAATTTACTGACACAGACAGCGACTTAATGATGTGGCTATAAGAGCTTTTAAAAGAAGATCACAAAGCTCAATAAATTCAGCATAAAAAATTTAGAATTGTTGTTTCATGAAAAGCATAGATTGAATAAAATTCAAATCAGTCTAAAACCGGTTATCTTTAGAAACTTTGACTTTCCTCTCTAAAGCCTACATAGCAACTTATGGTTTTTTATTATATTTTAGACATTATCATTATATAAAGCTATATATTAAACTACTCATGATGAGTTTTATTAAAATGTTTAACAGTGAAATAAAATATATCAATAACAGAATATAACTCAAGGTACAAGTCATACTTGACAGATACAGTCACTAACAAATTAAAGTCACTTCCAAAAGTGATGATTTTTAAGAAAAATACCTCATCTTGCTAAAAAAAAAAAAAAAACATCCCCAACAGCTTACATGTATAAGATGTAGCAAAACAGAAGAACACAAATGTAATAGGAAAAAGGAAGATACAATGCTTGTTATATCATGAAGTTTTATAATAATGTAGCTAGTTCAATCAACCGAAAACATCAAAATACATTTTTAGCTGGGCGTGGTGGCGCACACTTGTAATCCCCGCGCTTGGGACGTGGAGACAGGAGGATTGCGCTGGTTCAGAGCCAGCCTCGCTGGCTTAAGAGACCCTGTTTCCAAATAAAAATATAAAATAGGTCTGGGAGTGTAGCCTGGAGGTAGAAGGCCTTCCAGGAACCCCAGTACCACCAAACAAAACAAAACAAAACAAAACAAAAACAAACAAAACCATTTTTATGAAATATTTTCCTCTCTCTCTTCCTTTCTTCCCTTCCTTCCTCCCTGTGTCTGTCTATCTCTCTCAGTGGTGCTGGGGGTTGAAACCATGGTCTTGTTCATGTTAAGCAAGTTATCTGACATCCTCAGGCCCTAAATAATATTTAACTGCCCCAAATTAATTTCTTACTATTATTTTATATTTTACTCATTACACTAATCATGCATGCTAGTATCCCAGAAAAATATAGCTGCAGATATGTTTGGACATGGTCCCACATGTTCAAGTCTCTTTGGTAGTATATGATGTATACAAAAAGGAGTCTGAGAGGGTAAGGCTTTAATAATTCTATCAGTAGAAAAGCTACTTTAGAATAGTTTCAAAGCCTGTTTTCATATAGAGCTTTTTTCTTTTTTTTGGCAGTACTGGGGATGGGACACAGGGCATTCTACCTCTGAGTTACAGCCTCAGCCCTATTTTTTATTCATTATTTTGAAACAGAATCTCAATGAGTTGAAAAGGGCTTCACTACTGAGGCTGTCTGTGAACCATGATCCTCCTGTCTCAGCCTCCCAAGCACTGGGATTACAAGCACGCGCCACCACGCCCAGCTTATAGAAGATTTCTTAATTCTTTAAGCCTTGGAGGATAAATGGCACCAATGGCAACATATTCTTGAACTAAGTGTCTGTGTGTGTGGGGGTGTACTGGGAATTGAGCCCAAAGGTCATTCTATATCCCTAGTCCTTTTGATTTTTTAAATTTTGAAACAGCCTAAGTTTCTGAGGATGGCCTTAAGCCTGTTATTCTCTTGTTTCAGCCTCCCAAGTACTAAGATTACAGGTATGCGCCACCATGCATGACTTTTTGAACATTTTTACCTGAACTTTATTAACCAATATTTAGGGGAAAAAAATCAAGTCACATTAGTAAGTATTCAATTGTTATGAAGATGAATGACTATAACAGATTCTACAATTTTCTAGAATCTGAAAGCAACAAGAAGTAACCTAAATGTGGACTACGCTGAGGAATTATTTGCCTGAAACAAGAAGGTGAATACACTTGGGCTAAAATAAGTAGTGCAGTTTCATTCTAGAAAATTTAGCCATTAAATAGGCTGAGGTTATTACTCCTCTTAAAAACATAGTTCACAAGACTTCCTTTTAATTACTATAATAGTAGTAAAAAATTCATAATTAAAGAAGACAGGAAAAATGCAACTAATTTCCCAGATAAATGATCCTAAAAAATAAACCAGAGATTCTAATTTAAATAGTTATAAACCAACCTCTAGAACTCTTCCTCTCCTTTGCCTTGTAACAATCCAAACAGACCACAAACCCACATTTTTGGCACACCCAATGAATGTTAAACAGTGTTGCTTCACATGCATCACACATCTCCCGGACTCCTCTCACTGCTCTTTTCCAAGCAATTTTGGCTGAAACACCAAGAAAACAGAAATTTAAAGGCAATCATGTTCGTTTCTATGTACTTTTGGCTGAAACACAGCAAAAGTAAAAATTTAAAGGCAAACCAAGTATTTTTCAGGTTATAGTAACTAAAGACCACCAGCAGATATCCTCAAGTAATCAGTATTTCTAAAAGAAATAATCATAGTGAAACTAAAAATGGCATTTTTGACATCATGGGCTGAATAATTCCTTTTTTATTTTTTTTGGTGGTACTGGGGATGGAACCCAGAGGAATTTTACCTCAGATCTACATCTTCAGCCTATTTTGTATTCTTTACTTTGAAACAGGGTGTCGCTAAGTAGCTGAGGCTGGCCATAAACCTGTGATCCTCCTGATTCAGCCTCCCAAGTACTGGGATTACAGTGTGTACCACCACGCCCAGCTTTGGAATCCAGGGGAATTCTATCTCTGAGCTATACCCCAAACCCTATTTTATTCTATATTTTGAAACACAGTTTCACTAAGTTGCAGAGAGTCTCAGTAAGGTCACTAAGAAGAACCTCACTAAGCTGAGGCTGGCCATGAACCTGAGATCTTCCTGTCTCAGCCTCCCAAGTACCAGGATTACAAATGTGTACCAGCACGCCTGGCTTGAATAATTCATTCTTGTGCTGTGTTATCCTGAGAACTGTGGGATATTCAGAGGTATCTGTGCCGCTGCCCTATTAGGTATTAGCAGCATAGCCCACTCCCTTTAGTTTTACAACCCAAAACGTCTTTTTGTTTCCTGGGGGACAAACCACTAATTTTGGGGAAGGAAAGAAAAAGAAGGTAACATTTAAAGCATATACTATGTTAGGTATTTAAATTAAATGCTTTATATTTAGGTAAACATAATTAATATAGTTACTTTAGTAAATAAATCTATGGGGTAATTGTATTTTTCATTTCATAGACCTGATATTCAGAGTGGGTATTTGCCAAATTTCAAACTGTTAAAAAATAAAGATGAGATTCAAATACAAAGAACTGGGATGAATTATATTATCTTCTTTTTCTTTTTCTTTTTTTGGGAGAGGGAATAGAGGGTATGCAGACACTGAGAAATGAACCCAGGGGCATTCTACCTCCAACTTATATCCCCCTTTTTCTTTTTATTTTTACAGTCAGTCTCACAAAGTTACCATGCACTGGTCTTAAACCTGAAGTCCTCCTGTATTGAGATTATAGGCATGTGCTACCATGCTAGGTTTAGATTGTGTTTTTGTATGGCAAATGATAAAATTTCACAATTTTGTATCCAAACAACTTTATTATAATTTATGTTATAATGGCAGAAAGAGAAAAGCTATTAAGTTTCATAAATGGTTAATCCATTCAACTTAATCTAAAAATATAACTGTAATGTTAAGCATATAAAAATATATCATTATTGTAATTAAAAATCAACTAGGTAAGATTAGAGACTTCCAGAGATTAAACATAATTAAAATTTTTGTTTTCCTAAATAAATTCTTAAGCTGGGCATGGTGGCGCAAGCTTGTATTCCCAGCATTTGGGAAGCTGAGACAGGAGGATCAGGGTTTGTTGCCAGCCTCAGCTACTTAGTGAGACCCTTTGCAACTCAGTGAGACCCTGCTTCAAAATAAAGAATAAAAAAGTAAGGCAGAAGATGTAATTTGGAGGTAGAATGCCCCTGGGTTCCATCCCTAGTACTGCCAAAAAAAGTAAAAAAAAAAAAAAAAAAAAATCCTAAATATTAGTATAGTGCATGCTATATTTAACTTTCTTACCATCCTTTTTGACCCAGGATAAAGCTGTTTTTTCAGATGTTACTAACTGACAGAACTTGTCACCTATTATTTCCAAAATATATTTAGAGGTTTCTATGTCTAATTCATCATCTTCATAATTTTCATGTGTCCACAAACTCATAGCTTCATCATCATATTGGTCAGGAGAAGAGAAACCATCTATTCTGACCACTCCATTTTTACTAAATGATAACCTAAAACATTAAAACACAAAAACATTAGATACCAAAATTATGTTCAAATTACATTATAAATATATATTACTTAAAAATAGGGAAACAGAGTAATCCTTCATATATGCTTTAATAATTGATCAGTTAAAATAACTCATGAGTATTAAAACAAATGGCAAATATAAAAGAGTACTATTTGATGTTATTTTAAGAAGCAAGAC
The DNA here is from genome assembly GCF_963383645.1 of Muscardinus avellanarius. Taxonomy (NCBI): domain Eukaryota; kingdom Metazoa; phylum Chordata; class Mammalia; order Rodentia; family Gliridae; genus Muscardinus; species Muscardinus avellanarius. The sequence goes on from NC_137789.1 coordinate 111,694,247, forward strand.
CCTCTTTATCACTCATACTTAATTACTTCCAATCAAATGAAAACTACTTCCTCAAGAGTTAAGAGATACCCACTCTTGAAGATAAAAAAAAGCCAAGTACATATGTACATAAACATTTTCATTGGCATGTTATTAAAATGATTTAAGAACCCTTGGTAGTTTATTCTGAGCCTATTAATGTGTTTGATTTCTCTTAGCTTCTGACATTAAATAATGTTTTAACTACTCTATTCAAAGCAAAGTTAAGGACGAATGAAAGGCAATATTGCCATTGTCTTACTGGCTGGTGGTTATTCCTCTGTTACCTGGCACTTCATCCTTCTTCTCAAACAGGATATCTCAAATCCTTTATTTTTCAAAGGGACATCAACAACATTCCTTTTACCCCTAGTTCTCATACTTTTCTTTTTTTTTTTTTCCAGTACTGAAGATGAAACCCAGGGACATTCTACCTCTGAGCTATACCCCCATTTTTTTTAATTCTTTATTTTCAAAACAGGGTCTCATTAAATTGCAGGCGACATCACTAAGTACCTGAGGCTGGTCACGAACCTGTGATGCTACTGTCTCAGCCTCCTAAGGACTGGGATTAAAAGCGTGCACCATCACGCCCAGCTTTAATATTTTAAATTATTTGTCAGAAACTTGGAAACTCACAGATTCACTCCCACATCAAGAAGGGCTCCTGAGAATAACAATATAATTCCAATACACAATAAATGCTTTTCCTCCAATGTCATATTTTCACTTACCGTCTAAAGTAGTAAAATCTACAAAACACTGGTGAGTGAGTTGGTTCTTCTCCTTTTTTACTACGAATAAGTCTACATTCACGGCACTTTTGTAAATTAGGCCCTATTTCACAGCAGGAGTCATCCTGTAGAAAGGATTCCCCAGTTTGCTTCAGCTTCTTGACTTTTCGCCAATCTTTTAGTACTGAACGAGGGATTCCAGCTGTAAAATTAGTAGGAAATTATTAGCAAGATTATGTTGTATAGAAAGATACACTCTTGAGAGGAAATTCAAGTCCAATATACAACTGTGACAACACAGTAAAATTAAAGGGCATTAGAATTCCAGGTTATGATTACCAACTAAAAGATTCACAGCTGTATTTTTTGTTTACTTGTTAATCAATTTTACTAACCAGATAAACTCACACTCTTATGTAGTGTACTGAGTAAATTTTCCAGCTGATTGAATTATTTACAGAATAACTATTCCTATGTATGTAATTGTAAACATGATTCATTCATATTCTACGTACATCCATAACTAAAAATAAACTCTATTATATATATATATAAATAGAGATTACGTTTCTCTATTATAATACCCTCCATTTGATATCAATATATTGATGGCAGCAGTACCCTTTATAAAAAAAGGATTTGAAGTAAAAGAAAAATACATTAATTTGGCTTTTTATTGAAGCTTAAAAAAAGACAAAAAGAAAAAAGAAACAAACAAAACAAACAAACAAACAAACAAACAAAAGCATCAAGACAGGTGCAGGAGCATGAGTCTTAGCTACTTAGGAAGTTGAAGCAGGAGACTCACTTGAGCCCAGAAGTTCAGGACCAGCCTGGCCAATGCAGAGACCTAGTTTCTCTCACTCTTTCTTTTCTTTTCTTTTCTTTCTTTTTTTTCCAGGAGGGCATTCTACTGCTGAGCTTAACCTATAGCCTAGCCCTTTCTTATGTTTTACTTTGAAGCAGAGTGTCACTATGTTGCTGGGGCTGGTTGCAAACCTGCAATCCTTCCGCCTCAGTCTCTTAAATACTGGGATTACAGGTGTGCACTACTGTGCTCAACTAAAACTTTGTCTCTTAAAAAGAAAGAAATACACAATCTAGTATTTGTAGGAAAAAATCGATTTATTTACAGCATTCTACACATCATTGCTCCATTACTTTTATTAACTCAAGCTTAACAGTAGAATACTGATCAAGTAATCTTACAAAGCAGACCAGAAGTAACCCCAAAAGTTATTACATAAGTTAAATTTTGCCTATTAATTTTTTTTTTTTGTAGAAATGGGGATGGAACCCAGGGGTATTCTACATCTGAGATACATCTCCAGCCCTATTTTTTATTTTGAAAAAGGTTCTCACTAAGTTGTAGAAGGCCTCACTAAGTAGTTGAGGCTGGCTGTGAACCTGAGATCCTCCTGTCTCAGCCTCCCAAGTACTGGGATTACAAATGTGTACCACCACAGCCGGCCTGCCTATTAAATTTTTTAAAACATATTTTTACCAAAATGCAAGCTATTTTGGGATCAGCAATATTTGGTGACTCAAACTTTTACATATGCTTATTCTGCCATTCTAATATATCTAAGAAACAGACATTAGATTTACATAGTATCCTATTTCTTTCATATTGAAAGAACAAACTGCATTTCCTACTCTTGTGTATTCTATTCATGACTACTATGTATATTAGAGATACAATAATTCTGAAACTATGTATATCTTTGGTAAACTTTCAACAACTCTCAACCAGAGCTCCTAATACATATTTGCTGATAGTATAAGTAGTATGATTACAGAAAAATCACCCATCTTGCAGGAGAAGTACTGTATACAAGACAATGTGGCTCATTGAAAACTAGATCCAGTTATTATCACCTGTAGGATTGCTGCCTGGTTCTTTACATGTTACATGTTTTCTCCTTTACTCTCTCTACTTTTAGGTAAGAAGCCATTTGGCTCAATGAGAGAGGGGGGGGGCGGAGGGAGGGAGGCCCAGAGACAGACAGACAGACACAGAGACAGAAAGACATCACACACACACACACACACACACACACACACACACACACACACACACAGACACCACACACTACTTATTATATAATTACATTTCCAAAAGACTTGTATAAAAGGTATGTTATTTTCTCCATTATCTGTACAAGAGATTTTTTTTTTTTATCAACAAACTATAAAAAAAGTTAGCAAGCTTTTGGAAGTCAGAATGAACAAGAGAAATGGCACACTGCTAATTTTTACTGACATTTTTCTTTACATAATTTATTTAAAGTTATTACACTAGAATACTAGAATAAACCAAATGCAATCTGTTTCTATTTTTTACTAGGAAATAATTTAGTTAACATGTTAATTTCAGAAAATGAAACAGTTCATAGTATGGATTTCCATACCATTGTGAACAAATTTTTTAAATTTAATTAATTTATTTATTTAGCGGTCTGGGAGTAGAACCCAGGGGCATTTGACCTCCTAGCTACACCTCCTGCCCTATTTTTTATTCTTTATTTTTGAAACCAGGTCTCACTGAGTTTGCAGGGAGTCTCACTAAGTAGCTGAGGCTGTCTGCGAACCGCTATCCTCTGGTCTCAGCCTCCTGAATGCTGGGATTACAAGCGTGTGCCACCACGCCTGGCTCAGAGATTATTTTAAAAGTCTGCTCATACACTTTTGGTACTAAGAAAAAATTAAGGTATGAATAACTGACTAGAAATGAAACCATCATAAACCAAGATACACAGGAACTGTACTTCAGGAAAAAATCCAAATGATTCCTACTGTATTGGAAGAACAAAGTATATTTGTCTTAGAATACATTATCATATTACCTTAAAGCAGGAATTATTTAAAAATATTAATTTAAAAATGTTCACGCTTAGATGGGGCATGGTGGCACAGGCTTGTAATCCCCATTCTTGGGAGGCTGAGACAGGAAGATCACACAGGTTTGAGGCCAGCCTCAGCTACTTAGTGAGACACTGTTTCCAAATAAAATATAAAATAGGTTTGGGAGTATAGCCTGAAGGTAGAAAGCTTCTGGGTCCCACCCCCCTCAGTACCCCCCCCCACACACACACAGAGTTCAGGCTTAATTTTGTCTGTACATTCAGGAACAATCATATCACTGGTTACATATAATTCTCTTATGCAAAAAAAGCCTCAACTCTTTTCTAAGGTCTAATTAAGTCAAATGTACTAGTAATTGCAATTATTAAGCTGTAAATCAGAGAGGTATAGAAACTGAGCAGTTGTATTTCCTGCCTATAGTACTACTGCTACTCAATTTATTTCCTCTGTATTAGAAGAATGAACTTTGATGGTTAAAATGAGAACCTCATTATTGCAGCAACTTTGTGATGTTTTAGTATAATCCTTACAATTGTATGCATGTGTGTTTTAGAAAAGAGGAGGACTCAGCCAGGCATGGTGGTGCAAACTTGTAATCCCAGCATTCAGGAGGCTGAGGGATCATGGTTCGCAGACAGTCTCAGCTAGTGAGGCCCTCTGCAACTCAGACCCTGTTTCAAAAATAAAAAATATTTTTTATTTTGAAAATAAGGGGGGGAGTATAGCTCAGAGATTGAATGCCCCTGGGTTCCATCCCCAGATCCACAAAAGGAAAAAAAAAAAAAAAAAAAAAAAAGAAAGAAGAAAAGAAGAAGACTCAAAAGCAGGAGATTAAGACATATACCTAAAGGGAATGCTGAGATAGCTATAATAGAACTATATTTATTTTAAAAAACTGATCTATTGTCTGCCCAGTATACCAAAACATGCAGTGAGAGCAGATGTTAGTTGTGAAATTTAACCTGATCATTTGTGAGAAAAAGCTATTTTTTTTTTTTTTTTTTTTTGCACAGTGCTGAGGGTGGAACCCAGGAGCCTTCTACCTCTGGGCTACACTCCCAGACCTATTTTATATTTTATTTGGAAACGGTCTCACTGATTTGCTGAGAGCCTCACTAAGTAGCTGAGGGCTGGCTTCGAACCTGTGCAATCCTCTTGTCCCAGCCTCCCAAGTACTGGGATTGCAAGCGTGTGCCACCACGCCCGGCAAAAAAAGCTAATTTTGATGGGAAAAATTTCAATATTTTCTGTATAAACACAAAATTCAACAGGGATTTTAAAGGCAGTAGGCGAGAAAATGCCAGTAGTCACCCTTACAATCCTTCTTGATTAAACAGATAATTTCAGTTGAAGACAACTGTTAAAATACCTTTCAGCCTAAATATTTATTAACCAATAAACCATTGTGAAGAATTTAAACAGTACTATAATAAAGGACCACACATTCCAAAGCAAATTTTAATTATGTGACACAAAATATGCACTTTGAGATTTGTTTTAAAAAGAATGAATGAATTACATAGACATTCACACGAAGAATTGTTGATTATTATGTTTTGTTTATATACTAGGCCATAAATGACTAAATCTAATTATAATAGTAATAGTATAGTAAATAAAATTTCTTCCTTATATTTTATATATCTAACTTAATGGCATTATCTAAAATCTTTAAGTTTGATATCGAGATACTTAGTCAACAAGATGTACCTAAATCAGTGTTTCTTTTAAGAAGTAGCAACTTTTTTTGGTGGTTCCTGGAAACCCTTCTACCTCCGGGCTACATTCCCAGACCTATTTTTATACTTTTATTTGGAAACAGGGTCTCTTAAGCTAGTGAAGCTGGCTTCAAACCTGCGTAATCCTCTTTTCTCCACCTCCCAAGCAGGGGGATTACAAGCATGCGCCACCACACCCAGTCGTAATAACTTCTGAACCTTAGTTCTCTATTGACAAATCCACAAATATCTGCTCTAGTAACAGGAAACTGAGGAGGAGAAAGAGACAAAAACATGCCAGCCTTATCTCTGAAATGCTAAGGTTTTAAAATATATATTTGGAGATACATAGGCTAATTATAGTTTAGCCATTAGAGTTTTTGTACATTATAGGGCTTACAGATGTGTTAAAAATTTGGTGGGCAGGTTCAGGTTATACAATTATGTAAAAATTAGTCATAAATAGTCAACTTCTAATTATTAAAAGCAAAATGCAGCAGATAAAGACATTCTATAACACTAAAGCATAATCTATTATATCATGCTTTAGAATGTATTAAGAAACACATGAAATATAACTATACATTTATACTACTGCGTGAAATCATATTACATGCTCTAGTACAAGCCTAACTTACTTTTCAAGTTGATCATAACTAATGACAGCTCTACTAAACATTGAAAAGATCAAATTCAACACACGAAATAGATTATCCATTTAGATTTAGATATTCCTAGACTTATGAAAACCCCCAACTTAAAATTAGAGCACCAGAACAAAAACAAAAACTCTGCCCACAATTAATAAATGATATTTCATAGTAACTTAATATTCCTTTCAACTTGAACAAATGGGACTTAAATAACCTTTCTGAAACAAACTGTTACCAAGACTTGACTAAGCATTACAATATGAGGAAAAAGGTACACATTTCAAGCCATTGTCTTAGGGCTTTTACTTGAAAACAAGTAATGAGTTTCAAGGTGAGAAGAAAATATGTACGTCACTTAGTTAATTTCATAAATTTAACCTTAGTAGAGTTTTCTAAGGGTTAAAAGATGGAGGTTCTCCATCTGTGTTTTTTGTAAGTTTAATTCAGGTATTTGAGTACTCAATACTAAAGGAAATGTTAAGTGAGACAAAAGAGAAACAATTATTGACCACACTAAGCCTATTGTGAATTCACTAGAAGGAGTAAAGAGGACACATAAAGAAAAAGCAATACTGTATATAATCCAAATTCTCTATATGTAGAAATGAGGTCAATAAGAAATATACATTATGTATTATGAATATATATGTAAAGCTATGTATGCAAATAAAAACAAGATGTCTTTCAACTCACTAATTTTTTTAGAACCACATCATTAATGCTGAAGCATTCAGCACATTTTACCTGATCGGTAAGATATTTACTTACCACTATTACTGTTGTTCTGCAACTTCAATTTACTTTTTTCTTTGGCACTTCTGCTAAGAACTCCATTGGGTTTCAAATCTTCCTCTACTTCACCTTTTCTTTTCTGCAGATCATTTTGCTTCTTTTTGTAAGTTGGCTTAGGTTGCCTTTTAGTTCTTTGCTCTGACTTGCTTTCACTTTCATCAGAGTCTCCACTTTCAGAGCCAGATTCATAAGTTCTTTTGGCTTTTCTCCTATTGACTTTATCATCTCTTACATATTTATCAACTATGATTTTACTATCTACACTATTTTGTATATCATTAGATGTAGAGGCTATTAAGTTGACAGAACATGGCTTAATAATTTCTGATACAGAATTCCCTGAATTTTCCATTTTATTAGTATTTTTATCTTCTTCTGAATGTCTAGTAAGCCAGGCCTTTTTCAGCTTAGTATGGTAGTTTGGTTGACTTGCCTGGGATGGTTGCCCATTTCCTACAGAGTTTGCTTTGTTAATTGTACTACAGATTACAGTGCTATCCAGGGGAAGGGAGGCTGAAGCTGTCTGATTTTTCACAGCATTAAGTTCAGTCTCACTAAAATTACTACTTTTATACTGAGCTGCAGCCAATGCCGCCTTGTGCTTTTTCAAATGGATAAAATCACTTGTGCCTGAGAAGCCAGTGCTGGGCTGAACAGCACTTCCTGTTTTACTACTGGCTGGGGTAACTGAAACTGTGGTGCTGACACTGCATTCCTGTGTTTGAGCCACTGACTGACTGGTATTTTTTGAAGAGGTACATTCTAAGGATGTAGAGGCCAAAATGGTATTTGATAAAGAGTAAATTATTTCAGAACCACCCCAGCTGGAAACATTGGTGGTAGTAGCAGCAGATGTAAATACATCTGTTTTGGTATTAGACACTGTGTTTACAGCAGACATGACTGAAGTGGAAACACTGCCCTGTGAGACAACCTCAAAGTTTTTTTCAGATTTGATATGAGTACTCTCTGAATTCACATTTGGTAGAATGATTCTTCCAGTCTCTCCAGCTTCTGCTGGCTTGAGGAAATCTGTTCTATTTGCCCCGGCTGAAGATCTTTCACTAACTCGATCTTTGGAAGCTGAGTGCATTGCTGCCATGCTATCAATTTTTGTACTAGAAGGTGGACGCACTATGACAGATGCCACAGCAGCCTGTGACTTTCCACTGCTTTTCTCCACATGCCATTCAGCTTTCTCTTTGTTGAGGTTATTATTAGACCTCCACATTTCTGTCAAACTCTGTTCAGAAGAACTCTTAAAATTTGCCTGAGAGTCTTTTGGCTCGGGAATTAAAGTTGGAGGCTTCTGCGATTCCTGAACTTTCCTGCCAGCATTTACTGGCATCACTGGAGTTAAAGTTGGAGGGGAAAGGCTACTATAGCTGCTTTCCTTTCGTTCCAAACTGTGATGAATTGGTGGGTGAAATACTGGTGCTCTATGTAAAGCAGGCATACTGCGGAGTGTATTTGTAGAAGAAACTGTCAAATGGGTAGGACTCCTACGATCATTTCTGAAAGTTGTTACTGAGTGAGATGCAATTTGATGGGGAAGATGTTCTGGTATCTTGCCTACTAAACTTTCACTTTCTGGTTGGTGTTTAATCAAAGGTGGAGGTTTTGAAAGAGATGATATAAATGAAGTCAGAGTCTGAGGATTAGCTGTTGCTGCTGCAAGGGCATTACTTTGTTTTTCAGTGTAAATATTTGAAACCTCTTTGGATGGGTAGGATCTTGGTGGTTCATTCACCACACTATTGGAGAGTGTAGTAAAATAGTTACTTTGGGGCAAACTCTGAGGCACTGAGTGCTTCATTTTATAAAGTTCTGATACTGAGCGTTCTACATCTTTATCTTGTTTGATGACATGGCTTTTAGGACTAGAAGAGGATGATGCTACTCTGGAATAATTCTCTCTCTCACACTCAGGCCCCTTGATTTTAGTTGTAAAAGGAGCAACATCAATACTTTCTTGAAGAATTCGACGATGTTCCTCCTTGTATTTGTTTAATCTCTCTCCAGGCTCCTGGGGTGGTCTCTGCAACTGATTTAATACTGGATCCACAAAATGCCTATGCAAGTGGCAATCTTTTCCAGTCTGTGACCTATTTAGATCTAAATCATTTTTTGCTGATGAGGATGCAACAGACCGTAATGGTTCCATAAAAGCTTTCCTCTCTAATTCTCTGTAAAGAAAAGACAAAAAGATGGTTTCTATGCAGTACATTATGAAAGTAAAACATACTGTTGCATATTCTCTAATATTATCAGTAAAAAGATATACCACTACAGAAAGAATAGCACTTTTTCAAAGTAAAAAAAGTCTATAGTCTTAAGATGTTTATTAACTATTTAAAAAGTGAATTAAAAATTATTAAAGACAAGTTTTAAGCATTGGTGAACTTACTCTTTATGGTGATCTACTAAAGTTTTTGTCAATGGTGGACTGGAATGTGCTGTAATTTTAAGAGGTCGATGAGGTTCTGCACTGGAAGGTCTGACAGGAATGTGACTAAGTAATCCAATACCATCTGCTGAGGTCACAGGGGTAGGTTGATGTAACCAAGGACTGGGAGAACTCTATTAAAAGAGAAACCTAAAATTAATTACTAAAAAAAGCTAAAACTCAGTATCACAAAACTTTAATAGAATACTTAGGAAACCTATGATTTTTTCTAAATGAATCTCAAGAGAAATATTAAAATATATAACTAGTATAATTAGATGAATTCTTCCTTTTTTTTTTTTTTGGCAGTACTAGGGAATAGAACCCAGGGGCTCCAAGATACATTCCTAGCCCTATTTTTTTTTTTATTCTTTATATTGAAACAGGCCTCTCCAAGTTGCACAGGGCCTCACTAAGTAGCTGAGGCTATCTGCTAACCGTGATCCTCCTGTCTCAGCCTCCCAAATGCTAGGATAACAAATGTGCATCACCACGCCGGGCTAGAATTTTTCCATTTTAAACAGTAAACTAATCAGTATTAAAATAGTAACTTCTGGAGGTTTACTGTTAGTTTATTTATTTACTTATTTATTTCTGCGGTACTGGGGATGGAACCAAACGGGTTCTAACTCCAAGCAACACCCCCAGCCCTATTTTTATTCTTTATTTTGAAACAGGGTCTCACTGAGTTGCAAAGGGCCTCACCAAGTAGCTGAGGCTGTGCACAAACCACGATTCTCCTGTCTTACAGCGTTCCAAATGCTGGGATTACAAGCATGCACCACCATGCCCTGCTTTACTGTTAATTTATTAATAGTAGGTCTTGAAATCAGTACCTTTAATTTACTGTAAATGATGTCCAAAGAACTTAATTCATTCCTAAGATTCTAATACTTCAAGAACATATGTTGCAACTGGCCACAATGTTGCATGCCCACAATGCCAGTGACACAGGAGAATGAGGCGGGAGGACTGCTCATTTGAGGCCAGACTAGAAAAATTAGTGAGATTCCCATCTTACAATAAAAAATATAAAAAGCTGAGGACATAGGCTCAGTGCTAGGGCATCTCCTAGATTCACTCTCCAGTACCTCAAAATACTGCTAGCAGCAAAACAAAATGTAATTCTTACATACATTTAATCAGAAAGAGTTGTAATTACGTTCATTTGCCATCTTTTGTCATAAAAAATTAACTTTATATAACATTTATTTACAACTGGTAGATAATTATATCTTTAAGGCTATAAACATTTTAACTTTTCCTATGTCAATATGCTATCTTTCTCATATATGTGGTAACAGCAACCTTTATATTGAGGTGTACAACTAATTACATGCTTAAGGATTCTATTTTTTTTGGTAGTACTGGGGGTGGAACCCAGAGGTTTTCTACTTCTGGGCTATACTCCCAGACCCATTTTATATTTTATTTTGAAACAGGGTCTCACTAAGTTGCTGAGAGCCTCACTAAGTAGCTTAGGCTGGCTTCGAACCTATGCGATTCTCCCGTCTCAGCCTCCCAAGCGTGGGGATTACAAGCGTGCGCCACCACACCCGGCTACTACATGCTTAAGGATTCTTTCTATGCTATGACTCACTGATACTCTTTCAGAACATGCCTTATGAATTGGTACATAGGGATAACAGTAAAATGATAGGAAAATACAACCAAAGGAGGTTGTATTTTCCAAATTCAACAATGAGAACAAATTCTACAGTTCAAAATGATATTGCAAAATCAATATACACAAAGATATAGTGCTATAAAATTATTGAGATGAAAAACACACTGTAGCTATAAACTTCACATAAGAGAAAACTACATATGTATACACAAAGATTGCTTTAATATATAATAGCACAAAAGGCCTCTGTTCGCCAGGTGTGATGGCGCACACTTGTAATCCCAGCATTCGGGAGGCTGAGACCGGAAGATTATGGTTTGCAGACAGCCTCAACTACTTAGTGAGGCCCTTTGCAACTCAGTGAGACCCTGTTTCAAATTAAAGAATAAAAAATTGGGCGGCAGGAGGTATAGCCTGGAGGTCAAATGCCCCTGGGTTCCATCCCCAGATCCGCCAAAAAAAAAAAAAAAAGGCCTCTGTTCTACAAGATGCAGAAATGCAGAAATCTTAAGTTATAAACAATTATAGCAATAATTAGTTTTTGCTCTTTAACATATAACTCAAAATTATTTCTAAATCTAGTGCCTTATGCTTATATATTTTCCTCACTTGTATTTTTTGGTGTTACCAGGAATTAAACTCAGGAACAGTACATTCCCCTACACATATCTTTTTTCACCCCTTTTTTTGAGGCAGGGTCATGCAAAGTTTTCCAGGGGGACCTTGAATATGAGATCTTTCTGCCTCAGCCTCTGGAGTGGCTGGGATTTACAGGCATGCACCATCAGACCAAGCCTTTTTTTTTTTTTGTGGGTCTGAGGATGGAACCCAGAGGCATTTGACCTCCGAGCTACATCCCCTGCCCAATTTTTTATTCTTTATTTTGAAACCGGGTCTCACTGAGTTGCAGAGGGCCTCATTAGGTAGCTGAGGCTGTCTGTAAACTGCGATCCTCCAGTCCAGCCTCCCGAATGCTGGGATTACAAGCATGCACCACCACACCTGGCCCAAGCTTTTTTTTTTTTTTTAAGATTTAATAATACCAGGGTACAAAATACTCACTTTTGCTCAAAATATTAAATTTATTCCTTTATTTTACAACTTTCATAAATAAAAAATAATGTCTGATATGTTCCTCTTTTTAGTTTTAACATTTTCTGGGGGACAGTACTAGGGATTGAACCCAGGGCATGCTAGGCAAGCACTCTACCACTGAGATATGTTTCTTATAATTGGAAATGACCTAAAAAAATGGACCGACAAAGTATGCATGCATGCATATATATATATATATATATATATATATATATATATATATATATATATTTTTTTTTTTTCCCCCCCCAAGAGGCAAACCAGTGTCACTTACCCTTCTTAAGGAAGCTTCTGCGTTAACTGTATTTTCTGGATGAACCCATTTAGAAGAAGGCAGACCAAGTCCTGAGTATGCATGTGTTCCATTTGGATACTGCCATATAATTGGATACAGTCCAAGCTGATTATATGAAGCAGAAGGATGGGCTTGTGCAAGAAGATGAGGTGACTGATGCTGTAACAACTGTTGTTGCTGCTGGTGTGCTAGTGCTAGGTGGCTCAAGCTGCTGGCATGAGCACTGTCCAGGCGTGGGTGGCCACCAAGTAAGGAGGCAGCAGGCACTCCAGGTAACACAGTGGGAAGTAAATGAGGGTGAACAGAATGGTGTGGACCACTAGTCAGAGGGTGAGTGTTAATGGTAGGTAATGGAGTTTGACTGGATGATCCAGCTAATAAGTGGGGTGAAGGAGTTAAGGCAGGGTGATGGGTACCTGGATTTAAACAGGTTCTATGGGATGAGGAATGAAGAGGAAACGGATGCTGGCTTAAGAAAGGTGAAATGTGATTAGTTCCTGTTTCTGACCCAATCAGAGCAGGATCTCTATAAATTGTGAAATGCTCATTTTTATCAATGATAAGGGGGCTCTTTGTAGTTTCCACTGTACTGCCGCGAGTAGGAACTGGATGAAAACTGCATCTTGATAACTCGTGTTCTATCTTATTTGCTAATCTTCTTTCACCAGTAGCCTGACTGTTCACATAAGTGGCCTTAGACTTTACAGAATCAGGTGAATGGCTAATTTTGGGCTTAACAACTTCAGGTGAGGAATTGGATTTTGTCTTGTGAGCATCTACTGCAGTGTTCAGTTTAGATTTCATAGTTTCTGGGGGCGGACTTCGCTTATGCAGCTTATCGTCTGTGACAGAAGCCGCATTTAAAGAAGACAGGTAAGAGATATACTGTTTTTTTTCTTTTTCTATATCTAGTCGATCACTTCCCGAAGAAGAATTTATAACACCTGATTGGGTTAAATCTACTTTAACCACATCACTGACCCAGGTCTGGTCAGAATTTTGTTTTGATGTTTCCAAGTATTTTACATTTGCACTTGCATGTTTTGAATCACTAACAGTAGGATCCACTTTCTCAAATACCTGGAGGCCAAAAGTACTTGAGTTTTCTTGAGCCACCTTTTCTGAATTAGTGTCACTTGTAATATCGATAACACATTTTGGTGTGGGTGGTCTGGATACAAACTTCTCCTTTGGTAGTAATTCCATAGCATGTGTGTTTTCCATACTGCATTCTTGAAGAAGTAAATCATTAGGATTCTGATCTGCAAGTGTGGCCTGTTCTGACGAATGGGTAACTATATTTTCTTTAAGTTGAGTATCAACAGACTTCCGCAGCTCTGATTCTTCATGATTTTTATCTTCATGTATTTGATCCCAGGGAGGCTGGACATCTATTGTCTCTTCTCCTGCCAACTCAATACTCTGGGATTTTCCTTCTTCTCCATTTATCTTGCAAGTATTTTTAATTTTCAACTCATTCTCTGACTTCTGCTCTGAGGAATTATCACTTATTCTCTTATTTGAATTTTCTGAGTCACTGCTCTCAGAAAAGTCTGAAACATTGTCAGTCCGCAATCTTTTCATATTTACTTTCTTTTCATCTTCCTCAGGTTTCCTTCTTTTATTAATCAAGTGTTTATTTTTACCTTTAGGATTTTCTGTAAGATTTAAAAAAAAAAGAAGTCTTATTTTCCATAATAAATACTGGATTACCATATATTAAATGTACTTACTAGTTCTCATTCACTTAAAAAAGTAGGGTCCTACCTCCTCGTGATATATAATCATATTTTTCCTCCTTCATCTTTTCTTCATCTGGTATACTACTATCTGAGCCCTTCCTCTTATTTGGACGAATATTTCTTTGTTGTTGTTGCTGGTGTGTATTCTGTTTTGGTACAGCAGCTTGAGAGTTCATTGCTGGCCTGGGGCTATTTGCTTGGGCACGTGTATAATGACCCTAAAGACAGCCATTAACAATGATTATTTACTACCAGGTTCTAAGCAGCCTAAGAAGAAATATTTTACAAAAATCCATTACTAATAACATACATACGTGAACAGTGTTGATATTTTGATTGGCACGAGACCTGCGTCGTGACGTAATGCCAATATTTTCGCCTTTTAACAAAGAATGAACAACATCATCTAGAAAGGTCATTTGAACCATAGAAGGATCGACATTCTGTGGTTCTAGTACCTATTCCATAAAACAAAAACAAAAATTAAATACAATGAGCTAACCAGTATTTGGTACAATTTTTTTATTTGGTAGAAATGTTTAGAAATCAGTTTGAGATCTCTAATTTAAGAGATAACATCAGATTTTCATAATTATTTTTTTGTTTTTGTGGCACTAGGGATAGAACCCAGGGGCATTCTACCTCTGAGCTACACCCCCAGCCCTATTTTTTTATTCTTTATTTTTGAAGCAGGGTCTCACTAAGTTGCTGAGAGCCTCACTAAGTAACTGAGGCTGGCTTAAAACCTGCACGATCCTCCTGCCTCAGACTCCCAAGTACTGGTATTACAAGCGTGTGCCATCATGCCCGGCTCCTGTTTTTTATTCTTTATTTTGAAGTAGGGTCTCATGGTTTCAAAAGTTGAGTTGTGAAGGACCTCACTAAGTAGCTAAGGCTAGCCACGAACGGCGATTCTCTGGTCAGCCTCCAGAATTCTGGTATTACAAGTGTGCGCCACCACTCCCGGCTTCATAATTAGTTTTGACTGCTAGCTAAGAATTAAAAAGCAAGTATTATCCATTGTAAGCTAATCTTGAAAAACAAGGATAAAAACTGACCAAGAATATATATTGCAATAGACAGTAATATTAACAGAAAGTAAAGATGCCAAAGTTAAAAATATATATTTTAAAATATAGGAAGCAGCTATTTAGTGAGGTCCTCCACAAAAGTTGAGACTCTGTTTCAAAATAAGAAATAAAAATAGGGCTAGGGGTGTAGCTCAGAAGTAAAATATTCTTGGACTCAATCTCCAGTACTGCAAACCAAAAAATACAAAAAACCAACAAGAAACAAAAAAAGAAAGTCATTTTTGAAAAAAAGGAGAATACAAAAGCTATATAAATTAACAATTTAAAAATTCAAGGCAGCAGGGCATGGTGGCATATGCCTATAATCCCAGTATGTGGGAGATTAAGATAGGAGGATTACAGGTTTAACCACAGCTCTGGCAACTTTGCATCTGTTTCAAAATAAAAATAGGAATGGGATATAGCTCGAAGGTAGAATTTCTCTGGGTTCAATCCCCAATATACTCCTCCTTAAAAAAAAAAAAATCAAGGTAATTTTGTATTTTATTGAGATGTAAGAAATTGTGATTTTTTTCAGAAAACAAGGCAGCTAAACAATACTGTTTATTAAAAGCATTTAAATTGATAGTTAAAAGAGCTATCAAATACCCTACAAAATCCACTTGAGAAAGATGATATAAATATCTACCTTTTTCTCCACATTAAGAACAGCTTAAAGAGAGAACATTTATCAGAAACAGAAAGAAACCTGTTTGCCATAACACTTAAATGAGCATACTAAAAATGAAATCTGTCGTGAGAACTACATATCTGTTGAAAGTTTTCACTGGTAAAAACACACCACTTGGAGAGCTGATGATATGGCTTAGTCATAGAATACTTTCCTAGTATGCATGAGCACAAGAGTTTGAGTCCCTAGCAACTACGATAAAAATGCAAAAGGAAGGAAGGAAGGAAGGAAGGAAGGAAGGAAGGAAGGAAGGAAGGAAGGAAGGAAGGAAGGAGTTTAGGTATATTTTTATTACTGGAGAGAGAGAAAAACGACAACTTTGAGATAGAAAATTTTAGCTAAACTAAGGATATAAAAATACTACAAATCCATTAAATGAAGTTGATACCTTTAGTTCTAGGGACCAATTTTATCAGTATTGAAATACAACATTACCCTCTGTAATAGTTTAAATTTATAATGTTCCTCAAGCTGGGCGTGGTGGAGTAGGCTTGTAATCCCAGTACTTGGGAGGCTGAGAGAGGAGTATCGTGCAGGTTCGAAGCCAGCCCCAACTACTTAGTGAGGCTCTCAGCAATTTAGTGAGACCCTGCTTCCAAATAAAATATAAAAAATAGGTCTGGGAGTATAGCCTGAAGGTAGAAAGCCCCTAGGTTCCATTCCCAGTAAAACACACACACACACACACACACACACACACTCTTACTTCCTCAAGACCTCACAGAGAGCAGGCAAGCCAAGTTGGAGATAAGGCTTGGTTGCTGAAAAGAGGTCCCCGGGGATATATCCTTTGGGATTATATATAGTTCCTCCTTCCCGCACACTCACTCTCTTGCTACTAGTCTCCATGATGTGAAAGCAGAGAATTTGCTCTCTCCAACTCTCTGCTTTCTGCCACAGAGCCCTGGGCTCCATAGACACAACCTAATATGAACTAAATCTCTGAAATCTTCAGAATTGTGAGCAAATAAATCTTCCTTCCTCTAAGTTCTGTAGTCATTTGTTTTGGATTATAGCTATGAGGATGCTAATTCAAACACTACCACCTCTGACCTGAAGTAACCTCTATGTAACATTAAAAACATTCAAACTTATAAATATATGACTAAAAACCCTGGAGATGCTAGGTATGATGGAACATACCTTTAATCCCAGCTACTCTGGAGGCTAGGGCAGGAGGATCCTAAATTCCAGGGCAGCCAATGCAACTTACCAAGACCCTATCTCAACATAAATTTAAAAGAGCTTGGAATATAGCTTAGTGGTAGATTGTTTACCTAGCATGTGTGAGCTGAGGCCCTTGGTTCAATCCCCAGTACAACCACCAAAAATGTCCACACAACTATAACAGTAGTAGCAGCAGCAGCAAAACACCACTTATATAAGATAATCCCCCCAACAAAAACAACTCAAATAAAAACAAAACAAACTACAACAAAGAATTCCTAGAGATAAAATTATTTAATATCAAACTATTAATGTACTTTTTTGGCAATGTAAAAACTTCTTTACAAAAATATTAGTTTGTGGACTGGAGGGGAATAGCTCAGTGGTTAAATGTATAAGGCCCTGAGTCCAATCCCCAGCACCAAATTAAGTAGATGAATAGTTTACCTGATCATTCATAACGATCATGGTGCGAGTGAAGAGATCATGATGAGTAATTATGCCAGTAAACCACTGGGTGGCAGAGTCTTGTCTATATACTCTCACTCTGTATCCATTTAAGGAATAAGGACCTTTAAAATAACAAGAAACAGGAACATCTTAAATGAAGACATTTTCATTTAGGATCCACCTCTTAGAGAAACATAAAGCTATATGACAGATACCAAAAGTTTAAAAAAACAAAACATAAATGACAAATGTTAAGCACGGTGATACACGCTTGTAATCCCTGCTACTCTAAAGCCGAGGCAGGAGGACTGCAAGTTTAAGGCCACTCTGGGCAACTTAATGAGACTATGATGCAAAAGAAA
Organism: Muscardinus avellanarius; assembly: GCF_963383645.1. Taxonomy (NCBI): domain Eukaryota; kingdom Metazoa; phylum Chordata; class Mammalia; order Rodentia; family Gliridae; genus Muscardinus; species Muscardinus avellanarius. The sequence goes on from NC_137789.1 coordinate 111,711,972, forward strand.
AAAATACAAATAAAAAGGGGTGGATATATAGCTCTGTGGTTGGATGCTCCTGAGTTAAAATTTCCAGTGTTGCTCGAAGTGGCGGGAAAAGACAATTATCTTTTAGAATAGGATATATATGTTATATATAACTGTTTATACAACATAGATTATTCTGAAGTTGTATATATGTATCTATATATGTAAGTTAAATATACATACACACATTACTAATATACATACTTTCTAACTCAATGAAAACAAAACTATGTCAGAATGAATTTCTTGAATCATGAGATAATAAGAGGACAGAACAAAATGTAAAGTTATCCTATAGACAACTACATGGCTGAAATAAAAAGACAGGTAACATAGAACCTGATTTCTATCTTCTAGTTGCTAGAACTTTACCATAAACAAACATTTTTTTTTTTTTTTTTTTTTTGGTGGTACTTGGGGTGGAACCCAGAGGCTTTCTACCTCTGGACTATATTCCCAGACCTATTTTATATTTTATTTGGAAACAGGGTCTCACTAAGTTGCTGAGAGCCTCACTAAGTAGCTGAGGCTGGCTTTGAACCTGTGCGATCCTCCTGTCTCAGTCTCCCAAGCACAGGGATTACAAGCATGCGCCACCACGCAGGGCTATAAGCAAACTAAAATTTGATTCTTCTGTTACAACTAAAAAAGCTGCTAAGCTTTGCTAAGCCAATTTATAAAGACAACACTAAAATGCTTTTGAAAAAAAGTGCCTGGCGTGGTGGTGCATGCTTTTAATACCCGCGGCTTGGGAAGCAGAGACAGGAGGATCGCACAGGTTCGAAGCCAGCCATGCTGGCTTAAGAGAACCTGTTTCTAAATAAAAAAAAGTATAAAAGTAGGTCTGGGAGTATAGCCCGGAAGTAGAAGGGTTTCGAGGAACCCCAGTACCACCACCACAAAAAAAAGAAGTATATTTGTATTTGAGTTAAACCCACTTTTTCAAGATATATATATATATATACTTAGAAAATAATGATTAAACATTTAAACATTAAGAAGATAATCATCCACAAAAATTCAGGTAAGCCTATTATAACAAAAATTACTCCGAAGCAGTGGATGATGGAGATAAAATTTCTTCAATCCACAGGGACTAAAATATTTAAAAATACTTTAAAGTTTAACAGAAACTGTAGAAAATGGGGGAAAAGAACATTACAAATAATACTACACATAAATATAAAGTGATTTCAATTATTTCAAATGTTTATTTAATCCTCTCCAACTCATAGGTACTGTGATCACTTTTATAAAAATCAAGAAAGTGGCCGGGTGTGGTGGCTCATGCTTGTAATCCCAGCGCTTAAGAGGCTGAGACAGGAGGATCGCACAGGTTCGAAGCCAGCCTCAGCGACTTGGTGAATCTCTCAGCAACTTACTGGGACCCTGTTTCCAAATCAAATATAAAATAGGTCTGGGAGTATAGCCCAGAGGTAGAAAAGCCCCACGGTTACACCCCCAGTATCAACAAAACAAAACGACAAACAAAAAAATCAAGAAAGTGATGTTAGCCAGGCATGATGATGCACACGTGTAATCCCAGCATTCTGAAGGCTGAGACAAGCAGACCACACGGTTCGCAGCCAGCCCCAGCTACTTATTGAGGCCCTCTGAAACTCAGTGAGAACTTGTTTCAAAATAAAGAATAAAAAATAGAGCTGGGGGTGTAGCCTGAGGTAAAATGCCCTTGGGTTCAATCGCCAGTGCCTCAAAAAAAGAAAAAAAGAAAAAAGAAAAAGAAAGTAAGGCTAATAGGTTAAAACTTCAGGTCAAAGAACTGGAACAGAATTTATTTTTCTGATTTCTACTAAGCTGATGCTCTTCAAAAGTACCAGCCTAAAAAACACACAGGAGGAGCCGGGCGTGGTGGCGCACACTTATAATCCCCACGCTTGGGAGGCTGAGACAGAAGGATCACACAGGTTTGAAGCCAGCCTCAGCTACTTAGTGAGGCTTTCAGCAACTTAGTGAGACCCTGTTTCCAAATAAAGTATAAAAAAGGTCTGGGAGTATACCCCGGAGGTAGAAAGCCTCTGGGTTCCACTGCTAGTACCACCAAAAAAATAAAAATAAAAAAATAAAATAAAATAAAATAAAAAACACACAGGAGTCCAATATACTTGTACTTGGGAGGCTGAGGGAGGAAGGCCTCAAGTTTGAGGCCAGCCTAGGAAACAGAACGAGACTGTGTCTGCATTTAAAAAATAAAAACAGTGGGGATATAGCTAAATAGTAAAAGTACCCATGGATTCAATCATCAGTACTGCAAATAAAACCAAAACAAAATATAACACACCAGTAGGAAGTATTCCATATAAGAACTAGGGATAAAGCTCAGAAGGAGAGATTGTCTAGTGTGTGCAAGGCCCTGGTTATGATCCACAAATACTGCCCCAAAGTATTTTAACCTGTAAGTTAAATAGATTCATTCATCTAAATGAAAGTGAAGATGGTGATTAAGTACTTTAAGAAAGGTAATGTACAAACGCTACATACTAACCACCATATATTATATAAACTCAAGTTCTTCCTAAGACTCCATATTATTTTTCTAAATATTATAAAAAATGAAGCCGGGTATGGTGGCGCACGCTTGTAATCCCAGCATTCGGGAGGCTGAGACCTGGAGGATCACAGTTTGCGGACAGCCTCAGCTACTTAGTGAGGTCCTCTGCAACTCGGTGAGACCTGGTTTCAAAATAAATAAAAATAGAGCATGGGCTGTAGCTTGGAGGTAGAATGCCCCTGGGTTCCATCCCCAGACCCGCAAAAATAAATAAATAAATATAATAAATAAATAAATAATATAAAAAATGCTAAGAGTATGATCAGTTTTTAATCATTAACAAAGCATCTACACTGGCTTATTCCCAGCACTTAACAGTGTGAAATCTGCCTCACACAATTCTGTCTATGATGAACAAAGGCTATTAATGCCTTCATATTTCTTTCAACCAGGATATTAGGAAATGAAGATGAAGTTATTTTGAATAAAACCTGGTTTCGTCAATGAATAAACTACAACAACAAAAAAAAGGGATGGATAGGATACACCAACCAATCAAAATTTGTGAACCTTTCTAGGATCTCTTGATTTTTAAAAACTAAATAAAACCTGTTAAAATTCACTTATAACAATTTTAAGACAAATGAAAACATGACCGTGGTTTTCCAGTTAGTTGACGTTAAAAAAAATTCTAATTTTTTTTGGCATAATAATTGTATGGAGGTTTTCTTTAAAAATGGTTAGGAGCTGGGCATGGTGGCACATGCCTGTAAACCCAGTACTCAGGAGGCTGATATAAAAAGATTACAGGTTTGAGGTCAGTCTCAGCAATCACGAGACCCTGTTTTAAAACAAAGAGTAAAACAGGCCTGCCGTCGGGCATGGTGGCGCATGCTTATAATCCCAGCATTCGGGAGGCTGAGGTCAGAGGATCATGGTTCGGGACAGCCTCAGCTACTTAGTGAGACCCAGTTTCAAAATAAAGAGTAAAATAAGGCAGTGGGTTTAGATCGGAGGCCAAATGCCTCTGGGATCCATCGCCAGACCACAAAAAAAAAAAAAAAAAAAAGTAAAACAGGCCTAGAAGATGTTGCTTAGAATTAGAATACCCCTGAATCCAATCCCCAATACCATTGGAAAACAAACAAACAAACAGAAAAAAAAAAAGATAAGGTGATAACTGCAATTTCTTGAAAGCAAAAGAGGGTGTGGATAGGGCAGGATCAGTCAAGGTTTGATACCTGCTGGAATTGGGAGACAGATGCATGGATGGCCACTGAATTATTTTATTTTTGTGTATGTTTTAAATTCTCCATAGTAAAGTTTAAAGAGTTATATTAAGAAACATTTAAAAGGGACTTCCAGGAAGATCAAGACTGAGCAAAGCAGCATTTACGAGTCCTGCTAAAACTTGATCTCTATTGCCATAAAATCAGTGCTTTTCATAGCCAGAAAACACTAGCAACAGGGAAATTTAAAAAAATGAAAACAGAAGGGACAGAGAAAAAAAAGACTAGAAGAACAACCGGGGACCAGAAAAGAAATCAAGTCAGCAATGCGGTGGCAGAGCTGCGCGCTTCTGCCGGCACCATCTTCCCTCACAGCACCAGGCTCCAGAGAGGAAACGTAAACAGCAGAGCAGCTGTGGATAATTTGGGTATAATTCAACAGTACTTTCAGTGCAAAGAACACCTAAAACTCCCAGTGGCCAAGCTCATTGCCTTCCAGTGACTCAGAATGGAGTTCAAAACCAGGAAAGAAATATGCCAGCTTCACGGCCAAGGGCGTGGCAGCGGCACCATATTGCCAGCAGTGCCAGACTCATGGCCAAGGGCATGGCAGTGGCGCCATATTGCCAGCAGCGACAGCGAGTTCACTGCGCCCTGCAACAACTCCTGATCAGTGCGCACAATAACCGTAAGTAAAATTGCAGACCCTAAAGGAGAAATCCCTGTACGGCACTCCCAGGGACTTGCGTAGCTTTGGTAATCTTGCGTCTGAGATTTTGCAATCCAACCCAGTGAAGGAGTAGCGGAGGCAAAGATACCACACTCTAGTTGCAGCTCCCTGTGGGAAAATGCCCAGGCCGGCACCCCCAGTCTCGCGTAGCCTCGATTAACTTCCTGGGTCTGAGACTTTGCAATACAACCCAGTAAAGGAGTAGTGGCGGATGAGATTACCACAGATTCAAGATACAGAGCACCTTAAGTGGAGTTGTAGTGACCCAGGGAAGGCACAAACTGCTGAAATCATGGGAAAGAGGAACAACAATAGAGTAATGAATGCCCACAACCTCATATTATCAGAACCTGATAACACAGAAATTCAGAGATCTCCGGAAGATCAAATCAGGAATATAACTGTAGAAATAATAGAGACCTTCGAAAAGAATTTAGAGTCTAAAAGAAATAAAGAATGTGATCATTGAGGTAAAGGCCTAAATTAAAAGTATAAACAATCGATTAGACCACATGGAGAATAGAATCTTGCTCTTAGAAGATGATCACTCCAAAAACGAACGCATAATTTATAACTTAGAAAAAAAAAATCAGACACCAGGAATCTGACATTGAAGAAATATGGGCCCATTTTAAGAGAGCTAACCTAAGAATAATTGGAATAGAGGAGGGAAAAGAAGGTGAAACCAAACGGATCAATAATATCTTCAAATAAATAATAGCAGAAATTTTCCAAACAGAGCAAGAGGTCCAGGAAACTTAAACTCCCTTTAGATAGGATCAGAGAAGAGGTTCCCCACGCCACATAATTGTCAAAATAACCAATGTGGAAGCCAAGCAGAGAATCTTAAAGGCAACAAAAACAAAAGGCCAAGTGACATTCGGAGGCAAACCAATAAGAATCACTCCAGACTTCACAAACCAAGTCATGAAAACCAGAAGGGCTTGGAGTAACATATTCCAAACTCTGAAAGAAAACAACTTCCAGCCCCAAATTTCCTACCCAGCAAAACTATCAAATTAAATGGGGAAATAAGAAGCATCCATGACAAACAGAAACTGAAGGAATTTATGTCTTCAAAACCAGCGCTAGAGAAAATACTCAAAGAGATTAACTACAAAGAAGAAATAGGTAACACACACCAGAACCAGAGAAACAAGATTTTCCATCCAGCAGACAACTAAGATTGGTTAACTTTGGAGATTATTTTAGTCTTTTACCCATTTCTAAATTGTATTGTTTGCTTTTACTGTTGCTAATTTTTAGGATTTCTATTTGGAATATTAATATACCTTCAGATATAGCATTTGGAAATATTTTATCCCATTCTATCAGTAACTTTTAACTCTGTTTACATTGTCTTTGAATATAAAATATTTTTTATTTTTTAGAAAGTGTGTTTATTCTTTTGTTGCCTATGCCTTTGAAATCATATCCAAGAAATCACAGTCAATTTCAATGTTGTGAAGTTTTATGACCCAGATTTTCTTCTAAAATTTATAGTAAGTTTATAGTCTTACGATTTACATTTAAATCTTTTATCTATTTTGAGTTAATATTTGTATATGGTGTTAGGTAAGGGTCCAATTTTATTCTTTTTCGTGTAATTATAATTTTTCAACAATATTTAATGAAAAGATTATTATTTCCTTCACCAAATGTTCTTGGAAACCTTGTTAAAAACAACTTGACCATATATGGAAAAATTTATTTCTAGGCTTTTTATTTTATTCCACTGGTTTATATATCTGCCCTTATAGCAGTACTACACTGTTTCAATTATTGTAGCTTTATAAGGTTTGAAATCAGAAAATGTACATCTTCTAGCTTTGTTATTTTTCCAAATTGTTTTGGGTATTTAGAGTTCATATTTCATGTTAGGATAGATTTTTTCTGAGAATAAATAAATGTATGATAGTTTCACCTTAAAAAAAAAGAAAAAATATATCCTCTGGTAAGAAAGAAAGCAAAAAGAAATACTGAAATGTTATCTCTAAGTCATCAAAAGCTTGATATCAGACAAATAAATCTGTTATGTGAGATTATCATTGTTAATTTTGGATAAATTGCTGTAATATTAAATGTCAACCACTAAGCCAAGCATGGGAAGGAGGGATGGGGAGGGAATTGGGTGGGGGTTGGGTGAGGCTAACTGGGCGATGTATGCATGTATGTCTACACAAGTTTTTTATCCCATTATGATGTATGAATACAATGCACCAATAAAAAAGTAAATATATAAAAATAAATAAAAATAATAATAAAAAGCATTTAATATGTGGATAGTCTGCTGCTATAAATATACAAAGCAAAACAGCTGCAACTTTGAGATTATTTCCTTTAATGTTTAATGGCACAGACGTTGAGACTGAGCTAAATATGGAACGTTAATAATATTGTTGGGGATTTTGGTGGAACTGGGGATTGAACCCAAGGACAGTTTACCTTCAAGCTACAACCCCAGTTCTCTTTATTTTGAAGTAGGGTCTGACTAGGTTGCTAAAAGTCTAAGTTGCTGAGGGTGATCTTGAACCTGTGATCCTCTAGTTTAAGCTTCCCAAGTATTAGAATCAGAGGTGTAGCCGGGCATGGTGGCGTGTGCTTATAATCCCCGCGCTTGGGAGACTGAGACAGGAAGATCGCACAGATTCAAAACCAGCGTCAGCTACTTAGTGAGGCGCTCAGCAACCTAGTGAGACCCTGTTTCCAATAAAATATAAAATTGGTCTGGGAGTATAGCCCGGAGGTAAAAAGCCCCTGGGTTCCACCCCCAGTACCACACACACACACACACACAAAAAAAAAAAAGAATTATAGGTGTGCACCACCAATACCAGCTCAAAATTGTATTCTTAACATTGAACGACAGATCAGCAGCTCATTTCATAAACTTTGTTTTAATTTAATTTATAAGAAGCTCGTATCTATGACATAAGATTTTACTGATATAAAAGAGAATTGCTAAAACTTATAAAATATCATTGGTTTGAAGGCCACAAGTTGTAGGCAAACTTGTAATTTAATAAACAAAGCAAACAAAACTAACTAGTAATGAATGAGGTACTTGCTGAAAAAGGTGCACTAAAATGGTCAACTTTTACTTTTATCAGCTATCAAGAGCACTCTTCAAAAGAAATCAATGTGGAAAATCTACTGCAAATAATGCTTCCTTCTTCAGAAGGGATACACCTAAAGTATTGCACATTTTGGAAATTTTCCTTTCAATAAAACACCTGTGTGGTTATCATTTCATGTCAAATGCTTAGCTGAAATTTGTTAATAAGCTGGTAAAATTATAAGTATTCTATAAAAATTATGACTTGGCAATTATTTATCCCTTGGCTGTATATAACTCAATTACTAGGTTTCTATCTCTATTGCACATAATCGAATAATCACAGACAAGAGATGGCAAATTGCCTAATCCCTCCCCCCCAAATAATGCATAACTTTAAAATAGTTACCTTGCATAAAAATCTCCTGAACCTTTTGTTCTTTTACCCAGATTTTCACTTCCTCATGAAGTTGCGGGTTGTCCCTGAGAACTGGGTTTAGGCTGTCTATGTCGTCCTAGAATTACAGATTAAAAGAAAAGGTCCATATTATGCTCTCCTAACATTAATGTCACCAATTTTCCTTACTATATGATCTAAAGACTTAAGAAAATTCCTTCTTCTAAATGTATGTAAAACCAAAAATTCTTATAGTTTATAAGTCTTGTTATTAACAGTATCGAATTAAAAACCCCATAAGATTTTATCTTGACAACAATGTACTACAAAGTTAAAATTTTAGTGATGTGTTTTTCTTAATAAGTATGGCCTTATTCTAATCATCTTTTTAAGGACTGTACTATTCTTTTGGGTTCTAGAAACTGAACTGAGGGCCTCATGCTTGATAGGCAAGTACACTACCATTGAGCTACATTCCCAACCCAGGATTTTTACTATTAGAAACAACATATAAACCAAACAGCACCAGGTCATCCAAAGCTTATGGTATAACAATAGAGTATCTAGTGACAATGGCACCACCTCCAATAATGGCTAAAACATTGGGGTTTCAAACTACCAGATGTTAAAATTCACTGTCCTAACATTATCAAATTCAATTCTATTCAAACTCATCTGACCAGTAATTTCACTGCTAAGTTATTTATTTTGTTGAACTAGGAATTGAACCCAGAGGTATTCTACCTATGAACTCCAACCCCAGCCCATTTTTTATACCTTATTTTGAAACAGGATCTCACTAAGTTGCAGAGGGCCTCACAAGTTGTAATTCTGCTATCTCAGCCTTGCAAATACTGGGATTACAAGCATGTACCACTAGGCCCAGCTTAACTTTTATTTTTCAGGCCAGTGTCAAAGCATCCAAGGAACTATAATCATTTCAGGTTTGACACCAGCCTCACAACTTAGTGAGACTCCAAGCAACCTACTGAGATCCTATTTAAAAATAAAAAATCAAAGGGCTGGGGGTATAGCTCTGAGACAGGATGTCTCTGAGGTTCAACCCCCAATACCACAAAAGAAGAAGAAGAAAAAAAAATTAAATTATATCATTTAGAGTGTTACCCTTAATTTTTATCTTTTTTTTTTTTTTTTTTTTTTTTTTGCAGGTCTGGGGATAGAACCCAGGGGCATTCGACCTCCAAGCTACACCCCCTCCCCTATTTTTTTTTTTTTTTTTGAGGATTTAAAAGAGTTTATTAAAAAGATAAAAATAGGCCGGGCGTGGTGGCACACGCTTGTAATCCCCGCGCTTGGGAGGCGGAGACAGGAGGATCGCACAGGTTCGAAGCCAGCCGCGCGCGCTGGCTTAGGAGACCCTGTTTCTAAATAAAAATATAAAATAGGTCTGGGAGTGTAGCCTGGAGGTAGAAGGGCTTCCAGGAACCCCAGTACCACCAAAAAAAAAAAAAAAAAAAATGCAGAAGATAGTTACAGCCTCATGTTACTGGGTAACAAGAGGGAATAGTTTGAGCAAATTCACCCCCCTCCCCTATTTTTTATTCTTTATTTTGAAACAGGGTCTCACTAAGTTATAGAGGGCTTCACTAAGTAGCTGAGGCTGTCCGCAAACCACAATCCTTGATCCTCTGGTCTTAGCCTCCCGAATGCTGGGATTGCAAGCATGCGTCACCACACCCGGCTTATTTTATATACATATTTTTTATTTGGAAACCTGGTCTCTTAAGCCAGTGGAGGCTGGCTTTGAACCTGCATGATCCTCCTGCCAGCCTCCCAAGTGCAGGGATTGTAAGTGGGTCACACCAGTCCCGGCAAGTAAAGAGCTTTTTTTAAAAAAATAAGAATTAAGAATTACACTCAGGCATGGTGGCACAAATAATTGTGGTGCCTTGGAGGCTGAGACAGGAGGATCGCAGGTTTGAAGCTAGCCTTAGCCATGAGGCAAGACTCTCAAAAACCTGGCGAGACCCTGTTTCAAAAAGGTAAGTAAATAAAAATAAAGGGCTGGGGGTATAGTCCTGAGGTAGAATGCCCCAAGTTCAAGTCTCAGTACAAAACAAAACACGCACACACTTTACTTTTTACTCATAAAATATAATTTCTGTAAGCATTAGACATTGAGGCGTAAGGGCAGCTGGTGCCCTGAAGTCAAATTTTAGACAATACCACCATGCTCATAGGTAAGTCATTAAATTTGTTTACATAAAAAATGAAAACAACCATCTTTCTCCCCACATTTTTCAATCTGTCTTAAATATTATCCATTTTCATACCATCATCAGTTAATTTTAAGAATTTAATACAGTCAGAAGCCGGGCATGGTGGCACATGCTTGTAATCCCAGCATTTGGGAGGCTGAGACTGGAGGAGGAGGATCACTGTTCGCAGGCAGCCTCAGCTACTACTTAGTAAGGCCCTTTGCAACTCAGTGAGACCCTGTTTCAAAATAAGAAAAGAAAACAAAAACAACAACAAAAAAGGGCTGGCTGCTGGTATAGCTCTGAGGTAGAATGCCCCTGGGTTTCACCTCCAGCACTGTAAATAAATAAATGAATGAATGAATAAATAAATAAATAAATGAATAAATAAATAAATAAATAAAGTGTGGGGGGGGTACTGGGAATTGAACAGAGAAGGGAAAGAGGGCATTCTACCTCCGGGCTATACTCCAAGTATGATTTTTTATTCTTTATTTTGAAACAGGGTCTCACTAAGTTGCAGAGGGCTGACCTTCTCTCACTAAATAGCTGAGGCTGGCCAAGAACCTGCGATCACGTACTGGGATTATAAGCATGCGCCACCATGCCATGCTTTGATGATAAATTTCAGAAAAGAAAGCTTTAAAACATACACAAATTTTTAAGTAAGTGATGTTTTTGGGGGTAGAAATCAAACCTAGTGGCATTCTACTCCAAGATGTACCCCAAGCCTTTTTCATTTTTTAATTTGAAACAGAGTACTGCTAAGTAGCTAAGGCTGGCTTCTACCATGTGATCCTCCTGTCTCAGCCTCCCAAGTACTGACATTACAGGCATGCACAACTGTGCTCTGTAAGTAAGTGACATTTAACTTAGAAATCATCATGCAAAATCATACTTCATATTTGTTTTAAAAATATGATGTGCTATTATTTTAGATAATATACTTGAGGATTAATATCTTATCTAAGTATTGGCCAATATTGCAACTTAAGAAAATTAATATACAAGCTAGACATGATGGCCCACGCCTGTAATCCTGGGACAGGAGGATCAAAGGTTCAAGGACAGCCTCAGAAAGTAGTGACACTATCATCAACCTAGTGGGACACCGTTTCAAAATAAAAATAAAATAGGGCTGGGGGTGTACCTCAGAGGTAGAATGCCCCTGGGTTCAATCTCAGTATAACTAACACACACCCTCCATATATATATATATATATATGTCTAGAGTATAGCCCAGAGGTAGAAAAGCCCCTGGGTTCCACCCCCAGTACCACAAAAGAAAGAAAGAAAGAAAGAAAGAAAGAAAGAAAGAAAGAAAGAAAGAAAGAAAGAAAGAAAGAAAGAAAGAAAGAGAGAGAAAAAAATCCACTACTTGGTTGGGACTTTGCAACTTAACTAAAATTTAACCTACAGCAAATATGGGGGAAGTTACATTTATCAACCCTCAAAACACTGCAAAATAAAAAACTGGGTTTCTGAATTATTGGCAGTATCACTCTTTGATCATCCTAAATGAATAGTATGGTCTTTGAGTTTCAACATAACTATGATTTATGGGACAAGTCTATTTCCAATCTTCAAAGATAGCTATTTAAGAGTAAGAGTATTTACTTCTAGCCCTGGCTAATCTCATTTAACTTCTGCTACTTTGATATAATTCTCTCCATTTCATGGATAAGAAAACATACTCAAATATTAGGTAATTTCTCCCAAATCATCTGGCTGAAAGACAAGTCAGCAAGGGTCGGCCTGCGCCTGCCCGCCCGCCCCCCCCCTTCTCTCTCTCTCTCTCTCTCTCTTTCTTTCTTTTTGGCACTGGGGATAAAACCCAGATGCTAGGCTATATTCCCAGAACTATTTTATATTTTATTTGGAAACAGGGCCTCACTAAACTGCTGAGAGCCTTACTACTAAGTAGCTGAGGCTGGCTTCAAACCTGTGCAATCCCCCTGTCTCAGCCTCCCAAGTACTGGGATTACAAGCATGTGCCACTAGGCCCAGCTCCAGCAAGGATCTTTCAATGTCTAACTAAAATCTTTTCTACTATGAAACATCAACATACTTGTACAGTCAAAATTTTCTGCTAAATCTTCAATAACTTACTTATGATATTAGTACATGGTCTTATGAAGTGAATAAAACCCCAATTGTGCAAACTATTTTACTCAAAACCCAGAAAATGTTCGCTAAATTAAAATCATTTATGGAAATAAGGTGCTCCACAAGTTAAAATAGGTATAAAAAACATAAAGAAACTATGCTTTATTAAACTCAAAAATTTTAGTTGCAAGTCTTATTACATCAAAATACAACAAAATAGCCGGGTGTGGTGGCGCATGCTTGTAATCCCAGCATTTGGGAGGATCGTGGTTCATGGACAGCCTAAGCTACTTAGTGAGGCTCTTCACAACTCAGTGAGACCCTGTTTCAAAATAAAGAATAAAAAATTGGGCAGGGGGTGTAGCTCAGAGGTCAAATGTCTCTGGGTTCCACCCCCAGACCCGCAAAAAAAAAAAAAAAATTATATATATATATATAGCCTTGCTTTACTAAACTGTTCAATTATATCTAGGTTAAATTAAAAGATACCAACAAGTCTACTTAAAATATATTAATCAAAAATAAGTACCATATAGGGTTTCTCAGCTAACCTCCAAATTGAAACCAACCTTTGAAAAGGCTATTCTCTTAAACTTCATCCAGACCTGCTTTATATTTCTACATTTTAACTACAACTTCCTAGTATTAATGTCTTGTCCTCTCCTCTCAAAATTACCATGAGTAAAAATCAGATCAAGAAAAAGATTTAAAACCACATGTTAATATTCCTTGTGATATCTTGAATAATAGTTTTGAACTTAATATAGTTCAAAAGTCTGAAAGGGCAACTTTTCTTTCAAGCTATTTATCACCCTAGTTTTTACATAGTTGAGTCATGAGTTTAAACTTACTGAGTCACCTGCTTACAGAATCTGCCAACCACAATTTACTAACTGCAGCTTCCTCAAACTTACAACTGAACAAACTCAGGAAGGCCTAGGACTGTTTAATGTTTTCCGATGCAGTAACTGAAAACATTCTTTCAGAAGACTCCAAGCTTTAAAAAAAAAAATACTGATATATGTGGAGAAGGAAGTTCATCTAATAAAAGAAAAATTTTTATGTGTGTGTGTGTGTGTGTGTATCTCCTAGGGTTTCTCTACCTCTGAGTTAAACCCCTAGCCATGCTTCTTATTCTTATACAGGGTCTTGCTACGTTACCATTACCACACAGTGGCTTAGAGTCTGAGATCCTCCTGTCTCAGCTTCCTGGTATCTGGGTGGTACATTCCACTGTTCCTGAGTTTAGGCTTGCATAATATTTTGGGCAGGGGGGGTATTATACTAACAACTCCTATGTATAAACTAAAGCGGAGAGTGTGCTTAAGAGTGCATACTTAACTGTGCCAATGACTTTTCTGAATCATATAAGGATAAATGTGAAATCAGGGTAGTCATATACTTGTAACATAGAATAAACACCCCCCCCCCCCGGTACTGGAGATGAAACCCAGGGGCATTCTACCTCTGAGCTACATCCCCAGCCCTATTTTTTATTCTTTATTTTGAAACAGGGTCTGAGTTGCAAAGAGCCTCACTAAGTAGCTGAGGCTGTCTGCAAACCACAATCCTCCTTGTCTAAGACTCCCAAATGCTGAGATTACAAGCATGTACCACTATGCCCGGCAAAAATCCACTTTGAAAAAAAATTATTTTTTTGTGTGTGGGTTTGCAGATGGAACCCAGGGGCATTCAACCTCGAGCTATATCCCCTCCCCTATTTTGGATTATTATTTTTTTAATGGTACTAAGGGTAGAACCCAGGAGCTTTTCTACCTCTGGGATATACTCCCAGACCTGTTTTATACTTTACTTGAAAACAGGGTCTCACTAAGTTGCTGAAAGCCTCACTAAGTAGCTGAGGCTGGCTTCAAACCTGTGCGATCTTGCTGTCTCAGCCTCCCAAGCGTGGGGATTACAAGCATGCACACCAAGCCGGGTTTATAAGACATATTTAACTCAGCTGTTTCCTTCACTGATGCCAGTGTAGAACAAATGCAAATACATGAGAAATGTGTTGTTACATGCAGTAATAGACTTAAATATTCAATGTATAATTGAATATTCAATGTAATAATTAAAAAGTATTAGTGAGCTGGGCGTGGTGGTGCACACTTGTAATCCCAGCATTTGGGAGGCTGAGACCAGAGGATCATGGTTCATGGACAGCCTCAACTACTTAGTGAGACCCTCTGCAATTTAGTGAGACCCTGTTTACAAATAAAGAATAAGCTGGGTGTGGTGGGGCATGCTTGTAATCCCAGCATTCGAGAGGTTGAGGGAGGAGGATCGCGGTTCCCAGACACCTCAGCTACTTAGTGAAGCCCTCCGCAACTTAGTGAGACCCTGTTTCAAAATAAAGAATAAAAAATTGGGCAGGGGGTGTAGCTCGGAGGTTGAATGCCCCTGGGTTCCATCCCCAGACCCGCAAAAAAAAGGAAAAAAAAAAAAAAGAATTAAAAAAAAAGAAAAATAGGGCATGGGATGTAGCTTGGAGGTCAAATGCCCCTGGGTTCCATCCCCAGGCCTGCACCCCCACCCCCCAAAAAAAGAACTATCTTAGCAGTGGTTTTCGGGGAGTAGAAGCTAACAGCCAGGCTCAATAATTGAAGATGTTATTGAGAACACACACATACACATCAAATAATTTTAAGTAGTTTCACCATGAAGCAAAGGAGTAAGACTATAAATAGAATGGATATGATGAGCCAGGAGTGGTGGCATACACTTGTAATCCCAGCTTCATGCATATCTGCTCTTCATTTTAAAGTTGTTGGTTTTTTTCTCAATAATTTTTTCTTTGAATAAATCTAAGTCTTGAGAATACCTATATAAACACCTATATACAGAACAAAGGAAACCAAAAAGCTGAAAAAGGCAGAGAGACTGCAAAACATTTTAATCTGTTTGGATTTTCTGCCTAGGGAACAAATGAATCTGAAAGTAATACACAGATTTGGAGTACAGAATGATGCCAGAATGTTGGAAGTCTAAGGAAATTGTGCTGGCAATAAACTTAAGGAAAAACCTAGTCTTGTATTTAAGAAAGAACTCAATTCTTTAAAAAAAAAAAAGGCAAATGAAAGAGAAAAACATGCAAATAGGAGATCCTTTACATTTGATAGGGTGATACAAAAGAAATAATATTTTGGAATCTAAAGTTCTGGGTTTGGTTTCTGTTTGTGTGATCATGAACTATGTGAACCTATATTAACAAGTCACAACTTCTCTAGAGCTCTTTTCTTTGGCTATAAAATTGCTACTATCTATTCTTCTCCCTTCCTCATATTTCTTCCATCCTTTCCTTACAGGCTTTCATTCTCCTGTTCTATCTGTAATTCTACCAAAATATTCATAAGTAGTATATCTATAAGGTCTTGTCTTGTAAAGGATGAGGTAGGTTGAGAAATCATCACTGACCAATTAAAGTCATATGGTCAGTCTGATATTATAAGGCTCAAAAACTACAAATAAACAGAAGAAATTGAGTGAGGAAAGAAAAAGAAATATGTGACCTGAGTTTTTGACTTTCTAGTTCCTAATTCCAGTCTGAATAAAGTTCATAAATACTTTCTTGTTATGAATATACGATAACATTGCCTGTTGTATTGTTATAGTATCTATTCCCTTTTAAATTTTAATTACTTTCAAGTGAGTTTCTATTTTTGCTTCTCTCTCTCTCTCTCTCTCTCTCTCTCTCTCTCTCTCTCTCTCTCTCTCTCTCTCTCTCACACACACACACACACACACACACACACACACACACACACACACACCCTCTCCCCTCTCTTTTTGTGGTACTGGTACTGAAGATTGAACCCAGGGCATTCTACCTCTGAGCTACATAGTTGCATTGGGCCTCACTAAGTAGCTGAGGCTGGCCATGAACCTGTGATTCTCCTTTCTCAGCATCCCAAATACTGGGATTTAAGTGTGTACCACCATGCCCATGTCCTACCGTCTCATTTGTAAGTTAGATTTTTCAGTTACGTGGATAAAATAGCTTAATATATAAATCTGAAAGTATTATGTAAAATTAAGATAATAATAATTCTTTTTCTCATAAGGCTAACATAATAGTAAAGGAATGTACATAAAAATCTTTTAGGAACAACAAAATTTTAAAAATATAAAATATTAACATTACACATTACTTTTGAGATTTAAAATAATATGGCTATGCTTTAGTAAGATTTTGCAATTGGGAAAAGGAATAAATACTATCATCCTATTTTGGTTGGCAAAAAGAATCAGAAAATTTTCCCTAACAATAACCAGTGATTGCTTAGAATCTTTTGAATCTTATGTCTACAAGCATAATTTAACATATTTTAAATTCTTAACAGCAGCTACAAAAATTAAAGAGACCAGCAGATTTTTCAGCATATGATCATAACAGATTTAGGACCAAGAGAGAACTAATGCAGAGACTTATAAATGTTTTTAATCTCAGTATTGCAGAACAGCTCATTCTCAGGCCAATTTTCAGTCAAAATAACATGTTCCTGGATTCCATGGGTACACTTTCAACACACCAAGTTTTGCAACCTATTTTTACAAATGAAGAGCTAACTCTTTTTTTTAATGGCAGCAGATATAAAATGGAATAAACCAAATACATGACTTATAGAACTTTAGTACAGCATGAATAGTACATAAATGAATATATACATATACACACACACATATATATAGAATATATATAGTATTCTACCTCAGAGCTACACACCCAGCCCTATTTTGTGTTCTTTATTTTGAAACAGGGTCTCACTGAGTTGCAAAGGGCCTCACTAAGTACCTGGGGCTGCCTGTGAAATTGGATCCCATCACAGCCTCCCTAATGCTGGGATTACAATCCTGAGCCACCATGTCTGGCTTTACATAATTATTTTAGAAATTGTGGCTATATAGCTGGGCGTGGTGGTGCACGCTTGTAATCCCAGCATTCGGGAGACTGAGACCGGAGGATCGTGGTTTGCAGTCAGCCGCAGCTACTTAGTGAGGCCCTCGGCAACTCAGTGAGACCCGGTTTCAAAATAAAGAATAAAAAAATAGGGCAGAGGCTGTAACTCGGAGGTCGAATGCCCCTGGGTTCCATCCCCAGACCTGCAAAAAAAAAAAAATAAAGAAAGAAAGAAAGAAATTGTGGCTATATAAAATTAGGTAGATGAATGATAGGACAAAATTTTTAAAGAATGCAGAGCAAAATTAATAAATATTAAAGCAGGATTATCAACTTAAAAAAAAAAAAGAAAACTTCAATAAGGAAGTATAATGATTCTATTTTAACTTCTGGTTCTCTTTTTCTTGTTGTCCATGCTACTATCCAGGCTTCAGCTTGGCTCTACTATTGCAAGCTGTCACTTTTGACTAGAAATGGGATAAAGCCAAGTACTACACAATAGCTACTTCCTGCTCTGGCCACATCTAGACCACCCTCAGGCCATGCCTGCCCAGGGATGCTAATCCTACCAAGCCAACAATCTATTAGTAGTCAGTTCACAGCTGTGGTTATGATAATATTTTTTTAAATTCTTAGCCTAAAGTATATATTCTCTAATTTCATTGTTTTCATTTTACTTCAATAAGCAACCCTAAATTTCAATCAAGTGCTAATATCAAAGCAAAGTGAAATGGAAAAGGGAGATGAATATGAAAACCCAGGGAATAATTGAGATGTGTTCAACACCTGCCAAATATAATTCAGAAAGAGAAAAACAGAGAATAGAAAATTCTGAGTAAGTACTGTTAATCCAAACAACCCTAGTTTTCCAATTTTGTAGAACTTTAATTTACATATGGCAATCTCTAAATTAAAAGTTTTCTTTTTTTTGGTGGTACTGAGGTTTCTGGTCCTTCTACCTCTGGGTTATACTCCCAGACCTATTTTATATTTTTATTTGGAAACAGGGTCTCGTAAGCCAGTGTGGCTGGCTTCGAACCTGCGTGATCCTCCTGTCTCCGCCTCCCAAGCGCGGGGATTACAAGTGTGCAATACCACGCCCAGCAAAAGTTTTCATTTTTTAAGATTTAGATCGACAACCGGGCATTGTAGCACATGCTTCCCAACATTTGGGAAGCTGAGACAGGAGGATCTGGGTTCACACCTCAGCTACTTAGTGAGGCCCTTTGCAACTCAGTGAGACCCTGTTTCAAATTAGAGAAAAAAAAATAGGATTAGGGGTGTACCTTAGAGGTAGAATGCCACTGAATTCCATCCCCAGTACAGCAAAACAAAACAAAAAACAAAACCAACAAAAACAACAACTAAAAATATCTATCTCAGAAACTTCTTAAAATAAAGAAATTTGACTTGATTAGGTTAATATTAGTCAGAAATGGCTATTTTTTTCCACCTTGATCAAGTTAACAGAATTAAGAGTGAATTAGCTAGGAAGAAACTAGTAGGAAAATTAGCTAGGAAAAACTTCAAAGGTCATTTAATCCAAATATTTCATTCAAAGCTTACAGAACTTCTAGTACATAATAATACCTCCACAAAGCCCTACCAGAGCCAAAAGAACAAAAGCCTTTCTATACTTTATCGCTAATACTTAAGATAAAAATAACTACTAGAAGCCAGTGGAGTTTGACCTTCCTTGTGGGAAAAGGTAAATAAATGTTCTACAGCCATTTTTTCCTAATAACATTTCCTTAGTTAGTCAACATGAAATCTTACATACATATGCTTCCTAAAAAATTGGAGAAAAAAAATGGGACGGAGAAACCTTGGCATAGTGGTACATTCCTGTGATCGCAGGATTTGGGAGGCTGAGGCAGGAGGATCTCAGGTTTAAGGCTGGCCTATGAAGCTTAGGGAGATCCTGCTTCAAAATAAAAAAACATAAAAGCTGGGCATGGTGGCGCACGCTTGTAATCCTCGCGCTTGGGAGGCTGAGACAGGAGGAACGTGCAGGTTCAAAGCCAGACTCAGCTACTTAGTGAGGCTCTCAGCAACTTAGACCGTTTCTAAATAAAATATAAAATGGGTCTGGGAGTATAGCCCGGAGGTAAAAAGCCTCTGGGTTCCATCCCCAGTGCCACCAAAAATAAAAAATAAAAATAAGTAAATAAATAAAAAACATAAAAATAGGCTAGGGGCCGGGTATAGTGGCGCATGCTTGTAATCCTAGTATTCGGGAGGCTGAGACCAGAGGATTGTGGTTGGCAGACAGCCTCAGCTACTTAGTGAGGCCCCCTGCAACGCAGTGAGACCCGGTTTCAAAATAAAGAATAAAAAATAGGTCAGGAGGTGTAGCTCAGAGGTCGAATGCCCCTGGGTTCCACTCCCAAGACCCGTCCAAAAAAAAAAAAAAAAAAATCAACCAATCAGCTGTTTCTGATAATTACAATAACCAACATGCTATTATTATATGGATCATTTTGTTACTCTCCTAACTCCACTTAGTAATTCTTCCCTTCTTTTATTTGGTCATCATATATATTCTGCTATCATATCTACTACTTAAAACAAACAAACAACTCTCTTCTGTAGCTAGGGTGATGATATTCTATTGTACTCTAAATATACCTTTTCACCATTGATTGTGCTGTCCCTCCTACTAAATGTACCAAATGTTTGCATTATCTTCCTATCTTTCACTTCCATAATTCTAAGTTTTACCTCTTTCAGGAGACTTCTTGGACCACTGCAATCTCTACTGATTTCTTTGTATTCCTTGAAGCCTTTATAATACATTTTTGGCTCTTTAAAAAGTCTTCCTCAAGCCTGGCGTGGTGGCACATGCTTGTAATCCCAGCGCTTGGGAGACTGAACAGGAGGATCGCACAGGTTCGAAGCCAGCCTCAGCTACTTAGTGAGGCACTCAGCAACTTAGTGAGACCCTGTTTCCAAATAAAAATATAAAATAGGCTTGGGAGTATAGCCCAGAGGAAGAAAGCTCCTGGGTTCCATCCCAGTACCACCCAAAATAAATAAATAAATAAATAAGTAAATAAATAAAGTCTACCTCAAGAAAAAAAATTTTAAATATAAATTATTGTCACAGATTGCAAAGGCCTTCAAAATTAAAGACTATTAGCTATGAGTGACAGGGTGTCCCTGTATTCAAGCTACTCCATAGGCTGAAGAAGGAGGATCACTTGAACACAGGAGTTTGAGGTTAGCCTTAGGCAACAATAGTGGAGATTTTTTCTCAAACACACACACACACACACACACACACACACACACACACACACACACACACACACATTTTAAAAAGTTTTTAGCTTTCAAAACTGTAAAGCAACTAGAATAGTTGGTGCTGTGAATGGGAAAACTATAGCAATTAAATGGCTAAACAAATGAAACTAATCTGGGTATTTCCCAAAATAGACATTTCAAAAATTTAAGAGAAAGTCAAAGGAAATAGAGTCTACACATAAAATTTCAATTTAAAGACTACCTTCTA
Source organism: Muscardinus avellanarius (assembly GCF_963383645.1). Classification (NCBI taxonomy): domain Eukaryota; kingdom Metazoa; phylum Chordata; class Mammalia; order Rodentia; family Gliridae; genus Muscardinus; species Muscardinus avellanarius. The sequence continues at coordinate 111,732,649 of NC_137789.1, forward strand.
GGAATCAGGTAAGTTGCCCCCCCATCCTTTCCTCAAGTATACACTTAAAGGTAGCCTCACTGAGAAAGGGGTGAGAAGATAAATTCCAGCTGGGCATGGTGACACACACTTGTAATACCAGTATTCAGGAGCCTGAGACAGGAGGATCATGGTTCAAGGACTGCCTCAGCTACTTAGCTAGGCCCTTTGCAACTCAGTGAGACCCTGTTTCAAAATAAAGAACAAAAAATAGGGCTGTGGGTGCAGCTCTGAGGTAGAATGCTTCTTGGTTCCATCTCCATTACTTAAAAAAAAAAAAAAAAAAAAGGAGGGGGGGGAGGAAATACTCCGAAGATGCCTGTATTATAAATTGGAGTGACAGTTAAAAAAAGGTTTGGAAAAGCAAGACATTTCTCCAACTCTCTAAAGCAAAACATGAAATTCTGTTTACTCCCTTCTGTAAAACTATTTGTAGTATCAGCAGAGTACCCTGAGGAATAGATGATAGCAAAAATATCAACAAGATTTTCAACCGATGTTAGTGGGTCACTTACATAATTGTTAATTTGCAGTACTGGGGATCAAACCCAGGGGTACTTGGTAATCAAGCTATATCCCCAGCCCTTTGTACTTTTTATTTTTTTTAATTTTTTTAATTTTTTTTTTTTTAGTGGTACTGGGGTTCCTGGAAGCCCTTCTACCTCCGGGCTACACTCCCAGACCTATTTTATATTTTTGAAACAGGGTCTCTAACGCCAGCGCGGCTGGCTTCGAACCTGCGCGATCCTCCTGTCTCTGCCTCCCAAGCACGGGGATTACAAGCGTGCGACACCACGCCCGGATTGTACTTTTTATTTTGAGACAGTGTCTCACCAAGTGGCTTGTCTTAAAATTGTGATCTACCTGTCTCCATCTCTGAAATAGCTAGGGTTACAGGCATGCAGGCATGCACCACACACACAGCTATGTCAAATATTTAATTCAACAAAGTATAACATTTGGCTAGTTACAATCAATTTCACATCACTCATATTATTATCTCATCCTGGTTGTGAAGCAATTCCAAACTCTATGGGACAACAACAAAAATTAAAGAGAAAAAAAAATGATTCTCTTATACTTCACTCCTTAAACTATTGACAACTTACCTAAGGTAATTACTTGATGTATTTTTAGTAAACCAGATGTGTTGAGCAAGAGTCACCTTAAGGATATTCTAAAATCATAGCCAGTAAGTCTGTATGATCAATGATGGGAAAATTATGAATTAAAATGGATCCTTAGAGCCAGGCGTGGTGGCGCACGTTTGTAATCCCCATGCTTGGGAGGCTGAGACAGGAGGATCACGCAGGTTTGAAGCCAGCCTCAGCTGGCTTAGGAGAGAGAGACCCTGTTTCCAAATAAAATATAAAATAGGTCTGAGAGTGTAGCCCGGAGGTAGAAGGCCCCTGGGTTCCATCCCCAGTACCACCAAAAAAATAAAAATAATAAAAAATAAAATGGATTCAAACTAGGCTGGAATATAGCCTAGTTTTTTTTTTTTTTTTTTTTTTTTTTTTTTTTTGGCGTGTGTGTGGTACTGGGGATGGAACCCTTCTACCTCCGGGCTACACTCCCAGACCTATTTTTTATATTTTATTTGGAAACAGGGTCTCACTAAGTTGCTGAGAGCCTTAGTAAGTAGCTGAGGCTGGCTTCAAACCTGCACAATCCTCCTGTCTTAGCTTCCCACGCGCCAGGATTACAAGCATGTGCCAACACGCCCGGCTTGGATATAGCCTAGTGGTAGAGTGTGTGCCTAGCACATGCCAGGCCGTGGATAAACAACTTTTTCACTGAAGGACTAAAGAAATTAAAATTGTGTACATACAGCACAATTGAGACATATTATTCATTTAGTAGAGATAGCAAAATGTTCAAGTCTATAAATAGTCATTTTTAGGCCAGGCCTAAGGAAATACTCAAGTCTGCATTACCCATTCCCTTTTCCTTCACCTAGTAACTCACAACATAATGCCTTGTTGCTAGTATTCAGTACAGAGGTTCAGTGTACATATTCTACAATGACAGAAATTGTAATAAGAATAGTTTTACCTCTAAATTTATCAGCTCAGTGTGATCCAGAACTTTCAAACACAATCATTCCTTCAGTTTTAAGATGAATCTACCTTATTCTAGAGAAAACACCTCAGAACTATAATGAATTTTAATATATACCAAAATGGGGCATAATTTTGGACAAGCAAATTCTCCATCAAATCTCTTATGGTTTCAACTAGTGACTTTTATATTACTGCTTTATTACATTAAAAAGGAAAGAGGATTGTGATCTCTAGAAAATAAAGGACCAATAAACCAGACAAACACTAATTAATGAGTCATATACAACTTTCAAGTAAGAAATTATCTCTTTTATATCCTCAATGAAGCAACCAACCTGAAAACTGCAGAGGTGTGCATGGCCATTAGCCAAATCCAGAACAAGCTGATAATGCTAAAAGTTGAATGTTCTATTTCTTTATCAACGTATTTTAAATTTGATCAAAAGGGCAAATTTAATGTAAATTTTTACCTTCTGAAATATTCCAAAATGAAGCAAAAATATCACTGTATTAACAACAAAAAACTATAAGAACCATATTTAAGAAGTAATCATTTGTTTTTTCCTCCTCCCCAGCCAGCTGAAAGAACAGTAGAATCTAGAGTCCCCTCCTACTTCCTCTCCCTTCCTCCCCCTGGGCTTCAAAGAAAGTTCACTGCAACTAGGCACCATCTAGAAAACTAAAAGAAGGAAGTATAAATTTACTGGTGTGCACATGGAATAAAAAAAAATACCATGTCATGAACAGGGATGTTGCTCAGTGTTAGGGTGCTTACCCTGCACACACAATGACCTAGTTCTGTCCCAGGCACCATCAAAAAATAAAATAGAATGCTTGTTACTTTAGTAACCAAGTTAAACATGTATTCATTATATTGTCTGTAAGATGCTGGTCTGGGTATAGCGACACACGCCTGTAATCCCAGTACTTGGGAGGCTGGGACAGGAGGATTGCAGGTTCAAAGCCAGCCTAAGCTGTTTCCAAATAAAAAAATTAATTTGGGCCAGGAGTATAGTTCAGAGGTAGAATGCATCTGGGTTCAATTCCCAGTGCCACCAAAAAAAAAAAAAAAAAGTTGGTTCAGTGTCTCTTCTCAGTCAACTTTCTCAAATACTGAAAAATTATTATCTATAATGGTTGCTCCCTAGAATACCCAACTACAATAACCTAAAATTCCTACCAGATCAAATAATTTCATACAAATATCTGACATTCCAGGAACTAAAATGATTCAAATAGAAAGAAGACTCAAACACATGACCTAAAAGTGAAAGAATTGCATTATTAATCCTGAGTCATCTGTTTTTTAACCATTCTCTTAATAATATAAATATATATGCTTATATTTGTACATAAAATATAAGCCTGGCAGGTGGCACATGCTTGTAAATCCCAGGAGTATCGCAGTTGGAGGACAGTCTCAGCCACTTAGTGAGGCCCTTTGCAACTCAGTGAGACCCTGTTTCAAAATAAAGAATAAAAGCCGGGCATAGTGGTGCATGCTTGTAATCCAGTGCTTGGGAGGCTGAGACAGGAAGATCTCACAGGTTTGAAGCCAGGCTCTCAGCAACTTAGTGAGACCTTGTTTCCAAATAAAGTATAAAATAGGCCTAGGAGTATAGCCCGGAAGTAGAAAGCTTCTGGGTGCCATCCCCAGTACCACCAAAAAAGAAAAAAATTAAAAAATAAAATAAAATGGGGCTGGGGATGTGGCTCAGAGGTAGAATGCCCCTGTGTTCCACCCCCAGAACCACAAAAATTTTTAAAAATATATATTTATATGTGTAATCATTTTGATTTAATTAAAATATAGGGCTGTGCAACTGTAAAGAAAATTAAAGAGATGATACTAATAATAAAAGGTGGGAGATGAAAATTCACAATGCAAAAAAATTTAATTAGGTTAACAGCCAAATAATATGTATGGAAATTTTTATTTTTTATTTTATATTTATGAAAAATTTTAACATGAAATTTATGAAGCTGGGCGTGGTGGTACTCGCTTGTAATCCCAGCATTTGGGTGGTTGAGACAGGAGGATCAAGGTTCAAGGGCAGTCTCAGCTACTTAGTGAGACCCTTTGCAACTCAGTGAGCCCCTGTTTCAAAAATAAAGACTAAAAATTGGGCTGGGCGTATAGCTTGAAGGTAGAATGACCCTGGGTTCCATCCCCAGTACTATAAAAAATAAAACTTATGTTCTCATCACTTTAGACCAAAAAATAGTTTGCAAAGACCATTTCTAAAAAAAAGATTTCCCCCTCTTCCCTAAAATAGGTAAAAAAGGATAATTAGCACCCTGATTCAAAAGAAATTATCTCAGTACTTGGGAGGCTGAGACAGGTTTGAAGACAGCCTCAGCAACATAGAAAGATTTAAGCAACTTAGTGAGATCCTGTCTCAAAATAAATAAAAAGGAGCCTGGCATGATGGTATACTCCTGCAATCCAAGTATTTGGGAGGTTGAGATATAAGAATCACAGGTGCGAGGACAGTCTTAGCAATGTAGCCAGGCCCTATATCAAAATAAAAAGGGTAAAGCTCTGTGGTAGAATCCCCAGTGTACCACCCCCATCCACACATACACAGAAGAAACTGCCTCATGGAATTTAAAGAAGTAAGAAAAATAAGACAAGGAATTAAAAAGGTTGTTCAAGGGTACCCAACTCCCTTTAACTTATTATACAGGGTAACGCTCTGAGACTGAAATATGTCAAGGCATTATTTAGGAAACCTTTGCCAGTAAAAGCTTCCATGTTTAAGAAACCAAGAAATGTATTGTACTGGTTGGACAAATGGTTACAGAAAAAGCATTCTGGAATAAAACTTTTCTAATTATATAACTCAAACCTTTTCCTGGAATGTGTCTATATTTCACAAATTAATTTAAATAAGCAAATTTTAAAAACCAGACACAGCCATCTTAGGCCTCTACAGTAAATTTCTATTAAAAATGTAAAAACAAAGCCGGGCATGGTGGCGCATCCTTGTAATCCCCACGCTTGGGAGGCTGAGACAGGAGGATTGCGCAGGTTCGAAGCCAGCCTCAATTACTTAGTGAGGTTCTCAGCAACTTAGTGAGACCCTGTTTCCAAATAAAATATAAAATAGGTCTGAGAGTATAGCCTGGAGGTAGAAAGCCCCGAGGTTCCACCCCTAGTACCACAAAAAAAAAATAAATAAATAAAATAAAAATGTAAAAACAGTTAGGCGTAGTGGAGCACCGTGTGACCCCAGTATTTGGGGGGCTGACACAGGATGATCGTGGCTAATGAACAGCTTCAGCTACTTAGTGAGGCCCTTTGCAATTCAGTGAGACCCTGTTTCAAAATAAAGAATAAAAAATAGGGCTGGGGAGCTTGGAGATAGAATACCCCTGGGTTCCATCCCCAGTAACACACACACACACACACACACACACACACACACACACACACACACAAAGTAAAAACAGGTTTATATTATTTATAGGCTGGAGAAAATACTTTGAAACTTTTAGCTGTATTTACTTAAAAAAAAAAAAAAAACTAAAAAGGGTGTGGTGGTGCACCATTTGTAATCCCAGCATTGGGAGGCTGAGACAGGAGGATCTTGGTTCATGAACAGCCTTAGCAACTTAGTGAGGCCCTTTGCAATTCAGTGAGACCTTGTTTCAAAGTAAAGAATAAAAATATAGGGCTGAAGAGTATAGCTAGGAGGTACAATGTCCCTGGGTACTGAGAAACAAAACAAAACAAAACCCCAGGGCTGGGGTATAGCTCAGAGGTAGTATACCCCAGAGTTCTATTTCGAGTACCAAAAACAAAAAAACAAAAACCAAAAACCTAGATATAAATAATGTATGTAGAAAAAAATTATCTCATAAATCACCAGTTACTTTTAAAACAAACAAAATCCTAAAAATCAAGTGCTTTTAAATTCCTTCTTAATTCACATTTTTTTGGGAAACAAATGATTTAAGTGTTCAGTGAGGGGCTTAGGCTGTAGCTCAGGGAAAGAATACTTTCCTAATATGAAAGAACCCCTGGGTTTCACCTCAGCACCAAAGTGTGTGTGTGTGTGTGTGTGTGTGTGTGTGTGTGTGTGTGTGTAGGGGTGGGGACTGAAATGTCAATTGAATAATTTCACTTCTAGAAGTTATAATATCCATAAAGGCCACAAGTCAATTTGCATATACCTACTACAACAGGAATCCAAGTAAATTATGAACAAAGATAATTATACAACTCACCAGACCACTTTAAAAGACTTTTCTATATTCTAGAACTCCAACACAAACCATTGCTCATTAACACAAGCCCTTGTTCTTTCCATGGAAATAATGGCTTTATATTTTATTTTTTGAAAATCAGTAACTAGTCTGAAATAAAATGGTTTTATTAGCTTTCCACTCCTCAGAGGAAAAAAAAGCTAAACCAGTTCCCTGGACTTTTCTTAAAATGCAACTACTAGCTGGGAGCAGTGGCACATGCTTGAAATCCCATCATTTGAGAGGCTGAAACAGGAGGATTACAGTTTGTGGACAGCCTCAGCTACCACTGTGAGGCCCTCTGCAACTCAGTGAGACCCTGTTTCACCAAAATAAAAAGTAGGTCTAGGGGTATAGTTCAGAGGTAGAATGCCCCTGGGTTACATTCTCAGTACTGCAAAATGAATAAATGAATGAATGAATGAATGAATTATATAAAAAATAGAGCTGAGGGTGTAGCTTAGAGGCAGAATACCCCTGGGTTCCATCCCCAAGACAAGAAAGAAAGAAAGAAAGAAAGAAAGAAAGAAAGAAAAGAAAATTTATAAAATATATAGATTTAGGGTCTGAAGATATAGCTCAAATGGTAAAGAAACTGGGTTCTGACACCAGCTCTGCAAAAAGAAAAAATATATTAATTTAATTCAATGTTAACTCAAAATATAAAAATAAAAACTCTGGTTTTTACTTAACCCTTAAAAAATGACCAAAAGATTAGCTAGATATGGTGCTACACAACCTGTAATCTTAGCACTTTCCAGGCTAAGACAGGAGGATTGCAAGGTTCAAGGCCAGCTTCACCTATAGAGTGAGGCACTCTGCCACTTAATGAGACCCTGTTTCCAAATAAAAATAAAAAACAGAGCTGGGAGTAACTTGGAGGTAAAAGGCCCTTGGGTTCAATTGCTAGTAACACACACAATAATTAAAAATAAAAAATTAACAAAAAGCCATGTGTGGTGGCCAGTTTGTAATTGATAGTTGGGAGGCTGAGAGAGGAGGAACACAGGTTTGCAGCCAGCCTCAGATGCTTAGTGAGGCCCTTTACAACTTAGCAAAACCCTGTTTCAAGATAAAAAATAAAATAGGGTTAGGGGTTCTATCTCCAGCATCCGTCCGTCCGTCCGTCTATCTCTTCTCTCTCTCTCAAACACACCCACGTGCTGGCACGCACATACACACAAGCTGAATACTTTGGTGCGTTTTTTCACTTAATTTTTTTTTTAGTGGTACTGGGGTTCCTGGAAACCCTACTACCTCTGGGCTACACTCCCAGACCTATTTTATACTTTTTTATTTGGAAACAGGGTCTCTTAAGCCAGCCAGGCTGGCTTCAAACCTGTGCGATCCACCTATCTCCGCCTCCCAAGCACGGGGATTACAAGTGTGTGCTACCACGCCTGGCTTATTCTTTATTTTGAAACAGGGTCTCACTGAGTTAGAAATGGCCTAAGTAGCTGAGGCTGTCAGTGGCAGAGTGCTCATTTAGTACTCAGTAGGCTCTGGGTTTGATGTCCAATACAGCTAAATAAGTAAATGCCTCTATTAGAAAACATTTTCCAGTTAGACGCATTTATATTTATTATTCGATTAATGACAATCTAAAAGAAGAACTCTCAGAAAATGTTAAACTGATATGAATATATGTAGTCAAATATTAGTCTCATTTGATTACATTAATTGACTTGATTCCTAAATTAACTTTGGAGAGAAACATAATTTATATTAACTTCTCACCAGTTACTTGCTAACATTATTTTGTTTAGTTCCTTAATCCTAGCTACAGACAAAAGACCATGGGGTTCACAGTAAGTTATCAAGACATATTAGCTGACTGAATAAATGAATCATTTATTCTACTATCAAAATTTACTAGCTAAACATGATGCTGTAAATCTTTTATCCTAGTACTTGGGAAGCTAAGGCAGGAGGATTGTGAGCAGATTCAAAATGAGCCTGAGCAACTTAGTGAGACTCTCAGCAACTTATAGATCCTGTTTCAAAACAAAAAAATAAAAGCTTGGAGGCAGAATGCTTCTGAGTTCAATTCCAAGTAACATCAAAATTAATGAGTAAAATTACTGACTGCACTGGGCTTCTTAAGAAGTACACCTGAGATGTAAGCTGAGAAAATATTCTAAAATGTCTGAACATTGCCGGGCGTGGTGGCACACGCTTTAATCCCCGCACTTGGGAGGCTGAGACAGGAGGATTGCACGGGTTCGAAGCCAGCCTCAGCTACTTAGTGAGGCTTTCAGCAACTTAGTGAGACCCTGTTTCCAAATAAAATATATATATATATATATAAAAGGTCTGGGAGTACAGCCCGGAGGTAGAAAGCCTCTGGGTTCCACCCCCAGTACCACCAAAAACAAAACAAAACAAAACAAAATGTCTGAATATGAATAAAGTTTTTATCAAACAGTTACCTTTTAAATTAATCTAAAATTTCTTACCTGGTAGGGCTGGAAGGCACTATCTTCAGTTAAAAAATCCAGTTGTTTATCTATAAGGAATTCTACTGCAATTATTGAACTGGGTGTACTTTTTTCAACCAGGGGTTTGAAAGTCTGTCAAGAGAAAAAAAAAAATAAAAATTTTTCAATAATTATTTTCTGGGCTGCATTCTCAAAATGTGATATGAGGGTATACATCAATACATTTTTTTTTTTTTTTTTTGGTGGTGGTACTGGGGATGGAACCCAGGAGCATTCTACAACTTTGAGCTACACAAACCCCAGCCCTATTTTTTATACTTTATTTTGAAACAGAGCCTCACTGATTTGCAAAGGGCCTAAGTAACTGAGGCTGTCCATGAATCTTGATCCTCCTGTCTCAGCCTCCCTAATGCTGAGATCAGAAGTGTGTGCCACCAGCTGCATGGTAGTGCATGCTTGTAATCCCTGCAGATTCGAAGCCAGCTGCAATGGCTTGAGACCCTGTTTCCAAATTAAAAAAAATAATATAAAATAAGTCTGGGAGTGTAGCCCGGAGGTAGAAGGGCTTCCAGAAGCCTCAGTACCACCAAAAAAAAAAAAAAAAAAAAAAAAAAAAATGTGTGCTACCACCCCCAGCTTTTTATCAATATATTATTTCTGTCATTTTAACTATGGTGTTATCTAAAGTAATGCAAAGTAATGCTTTTATCCATACAACAAAAATAGCGTGTGTTTATTATTAAAAAGAAATTAAATATATGGGGTTGAAAAAGTTGTAAACTAAGCCCCAGTTCTTTAGCTCTTAAAAAGGAATAATTATACAGGTGTATAAAAATTTCTGCTTATTATTGCTTCAGATAAAGTAGGATATGTAACCCCTTTCTTTTTAAAAATTGTTACTCTTTATAAGAATAATGATTTCAATTATAATTTTTTTTTAGTGCATTCACATCCAATGAGATTTGAAATGAGCAGGAAACTTCAAGTCTTTTAATTCCATCCCTTGTATTCTCCATTCCTGCCCCTGTCCCAGCAACAAGCACAAATAAAATTCCAGCCACTTCAGTGAAAGGAGCATGCAGGAAGGTATTAGAAGAGGTAAGAATAAATCAAAACCTAAGAGCAAAGTGCTTTCCTAGTTCTAGTTCTTTTTAAAAGGGGGTTACAAGGTCATGTGATAAGAATCCTCTTTTACATACAGGATTTTACTCATGCTTTAGGGTGGGGGTAGACAAGAGATAGGAGAGAAAGAGGAAGGAAACAGGAATACCATGTATTTTTAATGATTATCACATTCACTTTTATAGTAGATAAATAAAAAACAAGTGTACCCATACCCAAGGTACTGTTCAAAAAGCTTGAAAATAAAAACAAATTCTCATAATCTTAAAAACATAGTGCCTTTATTATAAAGAGTCAAAGTCTGGAAAATGACATTATCCAACTCAGCTTCTATCACAGAAAAAAGGCTTAAGACAAGGCAACTTGTGCGACCATATGGACACAAAACAAAAATTCTAACATAGACAGTAAAGATCCTCAAGAGTTCCAAAATCATAGTGTTTGTTCTTTCTCTTATTATGTCTTTAAGAAATACACATCTTGTTAATCACAAGTAATAAATATACTCTTGGGAAAACTTAAAAAGGTCTCTGAAGTGGCTCTTAAGTAATATTTTTATATTTAAAAAATCCTTACAAAGATTTTTAAGTTGATTCACTATAATCTGTAACTGTCTTAATGAGCTAAAGTATTTTTAACATGCTTCTACATTCTCTACAAAGTAAACTTATAAATAACATCTTAATTGCAATAACAGCAAAAATTGGAGGGCCAAGGTACACTCAGAGATGGAGTACGTGCTTTGCACACACAAGGCCCTGATGTTTAAAAAAATAATAATAACCAAACCACTTACATAATAATTTTCAATATTTATGATTAGAAATTCATATCATAGTACATTCTTCTCTCCCATGTCCTAGGCTAACCTTTAAGTACCATGTACTTATGAAAAAAGTACTTTATTTGGGTGAAAAAATATTTTCAAAATAGAAAACCTCATATTACTTATCTCCTACTTTTGTAATCTAATATTTTCTATTTGCTATGCATGAATTCCTAATATCAACATTCCATAAAATCCTATTTATTATTTTACTTAAGTGATAGTTTTTTTAATAAAATCCAGCACATTTTATTAACTTAAAGAATGTCTGCAACTATGTGATTGATTAGCAGGAAATAAATAACATGAAGAAACATTAATTCATCTGATCTGAACCATGAAAGATATTTTTTCATATTGTAGTACCTCTGTTTAGTCTTTAGTAAACTAGAAAACACTGGCACTTTCTCAAAAGGACTTTTAATCTTTGAACATTATCAAATGTTCCATTTCTTTTCAAATGGTATCATGTTAGGTCAACCCCTGAAGGTTAACAAAAATGATCCACAAATGGTATTATCTAAGTGGCCAAAGATAGAATTTATTAAATAGCAGCTGAGAAAGAAGTAAACTTCTCCAGTCTGGAGTGCTCTTTCTTACACAAATAATACAGGTGGTTTGCATTTCCTATTTAGAGTCATTTTATAATATGAAAAACATTCTTCTGAAGAGAACCTCTTAGAGCTTTCCTTTTCTAAGTAGATGGAAATTGTAAATTTCCAACAAGCCAACCTACGATTTAAATTACTATTAATTAGAAAAAAAAGATTTAGTTCCAAGGTTAATATAAAAAATTTTGGGGGTTTGAAGTTATCTCATTAAAAGTATTGGCAAAATTTTGCGGTAAATATGCAAATTTGCTAGTTTACAAAGATCAAATTTGAGTACTCTTAAGAACAATGATCAATTTCTGGTACATAAGTATTTATAATCATCTACAAATGGAGGTCCAAAGTATATTATGCTTCTTATATAGAAAACAAAAAGGCTACGAGGTGCAAGTGTTAAAATGTAGAATTATTTTTAAACTACAAATATGTTCCAAATAAGTATTTCAACATGTATTAAATGATCAACTGTGAATGTGTGTGAGAGAACGTACTTTTACAGAAAAATTAAAGACAAACGATATAAAACAATGTAAAAATACAGTTTTCAAAGTGACAAATCAACAAGATATCAACTGTTAATTTTTATACCCAAGTTTAGCATATTTCATTATTAACTTAAAAATAAAAATGTACATATCTAAATGAAAACAAATAGATCCTACAGCTTTTATGATGAATCTGTAGTAAATATTTCATTAGTTTAAGAGCACTGGAATGTAAAGAAACTAGAACTCATGCATAACTAATTCAACACTCTAAAGATATCATTCTAAGAGGAACTTCCACAGCCTAAGGGGAAGCAATGAGCTACCATCAGATGAAAGTCACAGTAGAATATGGCCCTAATTACAAAGACTTATTCAAATGCTGAAAAAGTCTTTTAAAACTAAATAAAAATTACCGACTTAAAACTGAATTTTAGTTGAAACAAAAAGATGTTTTAATTTTATTAGTGAATTAAGAGTTCTTTTAAAGGCCGTTCGTCTGAGTTAACCTTACTTTAAAAATAGTCTAAAGCCAAAATAAATATAGTTGAAAGCCTGCATTTCTGGTAGGCCTACCACGCTATAGGAAGAATGCTTAGAACAACTGTATCCTGTTTGGGGCTCCATGCTGCACCACATTCCATTCACATGAGGAAGAGGCGAACAGATGAGCCCTCCCCGAAAAACATTTTTAAAATAAATCAGCTACAGCTCTCAAATACAACTCAGCTGCTCAAACAAACCATGTAAAGCTCACCCTGTAACATTTAACAGGAAATTCATGGAGTTCATGTCTGTAGCCTGAATTTCTAGCAATCTCTGGTTAACATTTAACATTAACAATTCCTTTTCTAAGTTAAAAAAAATGCTCCTTAACTACAAAAATACTGATATAAATTAATAAAAAGTTCAACAAAGATAAGTAAAAAACCCAGGCAATATTTTATAAGTCAAGGTTTAGAATACACACACACACACACACACACACACACACACACACACAAAAAGACTGAAGAGACTTGAAAGAACAAAGTCCAAATTCCCACCCATGCAGGTCTATTGAAAAACACTGTTAGAAAACAAGTTTGGGGGTGGAGAAGGGAATACACCACACACCAAAAATAAAAAAACCCACCCCATAAAACACCCCTACTTCTATTGAATATTATAGTCTAATTTGAAACACTGCTGCCATAACAGTTTAAACAATTAAACTCCCGTTTTAAAATTAACCTTTTTTCCTTGTTATTAAATTAGTACACAGTAAACCTTTCTAAACGAAGTTTTCTTAAAAAACAACAACAACAACAACCTTAAAACTAAGAACACTGAGGTTAGAACTATAAAAGGCAGTGACCTTAATTCCTAAGGCTGAGAAGCAAAACCAAATGTAAATTAAGACAAAAGAAAAAGGAAGCAGAAAAATACAAACCGTACTTTGTTCTTCAGATTTTTAAAATATCTTTAAATCTGAGAAATCCAAGCTAAGGCTGTAAAGGTCAGTAAGTACAGCTGGCGTTTCATTTTGTTCTTGAGCAATGTATTTTTTCAAAAATCTAGCCTAAATACTTCTTTAGTCTTCAAAAATCACAAGGAAATGGCTCTCGAACCAAGCATTTCTGAGCTCACTAGCAGCAGCGTCATTGTATGAGAAGAAAAGCCAAGACCACAGACCGAAGCTGGAGCTGTAACCTAACAAGTCTCCGACGAGCAAATGACGATTTTTCTGTCTGCTCCAGGCTCAGCCCTGGCAGTGATGAGGATTACAACTCGCTCTTTGTCATCAGCACTGTGGTGTTAACGACTAAGAAATCCTGCAGCTGAAGCACTACTGCATCCTCCGATCTGGGTCAGGATAATTTCTCCCGAGGTCGCTTACATAACCAGTAAGATACTCCAAATAAAGAGAACAGCCATCCATTAGCTAGAGAAAGCCTTCCCCACTGTACTCCGTCGGCTTAGAAACACACTGCAGTAGCTTCCAACAGTGCAGACACCCAAATGTGAACAAGCACTTGGCTTGGGGCACACTGAGAGAAGGGAAGAGGCGGTGCTCTGTAAACTGTAACTAATCCCCCGTCACAGGTGCTGATGGAGTCACTTCCAGCACGAGTCACATTACTAGTGATTACTCATTTGGCTGCGGCCATAGAGACTGGCTCATAATTTTAACAACAGACAAAGACAGACTAGTGGTGAGACTGAAAGCACAAGTTTACTGTCTCCTTCATAAAGCAAATGCAAATAAAAAGTTTTGCTTTCCAGATTTATCAAGGTGAGAAAAGTACAGAAAATAATATGGATTTCTCGATTGGGAAAAAAAAAAGCAAAGCAAAACTTTAAACCATAAAAAGTACTTTCAGTGTGTTTTCAGGCAAAAGCTTTTTTTGTTTATTTATTTTTGCCTTAAAAAATATAACCTCAGTTGGGTAAGGTGGAACAGACTTATCCCAGTACTTGGGACGCTGAGAAAGAAGGATCAACAACCCACTGAGACCTTGTTTTCAAACAAGAAATAAAACTGGACTAGAGGTGCAGATTGAAGTCACAATGCCTCTGGGTTCAATCCCTAGCACTATATATCAACTTTACAGTACTGGAATAAACCCAAGGGTATTCTACATCGAAGCTTTATTCCCCAGACCTATTTTTTATTCTTTATTTTGAATCAGGGTCTAAGTTGCAGAGGGCCTAAATAAGTAGCCAAGGCTGGCCTCGAATCTTCAAATCTCCTGTCTCAGTCTACAGAGCACTAGGATTACATGCATATGCCACAATGCCTGGCTGACATTCTATTTATTTTAAAAAGGTAATCTATGCTAGGCGTGGTGGCGCACACTTGTAATCCCAGAGCTTGGGAGGCTAAGATAGGAGGATTGCACAGGTTTGAAGCCAGCCTCAGCTATTTAGTGAGACCCTGTTTCCAAATAAAGTATATAAAAAGTAGGTCTGAGAGTATAGCCCGGAGGTAGAAAAGCCCCTGGGTTCCACCCCCAGTACCACAAAAAATAAAAATAAAAACAGTAATCTAGACCTTCTACAAAGACATATAATATGAAAGCATAAAATACATTTTCTGATGTATTTAATACATTCTCTAACTTCTAGCAAAACTCCAGAATTAATGTTGTCCAAAATGACAGTGACTAACCACATGAGGCTATGGAAAACACGGAATGTGGTTAATCTGAACTGTGTGCTGTATATATAAGACACAATATAAAAAAAGCATGTAAGACATATCTCATAAATAGCTTTATATTGGCAATATTTCAAAATAACATTTTGGATATTTAGGTTAAATAAAACACAAAGATAATCTCTTTACTTTGTGTGTGTGTGGGGGGGGGTCTGAGGATGGAACCCAGGGGCATCGACCTCTGAGCTACACTGCTTGCCCTATTTTTTATTCTTTACTTTGAAACAGGGTCTCACTAAGTTTTGGAGGCCCTCAATAAGTAGCTGAGGCTGTACAAGAACAGTGATCCTCTGGTATCAACCTCCCGAATGTGGGGATTATCACCACGCTCAGCTTATTTACTTTTAATTCTGATTTGAAATATTAAGAAATTCAAAATTTCACATTGCCTCACCTTTTATTTCTACTAGACAGGAATGCTACAATAATAATATCTCATCTTGTAGTAGAAGCTGATATGATAATATAGGACTAATTTCAGTTACTCGCAAATTAAAGACTAGAGTGAACACTGAACTTGATGCTGTTTGCTAAATTCCAAGTCATATGTATAATTTGCCAATATAACTTAATTTTGAAACTTTAGATCATTCAGTGAAATTTGCTAGTTTCTGACTTAGAAAAAGAAAGTTGGCTATTCAGTTAACTATGCTTCAGTGTTAAAATGTCATTGAAATGGTTTCAGTTCTACAATATGAACTACATCAAGAGAAAATATGTATATATTACTAAAACTTTAAAAATATACCTATTGGGGCAAAACACTTCACCTATTTAAAAATATTTATGTTATAGCCAGGCTTGGTGGCACACGCTTGTAATCCCAGCATTCAGGAGGCTGAGACTGGAGGATCGTGGTTTGCGGACAGCCTCAGCTACTTGATGAGGCCCTCTGCAACTTAGTGAGACCCTGTTTCAAAATAAAGAATAAATAATAGGGCAGGGGTATAGCTCAGAGGTCAAATGCTCATGGGTTCCATCCCCAAACCAGGAAAAAAAAAAAAATATATATATATATAATTTATGTGGTCCTTCATTATTAATCTGTGTACTTCAACTTTTTATATCACAAATACATGTCCTCTATACATTAACCATTCTACATTTATTATTCTCATTTCACAGAAAATATAAAGTTTAGCTATTAAAAAGAAGATACCATATAATGATCTTTCCCTTAAAAATTTCTTATTTTAAGGATTAAAAAAATGGGCAGTGAATATTCTAAGAATATCAGTATGATCTTATTTTATAGAACACAGGTGTAACTAAAATGTAACATTTCATTTTATTCAATATGGCTGGTGCTGAAATGTAACTTAAAAGTATTGGAGGGGGCACATTGGAGATTGAATTCAGAGGCATTTTACCTCCAAGATAAAATCCCAGCCTATTTTATTTTTAGTTTGAAACAGGGTTTCCCTAGGTTAATGAGTCTCACTATTTGTTGAGGGTGTTCTAGAATCTGCAATCCTTCCGTCTCGCCATCCCAAATACTGAGATTATAAATTTGTACCACCATGATCATCTTAGAACAAACTATTTTTAATAAAGCTTTCAAGAGAATATTAAATCATATATACCATCCTAGTAACTCAACCATAATCATTTACATGTGAAATAAAAACATACATGTAAATAAAAGAATTTACCATGTCATATAAATTACCAAAAAACCACCGAATATGTCAACCTTTTTATGAGCCTCAAGCAACAAAGAAACATTATATTATAAACTATCAAATTCTAAGAACATTTTATACATTTCTATAATTTACTATATATAAAAATAAATTTAATATTCATAAAATTCATCTTACAATTTTGCATAAACTAAGGTTTGATTATGTACAACTTAAAAATAGTTGTTTTTGATCCAGGAATGATGGCCCATACCTGTAATCCCGGTATTTGGGAGGCTGAAAGAGGAGGATCACAGGTTCGAAGCTAGCCTCTGCAACTCAATGAAGCTTTCAGTAACTTAATGAGACCCTGATTCCAAATAAAAATATAATAAAAATATAAAATAGATCTGGTGGTGTAATCTCCAGTATGTGTATATGTGTACACACACACACACACACACACACACACACACACACACACACACTCTTTGCTCCTTAAGTATTATCAGTCCCAAAAGAAATAAACAGAACACCTAGATTTATGCCTAGCTAACAATCCTCTATTTTAAAAATAAAATCCGCTGGGCGTGTTGGCGCATGTTTGTAATCCCTGTGCTTGGGAGGCTGAGACAGGAGGATTGCACAGGTTCGAAGCCAGCCTTAGCTGGCTTAAGAGACCCTATTTCCAAATAAAATATAAAATAGGTCTCGGAGTGTAGCCCGGAGGTAGAAGGCCCCTGGGTTCCATCCCCAGTACCACCAAACAAACAAACAAACAAATAAAATCCAAGTAATTAACATCATTTGAAAAATGACTTATTTATTTATTTATTTATTTTGGGCTCTGGGGATGGAATCCAGGGGCATTCGACCTCCGAGCTACATCCCTAGCCCTATTTTTTATTCTTTATTTTAAAACCCGGTCTCACGGAGTGGCAGAGGGCCTCACCAAGTAGCTGAGGCTGTCCGTCTCAGCCTCCTGAATGTTGGGATTACAAGAGTGCGGCCACCACACCCAGCTGAAAAATGACTTATTTAAAATAAAGTTTTCCATATTATATCATGGATGAATTAAAGCAGGAGGCCTTTCGACTGTTAACAACAAATACTAAAAATTCTTATTTCTGTGATACTAGGAATTAAACCTAGGGGCTCAATCTCAACTAAATCTCCAACTCTATTTTTTTATTTTGAAAAGAGTCTATGTTGTGGAGGGCCTTGCTAAGTTGCTGAGGCTGTCCCCAAACCTGTGATCTTCCTGTCTCAGCTTCCCAAGTACTGGGATTATAGGTGTGTGTGGTACCATGCCCATTTAGAGTAAATTCTTAATGCAAATGAACATTTTTGCAAATATATTAATGTAAATTTAATCTTGTACTCAAGTAAATTTCTAATTTTATATCACAAAAACAGTGATATACAGAATTTAACATCCATCAAGCATAAGTTGCTAGAATGTATAAAAAGTAGTCCTGGTTCTCTTTACAACCATTAGAAATGGTAAATCCAATCATTCAGACAGTGAAAAGCAGCAATTTGAAGAAAGCATATTTTTAGTCTTTTAATTGTTCTTATAGTTTATATCTTCCTTGCTGGATTAAAAAAGGAAAATTAAGAGTTACTGTTATTTTTTTCTTTTATATTTCTGGTCTGAAGGTGGGGGTGGGATAAAAGGCCTTTTCTGGCTGCAAACTAATGTAGGGGAAGAGGAAACTACTCCAGTTACTGCCCAGAAATACACATCTCTGACTTCCTTCCTTTTTAGCTGGTTTCTAGGTTACAAGCTGAATAAATCAACAGAGGTGAGAAAGTAAACAGAGGCTAAAAGGAAGGGAACACAGTCTGGCTATCCAAAGAAAATTTGTTCCTTCCAGTAATGTGAAAAACTTATTGTACAATTAACAGTTAAATACATTTTGGGTCCATTTACCTTGAGTAATAAAAAAGAAAATTCTCCTATATAAGACTGAACAAGCCAAGTGTGGTGGTGCACGCTTGTAATCCCTGCGCTTGGGCGCTTGGGAGGCGGAGACAGGAGGATCTCGCAGGTTCCAAGCCAGCCCCACTGGTTTAAGAGACCCTGTTTCCAAATAAAAACTATAAAATAGGTCTGGCCGTGTAGCCCGGAGGTATAAGGGCTTCCAGGAACCCCAGTACCACCAAAAAAAAAAAAAGACTAAACAAGCCATTAGATTTCTCAAACTATATCAACTTAATACCTAAAACAGAAAGAAAAAAAATTTGTTTCTGCAGTGCTAGGGATTGAAACCAAGGCCTCCTATGCTCAATGACCTACTGTTGTAAAATATATTTTTAGACATATGGGTAGAAAAAGAAGGTTAGTAAAAGTAGATAAGAGGATTTCAACTTGATATGCTCTAATTCAAAGGCTAACTAAAGTCTGAAAAGTATTCAATGACACATTTTTCTTTAAACCTATAAAATACATAATGAAACAAAACTCTTGCATCCTGTAATCTCTAAAGGATTAAGTTTTTCACATTAATGCATATATCCATATCTTCAGCACAATTTCATGCCTTAAATAGACTATGAGTTCTACGAATATTTCTAGAAGATAATGGACCTCATCTTACTTTTCAAAAACCTCTTCCCTCCCTCAAGTATGTAGTACACTCATTCAACCAATATGTATGGAATGTCTTTTATGCTTTTGGCCCTGGGGATATAATGGTGAAAAGGAAACCAAATTTCTACTCTAGCACAGTTCATAGTTTTAGAAGAAAAAGACAGTAACAGGATAATTACACAAAAAAAGAGAAAATCACAACTCTGTTAGGAACTCAGTTAATAATTGGAGAGTTATTTAAAACTCTTTTCCTTACTTTTTGTGTTATATACTAGACAAGTGATCTAGTAATATAAGTGCAAACAGAATATGTCATTTTTGAACTTGCAGATATGTCAAAGATTGTATGTATATATGTATATGTAAATGTGTTTCCAAGGATTGAGCCTAGGGGCATTGTAGCTCTGAGCTACACCCCAGGTCCATTTCATTTTTTATTTGAAAACAGGGTCTTGCAAAGTTGCTGAGGCTGGCTTTGAACCTATGATTCTCCGGTCTCAACCTTCTATCAGTACTGGGAATTTTTTTTTTTTTTTTTTTTTTTTTTTTTTGTGGTACTGGGGATGAAACCCAGGGACATTCTATCTCCAAGTTATACCCCCGGCCCTATTTCTTATTCTTTACTTCGAAACAGGTTCTCATGGAGCTGCAAAGGGCCTCACTAAGTAGTAGCTGAGGCTGCGCCACAACGCCCAGCTCTCAGTAATGGAATTTGAGATATGTACCACCATGACTAGCATGTCAAAGATTTTAATGACATATAGTAATGATAAAAAAAAATCACTGTTGGCTGGGTGTGGTGGCACACACTTGTAATACCAGCACTTGGGAGGCTGAGACAGGAGGATTGCATAGGTTCAAAGCCAAAGCCAGCCTCAGCTACTTAATGAGGCTCTCAGCAACTTAGTGAGAGACCCTGTTTCAAAATACAAAATAAAACAGGTCTGGGAGTATAGCCCAAAGGTAGAAAAGTCCCTGAGTTCCACACCCAGTATCTATCTCTTCTCTCCTCTCTCTCTCTCCTACACACACACAAAGAGAGAAGAAAAAGAAAAGAAAACTCACTGTTGTCTATATTTTCAAAAGTATTATGGCTGAATCCTGTGCCCAATCTTATATTTTCTATGCACCAATTAAAAAATTAAAAACAATAGAATTTCTACAACCAATTTTTCTTTTCACAAATAAATTAATAATTAGAAAGCATGTTTCCCTTAAAAACCAACAGTTGTTGGAGTACCACTTCTTCAAAACAGAGTATCTCAAAATTCATTAATATAGTGATCATACTTAGTGATACTTCCTTTGTTTACATATGTAGTAAATATCTGAAATTACTTCATGCCTCAGTCATTTTCCCTAAGTTATTCCTTAGCCCAGTTAAGTATGATAAAATATAAGATTTTAGAAATAGAAAAATCAATTTTAAAGTTCATTTGCAAAAATAACCAGAAATATACTTAAAAACAACAACAACAACAACAAAAAAAAAATGGCCAAAGAAAAGCAGGTTCAAAGCCAGCTTTAGAAGCGTGGCATAGCCGGGCGTGGTGGCACACGCTTGAAATCCCCATGCTTGGGAGGCTGAGACAGGAGGAGGATCGCACGGGTTCGAAGCCAGCCTCAGCTACTTAGTGAGGCTTTCAGCAACCTAGTAAGACCCTGTTTCCAAATAAAATATAAAAGGTCTGGGAGTATAGCCTGGAGGAAGAAAGCCTCCGGGTTCTACCCCCAGTACCACCACCAAAAAAAAAAAAAAAAAAAGAAGAAGAAGAAGAAACTTGGCATGGTGGTGTATGCTTGTAAGCCCAGCATTCCGGAGGCTGAGACTGGAGGATCACAGTTCATGGACAGCTGGGATTCCTGGAAACCCTTCTACCTCTGGGCTACACTCCCAGACCTATTTTTATACATTTTTATTTGGAAACAGGGTCTCTTAAGCCAGCGTGGCTGGCTTCGAACCTGCGGGATCCTCCTGTCTCTGCCTCCCAAGTGCAAGGATTACAAGCGTGCGCCACCACGCCTGGTCAGCCTCAGCAACTCTTAAGTGAGGCCCTCTGCAACTTAGTGAGACCCTGTATCAAAATAATGAATACAAAATAGGGCAGGGGGTGTAGCTTGGAGGTCTAATGCTCCTGGGTTCCATTCCCAGACACACACACACACACACACACACACACACACACACACACACAAGCCAGCTTTAGCAACCTCATGACATT
Organism: Muscardinus avellanarius; assembly: GCF_963383645.1. Taxonomy (NCBI): domain Eukaryota; kingdom Metazoa; phylum Chordata; class Mammalia; order Rodentia; family Gliridae; genus Muscardinus; species Muscardinus avellanarius. Next base: position 111,754,096 of record NC_137789.1, read on the forward strand.
GTATTTAAAATAAATACATAAACTGGGCATGGTGGTGCATGTTTGTAATCCCAGTACTTGGGAGGCTGAGGCAGGAGGATCCTGATTCACGGCCAGCCTCGGCTACTTAGGCACTCTGCAACTTAGTGAGACCCTGTTTCAAAAGAATACAAAAAGACCCGACCTGGTGGCACACTTTTGTAATCCCAGTACTTGGGAGGCTGAGACAGGAGGATTGCTCAGGTTCAAAGCCAGACTCAGTTACAGAGCAAGGCTCTCAGCACTTTAGTGAGACCTTTTCCAAATAAAATATAAAATAGATCGGGGGTATGGCCTGGAGGTAGAAGGCCCCTAGGTTTCCATCCCCAGTACAACAAGAAAGAAAGAAAGAAAGAAAGAAAGAAAGAAAGAAAGAAAGAAAGAAAGAAAGAAAGAAAGAAAGAAAGAAAGAAAGAAAGAAAGGAACTTCTCATTTTAAACATGTAGAAATGACAACTGTGCATGGTGGTGCACACTTGTAATCCTAGCACTTGGGAGGCTGAGACAGGAGGATCACACAGGTTTGAAGCCAGCCTCAGCTACTCAGTGAGGCTCTCAGCAACTTAGTGAGACCCTGCTTCCAAAGAAAGTATAAAAATATGCCTGGGAGTATAGCTGGAGGTAGAAAAGCCACTGGGTTCTACCATCAGTACCACACACACACAAAAAAAGGTAAAAATGGATAGTTGTAGAGAGTTTAACCACATTTGTGGCAAAAAAAAAAAAAAAAAACTTGTTTATAGAAGCCCTGGGACTATTACCCACATGAATTTTACATTACAGCGTGAAGGAACTTTAGTGTTTTTCATGCTTGTTGACATGCAAGTTGCAGAGGGCCTCACTAAGAGTAGCTGAGGCTGGCCGGGTGTGGTGGCGCACGCTTGTAATCCTCGCGCTTGGGAGGCAGAGGCAGAGAGCAAAGTGTTTTTGCTATTTGCTGTGTAAAAGTTTAAACTGTGGACTTTATTTTATTTTTGTGGGTCTGGGGCTGGATCCCAGAGGCATTTGACCTCAGAGCTACATCCCCTGCCCAATTTTTTATTCTTTATTTTGAAACAGGGTCTCACTGAATTGCGAAGGGCCTCACTAAGGAGCTGAGACTGCCCGCAAACTGCGATCCTCTGGTCTCCGCCTCCCTAATGCTGGGATTACAAGCATGCGCCACCATGCCCGGCTAAACTTTGGACTTTAAAGGGAGTAAAATGAAACCTGTTAAGAAGAAACTGCCAAATCATAAAGTACCAAGAATCAAAAGTATGACACGACAAATTTATATACTATTTTTCTGTGGTACTAGCTATACCTCAGTCCTATTTTTTATTCTTTATTTGAAAACAAGGTGTCAATGAGTTGCAAAGAGCCTCAATAAGTAATAGCTGAGGCTGTCTTCAAACAGTGATCCTCCTGTCTCAGACTCCCAAATGCTGGGATTACAAGCATGGACCATCATACCAGGCTTTTTTTTTTTTTTTTTTTTTGAGGGACTGGGAATGAAACCCAGGGGTGTTTTACCTTCGAGCTACACCCTCAGCCCTATTTTTTATTCTTTATTTTGAAACAGGGTCTCACTGAGTTGCAAAGGGCCTCACTAGGTAATAGCTAAGGCTGTGATCAAACCATGATCCTCCTGTCTCAGCTTCCCAAATGCTAGGATTTTAAGTGTCTGTTGTCACTCCCAGCTCCAGGCTTTTTGTATGCATTTAATTTGCCTGATTAACACTACTTCTCACCTTCCAGAACAGAAAGAAGCAGTATTAGCAAAAGAAAGCAACTCAACATAAATCTCCAAGTAAGTTCAGAAAAAGAACATAAAAACAATAAAACACTAATATGGTGGAAGAAAAGAAAAACTTATTTGTGTTAGATAAGCTAGAGATGAAAGACAGGAAGCCCGGTGTGGTGGTGCATTCTTTATTAATTTCAAAATAAAGAATAAAAAATAGGGCTGGGGTGTAGCTCTGCAGTAGATTGCCCCTGGGTTCCATCCCCAGTATTGCAAAAAAAAGACTGGAGCTGTAGGTGAGAAATCTCTTGCCTAACATTAGAAAGGCTCTCGGTTAGGTTTGATGCTCAGTGCTACAAAAACTGAATAAACAAATGAGATGTGTGTCTCTGTGTGTGTGGGTTATTAGGGATGAACCCAGAGGCATTCTACCTCTGAGCTACACCCTCAGCCCTTTTATTTTGAAATAGGGTCTCAAACTGCACACTTGTAATCCTAGTACTTGGAAGGCTGAGACAGGAGGATCACAGGTTCAAAGGCAACATCAGCAAGTAGTAAGACTGTCATCAATTTAGCTAGACCCTGTTTCAAAATATAAATAAGCCAGGCGTGGTGACGTACACTTGTAATCCCAGGATTCAAGAGCCTGAGACCAAAAGATCACGGATCGTGGTTCGTGGACAGCCTCAGCTACTTAGTGAGGCCCTCCGCAACTTAGTGAGACCCTGTTTCAAATAAAGAATAAATACTAGGCCAGGGGGTGTAGCTCAGAGGTCGAATGCCCCCGGGTTCCAGACCTAGACTCGCAAATAAATAAATAAATAAATAAATAAATAAATAAATAAAACAAGAAAAACCAGGGTCTCACTTTTCCCTAAGTTGCTGAGGCCAGCCAGGAACCTGTGATCCTCCTGTCTCAGCTTCCCAAGTACTGGAATTAGAGGCATGAGAAATCACTCCCAACTCAAATTAAAAAAAAAATTTTTTTTTTTTTGGTGGTACTAGGGGTGGAACCCAGGGGCTTTCTACCTCCAGGCTATACTCCCAGACCTATTTTATGTTTTTTATTTGGAAACAGGGTCTCACTAAGTTGCTGAGAGCTTTGCTAAGTAGCTGAGGCTGGCTTCGAACCTGTGTGATCCTCCTGTTTCAGTCTCCCAAGCGCTGGGATTACAAGCATGTGCCACCATGCCCAGCTGCAAATCAGATTTTAAAATTACCTAAATAAATCACGAAGAACAGCAAAGGTTTGCAAAGGTTTGCAATCTCAGGATTTGGGAGGCTAAGACAGGAGGATTGGAGGCTTTAGCCCAGCCTCAGCAATTTAGCAAGATCGTGTTTCATAAGGGGGGGAAAAAAAGAGCTGGGAGGTATAGCTTGGAGGTAAAACACATCCCCAGTTCAAAATAAAAATCCAATAACTAAATATTAAAGGATAGGCAAAGCCAGGTGTGGTGGTGCACGTTTATAATCTCAATACTTGGGAGGCTGAGACAAAATCGCAGGTTCATGGCAAGCTTCAGCTACTTAGTGAGGCCCTCTACAACTTAATTTCAAAATAAAGAATAAAAGAACAACAACAACAAAAGAATAAATGGTGTCAGGTACCAAAATAAGTAAAAATAATGCAGTGTATGGTGGCACACGCTTGCAATACCAGCACTTGGGAGGCTGGAGGATTGATTGCTTAGGTTGCTCTCAGCAACTTAGTGAGACCCTGTTTCCAAATAAAGTATAAAATGGGCCTGGGAGTATAGCCCAGAGGCAGAAAGCCCTTGAGTTTCATCCCCAGTACCACACACACCAAAAAATGTAAAAATTAAAAGATCATAAATTCCAGTCCAGTCTGGGAATTAAGTAAGACCTTGCCTCAAAATAATAAATTAGATAGAGCAAGCTCACAAGCACAAGCTGGGATGTACACCTCAGTGGTAGAGCACCCCTGACTTCGATCCCAGTAGTATCAAACGCAACAATAACAGGAACCCCAAAGAACTCATAGTTTTCTTTACAAGTAACATAATTAAATGTTAAAAAATTATAAAACAAAGAAATAGGTAGAAATTAACATATAGTTGTAACTTGAACTCAGCAGCCAGTTTGTGTATGTGTGTGGTACAGGGGATGGAACCCAGGGGCATTCGACCCTCAAACTACATCCCCAGCTTTACGTTATTCCTTTATTTAGGAACAGAGTCTCGGCTGGCTTTGAACTTGTAATCCTCCTGTCTTAGCCTCCCAAATACTAAGATTACAAGTGTGTGCCACCAGGCCAGGATGCCAGTGAACAATTTGAATAGACTTACTGCCTTCTTTTTTTCTCACAAGAATATTTATTATGAAGATGTAGGGTACACACCAATTTTAAGTTGCTCATTTTACTTAGCAGGCATTCTGTTTCCTACCTTGCCATTATTTTAAATAGCTACCTAAGCCAGGCATGGTGGCACACGCTTATAAAACCAACATTTGGGAGGCTGAGACAGGAGGATCGCAGTTTGCGGACAGTCTCAGCTATTTAGAGAGGCCCTTTGCAACTCAGTGAAACCCTGATTCAAAATAAAGAATAAAAAATAGGGCTGGGGGTGCAAGCTCAGAGGAAGAATGTCCCTGGGTTCCATCCCCAGTACTGCAATAAATAAATAAATAAATAAATAAATAAATAAATACCTAATAAATATGCAAGTAAATGAGACTAATTTTATTATTCATTCTCAATAGTTATGTGGCTTTCAATTTTCTATTATTACATATACTATGAACATCTTTATGCCTTTATAAATGATTCAAATCAAGTTTCATGGGTCAAATAAATGAGATGATAAAACATGAAACTGGTAGGGAATGGAGGTATATCTCAGTGGTGGAGTACATGTCTAGCATGTGTGAGGCCCAGGGTTCAATTCCTAGCATTCCTCCAGAACAACCCCACACAAAACAAACAAACAAGCAAACTAAATTGTTAGACAGAAGCTCAAAATCATTATTTATAATAATTGAAAAAAGATCACAGCATTACCAAATACTAAAGTAAGGTACCTATTAATATTTGTAAAGAAGGAAAAGAACAATTTAGAAAATATAAGCCAAAAAATCTGAACCTCACAAAAGTTATAAAATATATAATTAGTATAATGAAAGAACTTTTCTATTACTATTATTATTATTATTATTATTATTATTATTATTAGTAGTAGTAGTAGTAGTAGTAGTATTTGGTAGTGGGAAATTGAACCTAGGGTTATTCTAACTCCAGATAACACCCTCAGCCCTTCTCAATTTTTGTTTTAAAACAAGGTCTCACTAGATTGCTCTCAAACATACAGTCCTCTTGTCTCAGCCGCTTGAGTACTGGGATTTTAGGCATACACCACAATGCCTAGCTGGAAAAGAAAAAGGAAATGCACAATTATCTTATTAAGGGCAAAATAGTCATAAAGTAATCTGCATCCCCCAAAGCTCATTTACATACTAAGATCTGAAAGTAAGATTGGAACTTGACTTTAACATAATTTTTTTATACTTTTTTTTGTGGTACTGGGAATAGAACCCAGGGGCATTCTACCTCTGAGCTACATCTCCAGCCCTTTTTTTTTTACTTTTTTTTTTTTTTTGGTGGGTCTAGGGATGGAACCCAGGGGCATTTGACCTCTGAGCTACACTCCTTGCCCTATTTTTTATTCTTTATTTTGAAACCGGGTTTCACTGAGTTGCAGAGGGCCTCAGTAGTAGCTCAGGCTGTCTGGGAACCTTGATCCTTCTATCTCAGCCTCCCAAATGCTGGGATTATAAGCATGTGCTACCAACACCCAGCTGACTTTAATATAATTTTAATCATGACAGTCTTCAAGCAAGGCATGGTGGTACACACTTGTAATCCCAACATTTGGGATGCTTAGACAAGAGAATCTCAGTTTGCAGACAGCCTCAGCTACTTAGTGAGGCTCTTTGCAATTCAGTGAGGCCTTGTTTCAAAATAAAGAATTAAAAATATAGGGGGTGTAAACTTGGAAGTATAATCCCCCTGGATTAGGGTTGGAGATGTAGATGAAGTGGTAAAGCATTCGCCTGGCATACACAAGGCCTTGAGTTCATCCTCAGCACCACAAACACATAAAAATTACTGATTGATAGTATTGTTATTAACCTGTGACATGCTCTCTCTTCATTATTGATCTTACATACTCTATTATCACTTAAAAGACTTTTTTTTTGGTGGTACTAGGGGTAGAACCCAGGGGTTTTCTACCTCCAGGCCATACTCTCAGACCTATTTTATATTTTATTTGGAAACAGGGTTTCACTAAGTTGTTGAGAGCCTCACTAAGTAGCTGAGGCTGGCTTCGAACCTGTGCAATCCTCCTGTCTCAGCCTCCCAAGCGCAGATAATATAACGTGCACCGCCACACCGGGCCTAAAAGTTATTTTTATTTTCAAATTACCAAATGACAGAATGATTAAAATTCATATTAATAACCAAGTCCTAGACTTTAAAATGATCAAGGAAAATTGAGTAAGGCTTAATCCTGAAACTAAATAATTAAAAGGGTATGGCCTATATTTAGATTTAAAAGAATTGTAGCTTACTAGAAGCATCATGTAGACAAATCCGAATCCTGGAGGATTTAAAGATACAAAATCAACACGTTATGTATTTAAAGAGGAATAGGAGACAAATCAAATTTTAAACTTACTAAAAAACATACAAAGTACCCAGAAGCAGAAAGTATTCCCCTAAAGATGGTAATGGTTCCTTTATATTTCATACTGAGAATCTGGGGATGTAGCTCAATATAGAGCTCTTGCCTAGCATGTATAAAGCCTTAGGTTCAATCCCCAGCACCACAGTCTCTGAACATCCAGTTCAATATGAGGGGTTACAACATAAAAGGAGCAAAACTGATATGTCAGAGGTTAAAAATTATGTAATATTAAAATCAAGACGGGAAGCCGGGAGTGGTGGCTCACACTTGTAATTCCAGCATTTGGGAGGCTGAAACCTGGAGGATCGCGGTTCGCGGACAGCCTCAGCTACTTAGTGAGGTCCTCTGCAACTCAGTGAGACCCGGTTTCAAAATAAAGAATAAAAAATAGGGCAGGGGGTGTAGCTCAGAGGTCAAATGTCCCTGGGTTCCATTCCCAAACCCGCAAAAAAAAAAAAAAAAAAAAAAAAAAATCAAGACGGAATAGATGATACTTGCCAATGTAAGAGGTGAGACAAACATTAACTATGTACAATTGTGTAAAGGATTAGATAATAAGAGAAAACAATCTTATACATAAGTAAAATTTTAAGCAAGGCAAATTCTAGATTAGGACAGAGAGTTAACAAATTTTTTTTTTTTTTTTTTTTTTTTTGTGGTACTGGGGTTCCTGGAAGCCCTTCTACCTCCGGGCTACACTCCCAGACCTATTTTTACATTTTCATTTGGAAACAGGGTCTCCTAAGCCAGCGCGCCCGGCTGGCTTCGAACCTGCGCGATCCTCCTGTCTCTGCCTCCCAGGCGCGGGGATTACAAGCATGAGCCACCACGCCCGGCTTAACAAAATTTTAATAAGTAAACACTATCAAGCTAAAACAGACCTATTCATGAAGTAGTAAGCTTCCTGTAATAGAAGCAATAAAGAATCCAGACTGAGCATGGTTCTGCACATCTGTAATCTCAGCTACTCAAGAGGTTGAGGAAGGATAACAAATTACATGCTAGACTGGGCAACTTAACAAAATCTTATCTCAAAATAAATTTAAAACAGAGTTGGGGAGCTGGGTGTGGCGGCGCATGCTTATAATCCCAGTACTTAGAAGGCTGAGACAGGATGACAACAGAGGTAGGAAGCCAGGCTCAACTACTTAGTGAGGCCCTCTGCAACTTAGTGAGGCTCTCTTTTCTATATAAAGTATAAAATGGGGTCTGGGAGTGTAGCCTGGAGGTAGAATGCCCCTGGGTTCCATCCCCAGTAAAACACACACACACACACACACACACACACACACACACACACACACACACACACACACGTATGGAGATAGTTTAGTGGTAGAGAGCTTGTTTAATAGGCACTAGGTTCAATCCCCAGTAACATACTCCCCTAACCCACACACACAAAGATTCTGGATGAGAAGTTGTGAAGTCTGTCACTAAAGGACAGCATTTCTAGCTGGATGTGGTAGTGCACACTTGTAATCGCAGCATTTGGGGGCTGAGACTGGAGGATTGCAGTTTGCAGACAGCCTCAGCTACTAAGTGAGGCCCTTTGCAATTCTGTGAGGTCCTGTTTCAAAATAAAGAATAAAATTTAGGGCTGGGGGTATAGCTCAGAGTTAGAATGCCCCTGGGTTCCATCTCCAGCATCGTAAGATGATAGATAGATAGATAGATAGATAGATGCATGCATGCATATATTTCTGGCTTTGGCAGAGAGTATTTTTAAAAATACTAAAGATTCTTCCCAATTTCAAGATGATAATGATGATAGTGATGATGATGATGATTATTCTGTATTGGAGACTGAATCCAGGGGCATTCTACCTCCAAGCTACATCCTCAGCCCAATTTTTTTTGGGGGGGTACATTTGGAAACAAGGGCCAGGCGTGGTGGCGCACGCTTGTAATCACTGTGCTTGGGAAGAGGAGACAGGAGGATCCTGCAGGTTCGAAGCCAGCCGTGCTAGCTTAAGAGACCCTGTTTCCAAATAAAAAAGTATAAAAATAGGTCTGAGAGTATGTAACCCAGAGGTAGAAGGGTTTACAGGAACCCCAGTACCACCAAAAAATTTGGGAAAAAAGGTTTCACTAGATTGTTTGAGAGCCTCACTAAATTCCAAAGCTTAAAACTGGCTTTGAATCTGAGATTCTCCTCTCAGCTTTCCAAGTACTAGTATTGTAGGAATTGTGCTACCATGCCTGGCTGATACTACTTTTGCATATTAAAGTGTGTAGGAAAGAAATACTGTTGAATGTTCATATATTATTCAAAAAAGATGGCAGAACTAAAATTAAAAAGAAATATCCCCACTTTCAAAACAGATTACATCAACTGAGTAGGCTGTTTGTTTAACAGAAATAAAACTACAAGAAAGTCTTAGAGGCAAGGAATTTGTGCGATCCAAAGATTCTTCCATCCAAGTTTTTTGGTACTGGCAATTAAACAACCAAGGGCACTGAATCTTGGAGCTATACCCCAGCCCTTTTTATTTTGAAGCATGGTCTCCCCAAGTCACTGAAGCTGGCCTGAACCTGTGATCTTCCTACCTCAGCCTCCATGCCTGACTGTGATCCATAGATCTCATAATGAAGAAGCAAATGTCATTTTTTGGAGATGAGAAATATAACACAATTTAATCAACCCAACCATAAACGTGAAACATATGTTAAAATGGTAATAATGAAGCTGGGCATGGTGGTGCACGCTTGTAGTCCCAGTGCTTGGGAGGCTGAGACAGGAGGATCACACAGGTTTGAAGCCAGCCTCAGCTACTTTAATGAGGCTCTCAGTAACTTAGTGAGACCTGTTTCCAAATAAAATAGAAAATAGGTCTGAGATATAGCCCAAAGGTAAAAAAAAAAAAAAACCCTGGGTTCCAACCCCCAGCACCACAGAATAAATAAATAAATAAAAATAATAATCATAAAATCATAGAACTTAAGCTAAAATAAATTGTTTTGAGTATGGTCAAATATACCATTCTCGGAGTAGGACATGACAGTATGTTTATGTATGACTGATTCCCTAATCTTTTTCAGTTTAAAATTAATATTAAAATATGTTCTCTTGCCAGGTGTGGTGGCGCACACTTGTAATCCCTGCGCTTGGGAGGCGGAGACAGGAAGATTGCACAGGTTCGAAGCCAGCCTTGCTGGCTTAAGAGAACCTGTTTCCAAATTAAAAAAATATAGAAAAAAGAGATCTGGAAGTGTAACCCTGGAAGTGTAACCCGGAGGTAGAAGGGTTTTCAGGAACCCCAGTACCACCAAAAAAAAAAAAAAGTTCTCCAAATTTCCCTAATCTTTATCATTTGTACACTTAGAAACTTAAATAAGAAATCTATATATTTATTTTTGTTTCTTGTTCATTATAAGTCAATAAGGCTCTAATAATTATTTCCTCATTTACTTCCTTGTGTATCAAAAACTCTCATTACAGCAAGGTGTGGTAGAGCATGCCTGCAATTCCAGTACTTGAGAAGCTGAGCCAGAAAGATCATTATGTTCAAGGATAGCCTTAGCAACTTAAATTCTCTATCCCCCCCACCCCCGCCCCAGTTGTATGTGTGTGTGTGTGTGTGGGGGGGTACTGGGGATTGAACTCAGAGGCATTCAACCTCTGTTCTGCATCACTGACAGATTTGGGACTGGTTTTATTTCTTACTTGGAATCAGGATCTCTCTAGGTTGCTAAGAGCCTCACTAAATTTTCCTGTCTCAGTCTCCCAAGTACCGGGACTATAGACAACTGACAAAACACCTGTTTCCAAAAGAAAAAAGGAAATTAAAAAAAGAAAGAAATCTGAGTTAGGGGTGTAGCATAAAAGTAGTATACCCCTAGGTTCAATCCCCAGTTAAAAAAAAAAAAAACTCTCATGATGTCAGCAACAAACTGGAAACTACATTTTCCAACAGAGGATTCACAATTTCCATTAGATAGTATAATACAAGCCGGGTGTGGTGGCGCATGCTTGTAATCCTCGTGCTTGGGAAGCTGAGACAGGATCGCACAGGTTCAAAGCCAGCCTCAGCTACTTAGTGAGACCCTGTTTCCAAATAAAATATAAAATAGGTCTGGGAGTAAAGCTCAGAGGTTGGGGTTCCACCCCTAGTACCACGGGGGGGGGGGGAGATAGTATAATACAGTAGCTATTTTGGCGGGTTAATTTAAAAAATTAATACATTTAAGTGATATAATCATCTATGTTCAGTATGTATGTACAAATGTATGTATGTATATATGTACGTACGTTGGTACTTGGGCTAAAACCTGGGGGCAGTCTAACTCAGAGTTACACCCCAGCCCTATTTTATTTTTCATTTTGGAACAGAGTCTTAGTTGCTAAAGCTAGCTTTGAATCTTTGATCCTCCTCTCTTAGCTTTCCACATACTATTATTATAGAAATAAACTACCATGCTTGGCCTAAGTTTTTTTAATAGAGTGAATTTTACTCATTTCAGGAATTCACAGAATCATTTTTCCTGTTTCCTGTCACATTTAGGTCAAACTATACCTTCTTTTAACTTTGTAATGTATTTTAAGTGGACATAAAAGACCTTGGCACACTTTAAAAATTACAAAATTTAGTGTGAAAAAACAAAATCAAACCATTTTATAATGGTCCCAGAAATACTGCTTTTCTATTTTGGCCAGAAGTAAAGCAAAATGCTACAGAGAGAAACAATTGTTCATGTACCATGTTCCTCAAAAGGGTCACCATAAAAAAAATCAGTGTGGACTTTCCTTTGTCACTTCCTGTGCCAGGAAGGAGGAAGTTTTCTTTATCCTCTCTTAAAGACTAGTAAACTAGACTGAGTTTTGTTATGCTTCATTATGTTTACTATTATTAACTGGTGAAGAATTGTAAAAGGTATCCTTTGTTTCCAGAGTCTGAAACTAAGTGACTTTAGAACAGGATTCTTAAAGAAGCCCCCCCTTACTAGCTTTAGCAGCACCAAGGACCTAGTTAAAAATGCAAATTCCTAAGCCTGAGACAAAAGGATCTGGGTCCCAGGACAGCCTCCACTACTTAGTGAGGCCCTTTCCAACTCAGTGAGACCCTGTTTAAAAAAAAACAAAAACAAAAAACTGGGATGGGGGTGTAGAAATTCTGAGGTAGAATGCCCCTGGGTTCCATCCTCAGTACCCCCCCCCCACACAAATGCAAATTCCTAATTGGGCATGGTGAAGCTCACCAGCAATCCCCATATTGGAGAGGCTATGACATGAGGATGACAGGTTCAAGGCCAGCCTCAGTAATTTATCTAGGTCCTCAGCAATGTAGTGAGACCCTAAGGTATAGGTGAAGCTAGCTTGCTCACTCACATGCACCCATGTACATGAAAATTCCTGGACAAAAGTCTTACGTAATTAGAAATTCTGGAAGTGGGGATCAGAAATCTATGTATTAATAGCTTCCTGGGTAATTCTAATACTATCAGTTTAAGAATAAATGGCTAGAAGGGCATGGTGGCCTGCACTTGTAATCTCAGTACTTGGGAGGCTGAGATAGGAGCCTCCCAAACATTGGGATTATAAGCACCCACCATATCCAGGAGGAGGATCACAGGTTCATGGCCAGCCTCAGCTTCTTATTGAGACTCTCCCTAACTTAATGACGCCCTGTTTCAAAGTAAAGAAAGAGCCAGGAGTGGTGGCACACGCTTGTAATCCCAGCATTTGGGATGCTGAGACCAAAGGAATGTGGTTCGCAGACAGCTTCAGCTACTTAGTGAGGCCCTACACAACTTAGTGAGGCTCTGTTTCAAAATAAAGAATAAAAAAAATAGGGCAGGGGGTGTAGCTTGGAGGCCTTATGCTCCTGGGTTCCAGACACAGAAAGAAGGAAAGAAGGAAAGAAAGGAGGGAGGGAAGGAGAGGGGAGGTGGGGGGGGGGAAGGGGAGGGGACAGGAAGGGAGGCAGGGCAAGGCAAGGCAAGGCCTGAGGATGTAGCTCAGAGGCAGAATGCACCTGGGTTCAATCCCCAGTATTGAAGGAAAAAAAAAAAAAAAAAAAAACAATGGCTTTTTATGGGGTATTCTTAAAATATTTGCATAAACTTGGCATGTTAGCACATGCTTGTAACTCCAGCATTTGGGAGTCTGAGACAGGAGGATCACCATTCCTAGACTGCCTAAGCTACTTAGTGAGGCCCTTTGCCACTCAGTGAGACCCTGTTTCAAAATAAAGAATAAAGGCCGGGCATGGTAGTGCACACTTGTAATCCCAGCACTTGGAAGGCAGAGCCAGGAGGATCACACAGGTTTGAAGCTAGCCTCAGCAATTTATGCTCTCAGCAACTTAGTGAGACCATGTTTCCAAATAAAGTTTAAAAAAAATAATAGTTCTGGGAGATAGCATCGAAGTAGAGCGCCTGGGTTCCACCCCAGTACCAACAATAAATAAAGAAATAAAGAAAAGGAAGGAAGGAAGGAAGGAAGGAAGGAAGGAAGGAAGGAATATAAGGGCTGGGGTGTCACTTGGAAGTAGAATGCCCTGGGTCCCATCTTCATTGCCACAAAAAAAAATTGCATAACATTATTTTGAGAATCTAATATAAGCTATAGTTCCCCTAGAATATAAAACAGTATTTTTGCAACATAATGTTAGAGTTTAGAGTTTCCAATATCATGTAAGGAACCTTCTAAAAATTCTTATTTCTAATCCTTGTCCAATTTACACTGAGGGTCAGCCAGGAATACTTAGCTTTAAAATGTTGTATTTTCAGAGATTCAGTTAGCTTTGGGAAATCCCTTCAGGGAACCATAAATCTTAGTTAAGAACACCTGGCCTAGTGTGAATATGTGTCAGGGCACAGCACCCCAAGACCAGACTTAGATATTCTCTTGACAGATTCCTCTCTTTGTCACCTTACTCATATAATAATCTACTTTCCCTGTGGCAATAAAAATCTTTAAACAGTTTACCAACAGTTTACAATAGAACGCTAGCCAGCCATTTTCAGTGTGAAACTACTGACACATGATAGAGGAGGTTCTTTAAACCTCCAAATACCAGCTTTTTAAATGTGAAAAACTTAAGGCTAGAGCCAGCATTTGGGAGTCTGAGACAGAAGGATGTCTTTTGCAGACAGCTCCAGCTACTTAATAAGACCTTTTGCAACTCAGTGAGACTCTGTTTCAAAATAAAGATTAAAATATGGCTGGGGGTGTAGGTCAGAGGTAGAATGCCCCTGGGTTCCATCCTCAGTACTGCAACACACACACACACACACACACACACACACACACACACACACACACACACACACGTTTAAGGCTAGCAGAGAATAAACTCTTTGAAATTATGCAAAAACATACCTATTAAGAGATCTTCCTGCTTTCTAAAAATATCATCTAAAAAACAGTATGCTAGAATGCTAGAGCCTGGCATGGTGGTGCACGCTTGTAATCCCCGATGCTTGGGAGGCTGAGAAGGAGGATCACACAGGTTTAAAGCCAGCCTCAGCTACTTAGTGAGGTTCTCAGCAACTTAGTGAGACCCTGTTTCCAAATAAAGTATAAAAATAGGTCTGGGAGTATAGCCCGGGAGGTAGAAAGCCTCTGGGTTCCCCCCTCCCAGTACCAAAAAAAAACCCCAAAAAACAAAAAACAGTATGCTAGGATACTGACAGTGCTGCTTCCCCAAATTACATGGCAAAAAAGAACATAACACCCAATAGTAAACACTATAACCTCAAAGGGAGTTTCCTGTTGATACTTTAAAAAGATGGAGATTTAATCACTGTTGATCTTTTTTTTGTGGGTCCGGGGATGGAACCCAGGGGCATTTGACCTCCACCTACGATCTACACCTCCCTGCCCTATTTTTTATTCTCTTTTTTTTTCCATTTGACCTCCGGGCTACACTCCCGGACCTTTTTTATATTTTTATTTGGAAACAGGGTCTCTTCAACCACCTAAGGCTGGCTTCGAACCTGCGGCATCCTCCTGTCTCAGCCTCCCAAGCGCTGGGATTACAAACATGCGCCACCATGCCCAGCTTGATCTTTACTTTCTATGCATACTAAGAACAGCTTCCTTGTTCCTCAAGAGAAGACCTAAAGAGCCAGAAGTATAGTTAATCATTCAATGAAAGATTTCAAGCCTGATTTAAAATCGCCTATGAAACAAACAAACAAATTCCAGGTCACATTAACTATGAACTCAGGCATTTCTAACACATATTATCAAATCTATCAAATACTGTTTTTTTCCAGCTTTACTGAGGTATAACTAACATAATTGTATATCATAGTAGGGTATACATCATAATGACTTAATACACCTATATATTGTGAAATAATGATCACAAGTTAATTAACACATTCACCATCTCACCTATTTACTGGTGTGGGGGGTAGTGGGGGGAATATTTAACATCTGCTTCTTTAGCAAACTTATACACTATAGTGCAGCTAACTGTGGTCACTAATATGGTACATCAGATGCCTAGAACTTAAACATCTTAATTGAAAAATCTATACCTTTCGATCAACATCTCTTCATTTCCCCCACTTCCTGGCAACTACCATGTTGCTTCTATGAGTTCAACTGTTTTTTTTTTTGTTGTTGTTGTTAGACTTAATTTGCTTAGATTAATAATGCTTTCAATATTTGATTTACTCATTTTTTTTTAATCTTTTTGCGATACTGGGGGTGGAACCCAGGGGCATTTGAGCTACATTCCTTATCCCTATTTTTCATTCTTTCTTTGTTTTCTTTTTTTTGGGGGGGGTTCTGGGGATGGAACCCAGGGGTATTCCACATCCACCCCTGCCCTATTTTTTATTCTTTATTTTGAAAAGGGTCTAAGATGCAGAGGACCTCACTAAGTAGCTGAGGCTGTTTGCGAATCGTGATCTTCCTGTCTCAGCCTCCCAAATGCTGGGATTACAAGCATGCACCACCATGCCAGGCTTTTATTCTTTATTTTGAAACAGGGTCTCACTGAGGTACAAAGGTCTCACTAAGTAGCTGAGACTGTCCTCTAACTGGGATTCTACTGTCTCAGCCTCTCAGCTGGGATTGCAATCATGTGCCACCACACCTGGCTCTTCATTTACTCATTTTTTTTGATGGGGGTCTCAAATGTTTGTTTGAGTAGACTGATCTGGAACTTCTAGGCTCAGGTGATCCTCCCACTTCAACCTACGATGTAGCTTGGACTATATGTACATGCCTCTGTGCCTTGCTTGCTTATTTATTCAAGGTGCTGGAGATCAAACCTAGGGCCTCAACCTAAGGTTAGTTGTTATAAGCTTGTTATAAGCTTTTTTTTTTTTTTTTGGTTCTGGTGATTAAGCTCAGAGCATTCTACCTCCATGCTATACCCTAGTCCTAATTTTATTTTGAAACAGGGTCTTGCCAAGTTGCTGAGGCTGGCCTCAAATCTACAATCCTCCTGGTCCCAGTCTCCCAAGTACTGAGAACTACAGGCATGTACCACCATGCTCGGCTATAGTTGTCTTATTTTTTTTTAATTTAGGGAAGATATATAAAGGTATAATGTGAGTTGTCTATCCTTTTTTTTTTTTCCCCCCAGTACTGGGGATGGAACCCAGGGCAGTGTATCTCCGAGCTACATCCCCAGCCGTATTTTTTATTCTTTATTTTGAAACAGGGTCTGAGTTGCAAAGGACCTCATTAAGAGCTGCAGCTATGAACTCCAATCCTCCTGTCTCAGCCTCCCAAATGCTGGAATTACAAGCATGGGCCACTGTGCCACCAGGCCCAGCTCAATTCCTCTTTTTGTGGTACTAGGGATGGAACCCATTGGCTTTCCTACCTCCAGGCTATACTCCCAGACCTATTTTATACTTTATTTGGAAACAGGGTATCACTAAGTTGCTGAGAGCCTCACTCAGTAGCTGAGGCTGGCTTTCCTGTGTGATCCTCCTATCTCAGCCTCCCAAGTACTGGGATTACAAGAAAGTGCGCCACCATACCTGGCTCAATTCCTTATTTTTGAAATATAAACTATAAAATCTTTTGGTAGTAGTGAATCAAGCTCTCAAACTACATACATACTTCAATAACTACAAATTCAGGGCAACTAATTAACTGTTTAGTTAGTAGATGTTTATAAAGCATTTATGATCTACTAATCACTGTGCTTGGTATTTTATGCCCAAAAGTAAAATTTATCAACATCTGCTTTTCATGAAATCAATCTAGATAACAAAGGGAATATGAGGCTCAACTTATGGTAGACTATTGGTTGTTTACCTCCTTGATCTTTGGGCTGATGTGGAATTGCAGCTTGCTGCTGCTGCCAGTCATCCTAAGAGAATATCCTACCTCCTATCACTAGTCCAGAAAAAGACCAAGATTCAAAGTACAGTTTCTACTGAAAGCTTATTACTTTTACACTCTTATAAAGTCAAGAAAGTATAAATAGAACCACTGTAATTTGGAGATCATTTGTAACTACTCTTTTTTGTGTGTGTGGTACTGGAAACACAGGGGCTTTTCTACCGGGTTATAATTCCAGACCTATTTTATATTTTATTTGGAAACAGGGTCTCACTTACGTGCTGAGAGCCACACTAAGTAGCTAAGGCTGGTTTCGAACCTTTGTGATCCTCCCAAACACGGGGATTACAAGCATGCACCACCATGCTGGGCTTGTAACTCCTTTTTTTTTTTTTTTGCAGG
Organism: Muscardinus avellanarius; assembly: GCF_963383645.1. Classification (NCBI taxonomy): domain Eukaryota; kingdom Metazoa; phylum Chordata; class Mammalia; order Rodentia; family Gliridae; genus Muscardinus; species Muscardinus avellanarius. The sequence continues at coordinate 111,771,200 of NC_137789.1, forward strand.
TCTGGGGATGGAACCCAGGGGCATTTGACCTCCGAGCTGCACCCCCTGTCCAATTTTTTATTCTTTATTTTGAAACAGGATCTCACTGAGTTGTGAAGGGCCTCACTAAGTAGCTGAGGATGTCCAGGAACTGCAATCCTCCAGTCTCAGCCTCCCAATGCTGGGATTACAATCCTGCGCCAACATGCCCAGCTATTTTAACTACTCTTCTACAATGAAATTTAACAAGAGTAAACCTTCAATCTCCTGTTTAGATTCCCAAATGCTACTATTTAAGTATGGTGCAATACATACTCCTACCCCACCCCCAAAGGCACACATTAGTATAGTATGTAGTAAAACCTGCTCAGCAGCTTTTAATCCCAAAAAAGGATTAGGAAGCATAATCATTCGACAAATATTAACTGAAACATCTACAATGTGTTACGCATTGTCAAACATCTTGGATAGTGTAAAGATGAAGCTAACCAGAAACACATTAAGGAACAAAAATGTACTGGGTATAAATATTAAAATGCTCTGAATATGTGAGATAACAGTCACAATATGTCAAAATCATTTCAAATAAAAATGAATACGTTATATTAGGAGGACACAGACACTAGGGGAAAAAAGTCAAGTGAACTGGATAGTAAAGGTCCATCTACAATAAAGACACGTTCTGAACAGTTAAAAGAAGTAGGAATATTTCGATTAATGCTTTAATTATACTTTAATATCCTGAAAAATTCTGATAAATATATGTATATATCATGTCTTTTAGCTAGGCACAATGGTGCATGCCTGTAATCCCAGTACTTAGGAGGATGAGACTAGAGGAAGATTATAGGTTAAGGCCAGTGCAAGGTAATTTAGCAAGACCCATTTAAAAAGAGAGAGAGAAACAAGGGGATGGGAGGAGGGGGTAGCTCAGTGGTAGTATGCTCCAGGGTTCAATCCCAAATACAACAACAAACCAGGCAAGGTGGCCCATGATCATAACCCCAGCATTTGGGAGGCTGAGACTGGAGGATCAAGGTCCGAGGACAGCCTCAGTTACTTAGTGAAGCTCTTTGCAGCTCAGTGAGACTCTGTTTCAAAAAAAGAAAAAAAAAAAAAAAATAGGGCTATTGGTGTAGCTTAAAAGTAGAATGCCCCTGTGCTTCATCCCCAGTACTGAAAAAAAAAGTTTTTAAGAACTCTAAACCAGGCATGGTGGCACATACTTGTAATTCCAGCATTCAGGAGGCTGAGACCAGAGGATGGTAGTTAGTAGACAGCCTCAGCTACTTAATAAGGTCCTCTGCAACTTAGTGAGACCCTGTTTCAAAATAAAGAGTAAAATATAGGGTAGGAGGTGAAGCTTAGATGTCGAATGCCCCTGGGTTCCATCTGTAGACCACGAACAACAAAACAACACAAAAAAAAAAGAAAAAGAAAAAGAAAAAGAAAATGAAATCTAAAGATACATTGTAATTATCTATAAAAATTTATGAATGCTATTTTTTAACTTTTTTTTTTTTCTAGAAAAGAGTTAGTAAATAGATTCTACCAGATTTTCAACAAAGTTCCTCACCCAAAAGACTGAGGAACAGTTCCTGAAAAATAAACTATAGCCGTGGTGGCACACACTTGTACTCCCAGCATTTGGGAGTTTGAGACCAGAAGATTGCGGTTCACAGACAGCCTCAGCTACTTAGTGAGGCCCTCTGCAATTTAGTAAGACCTTGTTTCAAAATAAAGAATAAAAAAAATAGGGCAGGGGGTGTAGCTTGGAGGTCGAATGCCTCTGGGTTCCATCCTCAGACCTGAAAAAAAAAAAAAAAAAAAAAAACTACATCCAATGTATACCAGTATGGATGACCAAATTTTGGCTTAATATCTTAATATTAAGAAAAGCATTACAACAACTGTAGCTGCCTAATAATACAATATGCTACTTCATAAAGTAGCAATTTCTCAGAAGAAAAAAATTATGCAGAGGTTACTTACATAAGATACTGTTGTATGAGAGGTTACAGAAATACTGTCAAAACTGTTAGGGCTATGATTCAAAAAAGGCTTTATCATATTTGAAAGCAAGTTATCAATGAGGGTATCAATATTTAATGTGTTTTAGAAGAACTTTTTAAGCTAAGAGACACGATACAGAAGGAGCTGTAAGTGTGGGGATCATTTTATTTCTGGATAATACCTAATTTACTCTAGAGAAATTTCTCTTTTTTTGTGGTGCTGCAGGATGGAACCCAAGGACATTCGACCTCTGAGCTATACCCCCAGCCCTAATTTTCTCTTTTTTCATGTCTGGGGATGGAACCAAGAGGCATTTAACCTCCGAACTACACCCCTTGCTCTATCTTTTATTCTTTATTTTGAAATTGGGTCTCACTAAGTTGCAGAAGGCCTAAGTAGCTAAAGCTGTCCATGAACCTGGATCCTCTGGTCTAAGCCTCCTGAATGCTGGGATTATAATCCTGTGCCACCACACCCAGCTCCCAGCCCTATTTTTTATTCTTTATTTTGAAATAGGTCTTACTGAGTTGCAAAGGGCTTCACTAAGTAGTTGAGGCTATATGCGAAACATGATCCTCCTGTCTCAGCTTCCCAAGATCTGGGATTACAATGGTGCACCATCACGCCAGGCTTACTCTAGAGAATATCTAAAAAATGAGATGGATGAAATTCATATGAAAATAATGTTAGTATAGAAAACAAGAAACCTGTGCTATACGTAAGAAAAAGAACAAAATTAAAATAAAATACACAAAGCACCGAGTAAATCTTCTACCTGTAAAGTTCAGATCATTTCACTTATGGATTGATAACTATGTAAATTCTAAAATGTCTGAATTTTTTTCTTCACAATTTCATGGATAGATATTACCAACCTAAGCATAGAGATAGTTTTTCCTTATTAAGTTGAGAACTCCCACTTTGTTATACTTATAAAAAGCAATTTTAAAATTTCTTTGGGGCATATGCAAATTGCCAACATTACTAGTCTTAAACTATGGGGCCACTATTAAGTAAAATAAGGATTACTTGAAAAACAAGTATTCCAGTACCATAAAAACTGAGCCAATAAATAAGATGGCTACTAAGTGACTAACAGGCAAGTAGTGTATATAGTATGGATACATTGAACAAAGAGATGACTCAAGCCTAAGGTGGGACAAAGTGGGAAGGTACAAGATTTCATCACACTACTCAGAGTGGCATGCAATTTAAAACTTACAAATTATTTCTGGAAATTTTCATGTAATAATTTTGGGCTATGGCTAACTGTGGGAAACTGAAACCTTGAAATTAAATAGTGGATATGAAAAAAACCACTATATTTTTGCTACCTTTACTGCTCTAACAATTCCCAATTTAGATTAATCTTTTTAAACATGTTTTTCTTTCTTTGTATGTATATGGCAGCCATGAATGGAATGAAAAAAAAAAGTATGTGTAGAGAAAACAAACTTATTTTCATTCTCTGATTTTATTCCCAAAGAATTGTTTTTAAAAAAATGTACTAAATGACCTCTAGGATCTATTTAAGTCTATGGGATTAATTTAGGGCAGGACAAACATCACACATATTAACATTTACAAACATCCTAAAACCATATTCATTTCATCTGTTGTCCTTTATATTAACATGATGATATAAAAACTATATAAATAGGATTCTTAGTCTCTTCCTTAAGGCCACTGCCCTCATTTATCTTAGTCAAATTATTATCTACAGCATGATCAGATCAAACACTTCAACCCTCTTTACCCGAAATAATCACTTCTACTATTGATGTTTCACAATTAATCTCAAAGAATAAATGACTTTCTTTTATTTATTTATTTTACGGGTCTGGGGTTGGAACCCAGGGGCATTCAACCTCCAAGCTACACCCCCTGCCCTATTTTTTATTCTTTATTTTGAAACAGGGTCTCACTGAGTTGCAGAGGGCCTCACTAAGTAGCTGAGGGTGTCCGCGAACCACAATCCTCCAAGCTCTGCCTCCCAAATGCTGGGATTACAAGCCTACGCCACCACACCCGGCTCCTATCTTTTATTATTTATTTTGAAACAGGGTCTCATGAAGTTGCAGAGGGCCTGTCCACGAACCATGATCCTCTGGTCTCTGCCTCCCAAACGCTGGGATGCAAGTGTGTGCCACCATGCCCTGCTTAAATGACTTTCTTGACCTTTCCTTGGACTGTGCTCAGAGGCACCAACCATGAATAAAGTGAAAATCTGACTACTCCATTATATTCACTTATCTAGGTGGTAGGGCAAACCACAAACACCTGGGGATAAGCAGTGTGTAGAATCAAACACCTACTGCTCTCATAAAGCTTTTATTCCATTCAGGCTGATAAACAAAATGTCACTATTTTCCAAGCCATATTCTGAAGGAAGCTCTTTCCTTTGCTTTTGTTTATCACTTATGTTCACAATCACAACATATTGTATCAAGTAATATGGTGGTATTTAGAATGTTTTTTCTTCTTTGTGAAACACTTTATATATCAATGCACAAGTCATTAAAATAGAAGGACAAAATAAAATCTTTGGGTGATTCAAGTTTTATAATCCAACAATCTAGCTTTCTATCTCTGCATTCTCTTGAAACTCATCTCTCAAATTATTAGACCACTTACTGCTATATTGTAATCTTATTGTTTCTAAGTACTCCTTAATTAAAAAGCATCTTCTGTTATTGACATCACATAAGGGAAGAAATGCTAAGGATCAAACCCAGATCTTTTTGCAAGCTAGGCAAGCACAAAACCAGCCCGAAGATCTCATGTTGTCATTTTGCTGTTCGCAGACAGCCTCAGCTACTTAGTGAGATGCGGTTTCAAAATAAAAAATAAAAAATAGGGCAGGGGGTGTAGCTCACAGGTCTAATGCTCCTGGATTCCATCTTCAGACCTGCAAAACAATGAAATAAACTGCTTGTGTGTATTGTGAATCACTCAGCAGAGATGGTATTCTAACAAATGACTCTGCACGTGCTTTTAATCAGTTCCAATGCTAAATCAACAACCTAACACAGGAACTGTACTTTTGTGTGTGTATGTGGTACTGAGAATTGAATTCAGAGGCATTCTATCTCTGAGCCAACCCCCCAAACCAATTTTATTTCTTATTTGGAAAAGGTCTTGCTAGTTTAATGAAAGTCTCACTCCTTGCTGAAGCTTTCCTTGAATCTGTGATCTTCCTGTCTCAGTCTCCTAAGTACTCCCAAGTAGGTATGCCACCACACCTAGCTAGGAATTGCACTTTTTTTTTTTTTTTGGTGGTACTGGGGATGGAACCCTTCTACCTCCGGCTACACTCCCAGACCTATTTTTTTATATTTTACTTGGAAACAGGATCTCTTAAGCCAGCAAAGCTGGCTTTGAACCTGCATGATCCTCCTGTCTCTGACTCCCAAGCGCAGGGATTACAAACCCGTGCAACCACGCCCGGCTAGGAATTGCATATTTGATTCATATTTGTAGTACTACCATGTTGCTCTGTAAGAACACTGACCTTTCATGAATTCAAGATTAATAATATATAAACTAAGCCAGGCATGGTGGTGCACGCTTGCAATCTCAGCATTCAGGAGGCTGAGACTGGAGGATCGCGGTTCGTGGACAGCCTCAACACCTTAGTTAGGCCCTCCACAAATTAGTGAGACCTTGTTCCAAAATAAAGAATAAAATATAGGGCATGGGGTATAGCTCAGAGGTCAAATGCCCATGGGTTCCATCCTCAAACCTGTAATAATAATAATAATAAATAATAAAATATATAAACTATGTAAAAGCAGGTCCCCCCCCCCTCTCTGTTTTTTTGCAGGTCTGGGGATGGAACCCAGGGGCATTCTACCTCCGAGTTACACCCCCTACCCTATTTTTTATTCTTTATTTTGACACAGGGTCTCACTGAGTTGCAGAGGGCCTCACTAAGTAGCTGAGGCTGTCTGCCAACCGTGATCCTCCAGTCTCAGCCTCTAGAATGCTGGGATTACAAGTGTGCACCACCACGCCTGGCTTGCAGGTTCTCTTAAATACTGTATTAAAGATGCTCTTAAGCCAGGCGTGGTGGCGCACACTTGTAATCCCCATGCTTGGGAGGCTGAGACAAGAGGATCGCACAGGTTCGAAGCCAGCCTCAGCTACTTAGTAAGACCCTGTTTCCAAATAAAATATAAAATAGGTCTGGGAGTGTAGCCCAGAGGTAGCCTCTGGGTTCCACCCCAGTATCACCTAAAAAAAAGAAAGAAAAAAGCTTTTAATTTCTTACTGTGAGTTTTTCTAATAACAACAGGATAGTTTCAGAAGAAACAGCTGTTATGAAGATCAGTGTGGAGATTCCTTAGAAAACTAGGAATTGATCCACCATATGATCCAGCTCTACCACTCCTGGGTATTTTTCCAAAGGGGTTGAAATCAGAGAACTACAGTAACATATGAATATCTATGTTCATAGCAGCACATTCGTAATAGCCAAAATATGGAACCAACCTAGGTCGCCATCAACAGATGAATGAATTGCAAAATTATGGAAAATACACACAATGGAATTCTATTCAGCTATAAAAATGAACAAAATCATACCATTCCCAAGAAGATGGAAAGATCTGGAGAACATTATGTTAAGTGAGATTAGCCAAGCACAGAAAGAGAAGGGACATATGTTTTCTTTAATATGCCCAAACTAGGGAGCATTGGGGATACCAGAGGGACTCCAGATAATGGAGGGGAAATCTCAGGAAAGCTAGAATGGAAAGATAGGAGAGGAAGAAAGCTGAGGTTGATTAATGGAGGAGCTACACTTGAATATGTGTAAAAGTATGAATACAGCATGGTTAACCTGGACACTCATTGATGGGACAGGGGTAGGGGGGAGAAAAATTGAGGGGGAAGGCACCAAGCACAGTCAAATGTATACCATTTTCAATATGTTCCACATATAAATAAAATTTTTTTAAAAAGCCAGCCTCAGCTACTTAAGGAGGGCCTCAGAATTTAGTGAGACCCTGTTTCCAAATAAAAGTATAAAATAGGTCTGGGAGTATAGCCCAGAGTTAGAAAAGCCCTCGGGTTCCACCCCCAGTACCGCGCGCACACACAAACACACACACACACACACACACACACACACACACACAAACACAATCTGATGCTGGAAATGAAAGAGTACTCTCAATGCACTAATTTTACTCACCTTGGATTACAGTAACTTTTCTAATCAAGGAAGGATCTTACCTTACTTATCTTTGTATTATTGGCCAACTTCCTTCTATCATAGTATCATCAAGTAATTCATACTAAATATAGTCTCCTAATTATTATGATTTCAAAATAGGCAAAAAAACTTAAGCATTTTTAAACTTTTGAAAACCATTTTAAATATTAGCTACTGCCTTTGCCATTATCAGGAATGCAATCAAAATAACTCATATTTGGTATCAGAAGGCGTTGGTAACAGAAGTTTGGGCAGAAGGCTGTCTCTACTTTTCAGACACAAGCTTGCCCAGATTGCTGGTTACATCTGAGGAAATGAGGATATAGGATTCACAGCCAAGAATAATAATAATAAAAAACTAGCTGCCTGTTAAACTTCAAAATGAAAAAGTTCTCAAGAAATGAGAGTACCATGCTTTAAACATTTATATTAGTAAACTTTAATTTTTGTAGGTTGGCAGGGATAATTCAAAATCAAGATTCTTTTATCTCCAATGCAAAAATCAACTTTTATTTTTGGAAGCATCTGCTACAAAAAAGGTATATTAATATGTATTTATTAATCACAATGAAAACTGAGTTAAGCTGAAAAACTCAAAGCAAAAGAGATGACAGCAATAAAGCAACTGTTTTACTAACAAGTGTGGTGCACACTTGTAATCCCTGTACTTGGGAAGCTGAGACAGGAGGATCGCACAGGTTCAAAGAGAGCCTCGGCTACTTAGTGCGGCTCTGAGCAACGTGGTGAGACCCTGTTTCCAAATAAAATATAGGTCTGGGAGTATAGTCCAGAGGTAGAAAGTCCCTGGGTTCCATCCCCAGTACCACCAAAAAAAAAAAAAAAAAAAAAAAAAGTCATTAGGGTAAATCCTAAATCCATTAGGAATGATGTCCTTACAGGAAGGGTGTAAATATTAAGGGAACATGATGTAAGGACAAACACAATCTACAAGCCAAGGAGAAAGGTTTGGAACAGATCCTTCCTTAGCGGTCTTCAGAAGGAACTAATTAACATTACATTGAATTCTTGCCTCCAAAGCCTTGAGAAAATGAGTCTGTTATTTATACCACCCAATCGATGGTAGTTTGTTAGAGCAGCTACATCAAACTGATACAGCACAATTTAATGTGCTTCACAAAAAGTTTTACTGAAGTCGGGCATGGTGGCACAGGGTTGTAATCCCAGCATTTGGGAGACAGAGACTGGAGGATCACGGTTCGCAGACAACCTCAGCTACTTAGTGAGGCCCTTTGCAACTCAGTGAGACCCTGTGTCAAAATAAAGAATAAAAAATAGGGCAGGGGGTGTAGCTCTGAGGTCAAATGCCTCTGGGTTCTATCCCTAGACCCGAAAAAAAAAAAAAAAAAAGTTTTACTGAAACTACATGAAATCCATTAAGAAAGAAAAAAATGTAAGCAATATATATGATTGCTGCAGATTTTTTTTCCTGAGCTAAAAATCTCAAAATGAGTCACTATATCCTGAATAAAAACCATACTAAATGATTCTATCCTCTTTTGAAGCATTTTTTTTGCTTTTATTGGTACATTACAGTCTCAAATCATAATGTAAATCATATTGATAATGACAAAAAAGCACACAGTACTTGCTGCCCCTCTCCATTTCCTTCCCTCCCAGTACCAAGTACCCAGATTCACAATTGTATATTCATATGTATACACATAGTTGAAAGTAGTATTTCCATTAAGGAACCTCAGTTTCTTCCTCCCCTATAGTTCCTCCCTGGCTCCACTGAGGGTCTCCTCCATTATCTTGAGTCCCTCTGGGAAGCAGGACTTTTGATTAGATGATTATATTATAGCAAAGAAAAAGGACTTTGCCCCAAAACAGCTTGTTTTTCTCTTAGCCTTTTATTTTTCTTCTGGTAGACTAAGGCTATTTAGTAATAAGGATTTAGACTAAGGCTATTTAGTACACAGCAATATAGCTTCAGGTAACGCATACTGTACATATTTTGAGATTAATTTAAGAGATAACATACAGAATGGGGATGTAGCTCAGGAACAGAGCACTTGTTTAACATGTGTAAAACCCTGGGTTCAATCACAAGTGTCCTAAAAGAGAGAGACAAAGAGAGACCCTGTGTTCAACTTCAATATATAAAAGATATTAGATATCAACAGTAAATACCAAAATAATAATTTTTAAAAGCACAGCTGGCTGAGTGTGGTGGTACACGCTTGTAATCCCAGCATTTGGGAAGCTGAGACAGGAGGATTGCGGTTCACAGACAGCCTCAGCTACTTAGTGAGAGCACTAAGTTGCTCTCAGCAACTTAGTGAGACCCTGTTTCCAAATAAAATATAAAAAGAGGTCTGGGAGTATATCCTGGAGGTGGAAAGCCTCTGGGCTCCACCTCCAGCACCACCAAATAAATAAATAAATAAATAAGTAAACAAATAAATAAATAATAGGGCTGGGAACGTAGCTTGGAGGTAGAATGTCCCTGGGTTCCATTCCATTCCCAGAACTGCAAAAATAAGTCAATAAATCAATATAAAAAGCACAGCTGATTATAACAGTAATGACATATTCCTGATGTGACTTATGGACAAATTGCTATTGTTATGGCTTCTGCAGTTTACAGCCAATACCTAATAATACTAGAAGCATTACTGAGATAATAAAGTCAGTTTTAAAATATGTCTAAATATTTAAGTAAATATAGTAATAATTATAAATTTTATAGGCAGTTCACTACCATATAAAACCAAAGTATTTTCTATTGTGTTCGTATTGAATAGCAGTCAATCTGGTCATTTTCCTCTTTATTTTTCTAAGCTTAGACATCCTGGAGTTAATGGCATCTACTTTATTATTAGTTTTTTCCCAAACCAAGAATAGCTGTGCACACCTATAATCACCAGTATTTGGGAGGCTGAAACAGGAGGACTCCAGGTTGCAAGCTAGCCTCAGAAACAGACTTAATTTCAAAATTTAAAAAAGGGCTGGAAGAGCTGGACATGGCGCACACTTGTAATCCCAGCACTTGGGAGGCTGAGAGAGGAGGATCGCACAGGTTCAAAGCCAGCCTCAGCTACTTACTTGAGGCTCTCAACGACTTAAAGACCCTGTTTCCAAATAAAGTATAAAACAGCCGGGCGTGATGGCACATGCTTGTAATCCCCATGCTTGGGAGGCGGAGACAGGAGGATCGCGCAGGTTTGTAATCAGCCTCCCTGGCTTAAGAGACCCTGTTTCCAAATAAATAAATAAATAAAGGTCTGGAAGTGTAGCCCAGAGGGAGAAGGGCTTCCAGGAACCCCAGTAACACAAAAATAAATAAATAAATTAATTAATTAATTAAAAAGTATAAAACCATCTGGGAGTATAGCCTGGAGGTAGAAAAGCCCCTGGGTTCCACCCCCAGTACCATAAATAACTAAATAAATAACTAAATACATAACAGAAAAAATAAAGCAAGTCACAATATATGTATATATGTATAAATAATATATATAATATAAAGAATATCAGAAACATTGATTAAAAATTAGTAATATTTTACTTTTAATGTGGGTGACAGCTAAAAAATAAATTAACTAAGTAAAACTATGTAAAATAAGGTATTATGTAAACATGTTTTACACATACATTTATTTTATAGTAAATTTCATAATTTAAAAAGTAGGAATACATTTTCGAAACCAGCACCATTATGAATCAAAATGTAGCTGGGCTTAGTGGCGCATGCTTGTAATTCCAGCATTTGAGAGGCTGAGACCTGAGGATCGCTGACAGCCTCAGCTACTTAGTGAGGCCCTTTGAAACTTAGTGAGACCTGGTTTCAAAATAAAGAATAAAAAATAGGGCAGGGGGTGTAGCACAAATGTAGAATGCCCCTGGGTTCCATCCCCAGACCCGCACACAGACACACACACACACACACACACAGACACACACACACACACACACACACACACACACACACAGAATAAAAAACTGTTGTTAATTTGTAGAAATACTTTACTTGATAGTCTGATTAATTTACCACAAAATGTAAAAAATAATCTATGAATTTAATTTGCTACATTAACACAAAAAGGAGAAAATAATCAACATTAGATGCGAAAAGAGAATTTTATGAAATTCAATAACCATACATAAAATAAGAACCTTCCAGCAAAAATAAAAAATTCCTAAGCTTAATAAATTATATCTATTTAAAACTTAGAACTGTATCATTCTTAAAGGTAAAACATCAGAACAAAGATCTGCAACTAGCATGATTACAATAGGTGACAGTGTGGTGTCCCAGATTTTGATATATTTAGCCTTTGAGGCAGATAGAAAGTGCTGACACAAATGGGAATCCCAGCTATGAGAAGTTGCCTTAGTTTAATTCACTATGCTATAAGAATGCTACACTTTAAAGTATGCCTAGTTTGTGTTTTTGTTCTGTTTTTTGTGCAGGTGCCATAGATTGACTGCAGGGCCTAATTCTTGCTAACCACTTACTCCACGCAGTCTACCACTTAAGTACACTCCAGTCTCTACCATGCTCCCCCCCCCCATTGAATCCAGGAGCATTGTACCTACAAGCTGCATCCCCAAACCTAAATTTTATTTTTATTTTGAAACAGGGTATCACTAAGTTGTAGAGGGCCTAAGTAATTGAAGCTGACTGTGAACCTGCAATCCTCCTGTCTCAGCCTCCCAATTATTGGGATTACAAGTGTGTACCACCACTCTTGGTTCTACCATTTATTTTTAAAAGGCAAATAAAAATATATTATTTATTTATTTATTTTATTTTGGTGGTACTGGGGGTGGAACCCAGAGGCTTTCTACCTCGAGGACATACTCCCAAACCTATTTCTATATTTTATTTGGAAACAGGGTCTCACTAAGCCACTGGGAGCCTCACTAAGTAGCTGAGGCTGGCTTCGAACCTGTGCGATCCTCCTTTCTCAGTCTCCCAAGCATGGAGATTACAAGCATAAGCCACCACGCCCAGCTACCATTTATTTTTAATTTTGAAACTTAAAACAAACTTGATGCCGGGCGTGGTGGCGCATGCTTGTAATCCCCGCGCTTGGGAGGCGGAGACAGGAGGATCGCGCAGGTTCGAAGCCAGCCATGCTGGCCTAAGAGACCCTGTTTCAAAAATATAAAATAGGTCTGGGAGTGTAGCCCGGAGGTAGAAGGGCTTCCAGGAACCCCAGTACCACCAAAAAAAAAAAAAAAAACAAACTTGAGTCATAGCAGTTAGAATTATTACTACTAGTAGTAGTAGTAGCAGCAGTAGTAGTACTAGAGATTGAATTCAAGGGCATTCTACCTCCAAGCTATGCTCCCAGCCCCTATTTTATTTATTTTTTTATTTGTATTTACTTATTTTTTGCAGTACTGGGGATGGAACCTGGGGGCCTTCTACCTCCAGGCTATTTTTTATATTTTGTTTGGAAACACAGCCTCATTAAGTTGCTGAGAGCCTACGTAGCTGAGGTTGGCTTCAAACCTGTGCAATCCTCCTGTCTCAGCTCCCAAGTACTGGAATTACAAGCATGTGCCACCACATCCAGCTTCCAGTCCTATTTTTTATTCTTTATTTAGAAACAAGGTCTCACAGAGTTGCAAAGTGCCTCACTAAATAGCTGAGGCTGTCAGTAAACCTCCCAAATGCTGGAATTACAAGCATGTGCCTCCATGCCCAGATTTTCATTTTTATTTTGAAACAGGGTCTCACTAGGTTGATGAAAGTCTTAACTATTGCTGATGCTGCCCTTGAACTTGAGATCCTCCCATCTCAGCCTCCCAATTACTGTAATTATATGCCACCATGCCTAGCTAGAATTCCTTTTGCCATCAAGAACCCTTCAGTGTTGCCTTCAATGATTATGTCTAATACTGATATGTAGTTTTTATTCAACAGAGTAGAAAAAAATTTTAAAAATGATACACACTTGGAAGAGAAGGAAGAAAATGGTCACAAAGTACAAAGTGATTTATAGTCAAGCCATTAGAAAATTTCAACGAATTTAGAAAATATTCTGGTCCAAACACAACTACACAAAAATTAACTGTATCTCTATATGTCTATTTCTATTTATGCACTGAATTATAAATTATAATGAAGTTCAGAGTGATAAATATATACATGCATATAGCATCTGTTGTATGTTACCCATCTCCTCCTACTCTGCTCCTCTCTTCCCCATAGGTAAGTCTTTATTTACATGGATACAAAAAAATCTTCATGTATGAAAAAAAGGGTTATTTGTAAAATCATCATCAACAGATCTCCCCCTTCTTCCTCTTTCTAACCTCCTTCCTTCCCTCCCACCCTTCCTCTTAAGTGTTTCTTCTCTGATCCCCCTAGATTATCTGAGGTCTTCTTTATTTGCCAGTTTCTCTCTAGCTTCCACATATGAATGAAAACATGGCCTTTCAGTGGCTGGCTAATCTCACTAAGCATAATATTCTTGATTTTCATCCATTTTTCTGCAAGACACAATTGTGTTATTATTTTATGCCTGAGTAAAATTCCATTCTGGACATACACCAAAATATAGTATATTGAGATTTTATTTATAACAATCACTATCAGATCATAAGAATTAATTTTAAAAAAACTGTAAACCCTAATGCATAATACAATACCCTAAATAAATGGAGATATATATCATATTCATAGAGGAAAAAATTTAATATGGTAAAATAGACTTTTTTTTTTTTTCAGTACTAGGGATAGAACCCAGGCCTATTTTATTTATTTGGAAACAAAGGGTCTCACTAAGTTGCTGTGAGCCTCACTAAGTAGCTGAGGCTGGCTTTGAACCTCTGCGATTCTCCCAAGGGCAGCCTCCCAAGCGCAGGGATTACAAGTGTGCGACACCACACCCGGCCTCCAGTTCTATTTTTATTCTTTATTTTGAAACAGGGTCTCATTGAGTTGCAAAGGGTCTCATTAAGTAGCTGAGGCTGCCTGCAAATTGCAATCCTCCTGTCTCAGCCTCCAAAATGCTGGGATTACAAGCATGTGCCCCAACACCTGGCTAAAATATACATTTTCCCTGAATACATAAATCTATATATTAAGCCAATCTTGAAGAGTGCCATTAATACTCAAAAGAGAATTTTAAGATAACAAGATATAGGCACTTACTTAATCAAATAGTAAAACTTACTGAAAAAGGTACAATATTAAAGACAATGTTCTATTAGTACAAGAAAAGTAACTGGAATAGTGGTACAGATTAAAGAGATCAGAAACAGTTCTAGTCAAGAGTGGTGGCCCATGCTTGTAATCCTAGTACTTGGGAGGCTAAAACAGGAGGATTGCAGGTTCAAAGCCAGCCTTAGCAATTCAGTGAGGTTCTTAGCAACCTAGTGAAACCCTGTTTCCAAATATTAGAGACTGAGGATGTAGCTTGGAGGTAGAACGCCTGTGTGTTCAATTCCTGGAAGCAAAAAATAAAATAAAATAAAATAAAATTTAGGTTTTATTCAATAAAATTTATTATGAGGTTAAAAAACATAGTTACTGGAAGATTATAAATGCAATATGAAACCAATATAAAATTAACCTCTAATATATATAAAGAAATGCTATAATTTTCTTTTAAGAGATAAGGTCTCACTAAGCGAGCAACCCAGGCCATCTTTGAACTCTAGGTGCAAGCAGTCCTTTTACTTCAGCCTATTAAAACCATAGGTGTGTGCCATCAACCCATTTAAAAAAAAAAAAAAAAAAAGACAACCCTTGGCCTAGCATGTTCATGCAAACCTATAATCCCAACTATTTACAGGGCTGAGTAGGAGGATCACCAAGTTTGAGGACAGCCTTGGCAACGTAGCCTCTTGAGACCCTGTATCAAAATTAAAATTAAAAAGGGCTGAGGGTACAGTTTGCTGATAAGAATACCCAGAGGTTCAATACCCAATAAAACAAAAAAAAGAAAGAAAAAAAATTTCTACAAACAGTGGGCAAAATAATGAACTCACAAAAAGGCCACCTAAATGAACAAAAAACATAAAAAGATGCTCAATTTTACTAGTCACTGAAGCAGCATAAATGAAAATCATTTTATTTTTATAAAATTAACAGCAATTTTAAGACCAATAATATATTACCAAGGTGATAAAGATGTTAAAAAAAAAAAAGAAAAAAATAGGAACTGTAATAAAGAGCTGACAGGATACTATTTGGAGAAAACAATCCTGGAGAGACATATGGTAAAATAGAAAAAGCGGGTACCCAAGTGTAGTGGCGCATGCTTGTAATCCCCACGCTTGGGATGCTGAGATAGGAGGATTGCGCAGGATAGAGCTGAGATCGGAGGATCGCGCAGGTTCACAGCTGGCTTAAGAGAACCTGTTTCCAAATAAAATATAAAATAGGTCTGGGAGTGTAGCCCAGAGGTACAAGGCCCCTGGCTTCCATCTCCAATACAACCACCACCACCACCACCACCAAAAAAAAAAAAAAAAAAAAAAAAAGTGGGTAGGCATGGCTAAACTCACTTCTACTTTCTTTTCTTCTTTTCTTTTTTTATTTGTGGTTCTAGGGATTGAACCCAGAGACACTGTATTGCAGAAATATACTGCCAGAGCCGAGCCTGGTGGTGCACGCTTGTAATCCCAATGCTTGGGAGGCTGAGACAGGAGGATTGCACAGGTTTGAAGCCAGCCTCAGCTACTTAGTGAGACCCTGTTTCCAAATAAAATATAAAGTTGGTCTGAGAGTATAGCTCAGAGGTAAAAAGCCTCTGGGTTCCACCCCCACTACCACCACCCCCCCCAAAAAAAAAGAAAAAGTAAAAGAAAAAGAAATACACTGCCAGCCCATTTTTTTGGTTTTCATTTGAAACACGGTCTTACTAGGTTGATGAAAATCTCACTACCTGCTGAGGCTGTCTTCAAACCTGTGATCCTCAGGTCTCAGCCTACCAAGTACCAAAATTAAAAGTGCACACTACCACATCCAGCCTCATTTACACTTCTAGAAATATATCCATGTATATAGTAGGGTAAGTACAAGAATGCTTCTCAAGAGAAAGAAAAAAATTAAAGATGCAAAAGTGGTATGAATAAATTAGAATCATATAATGAAAACTATGTAAGTTAAACAAACTAAGATTAAGTGTAATCCCAGCATTCTGGAGGCTGAGACCAGAGGATCGCGATTCATGGACAGCCTCAGCTACTTAGTGAGTCCCTTTGCAACTTAGTGAGGCCCTGTTTCAAAATAAAGAATAAAAAATAGGGCAGGGCGTATAACTCAGAGGTCAAATGCCTCTGGGTTCCATCTCCAGACCTGCCCAAAAAAAAAAAAAAAAAAAAAAAAAAATCAGAATTTTAGCTGGGAGTGGTGGTACTTGCTTGTAATCCCAGCATGCAGGAGGCTGAGACAGGAGTCTGATGGTTCTTGGACAGCCTCAGCCGCTTAGTGAGGCCCTCTGAAACTTAGTGAGACCCTATTTCAAAATAAAGAATACAAGCTGGGCGTGGTGGCGCATGCTTGTAATCCCAGCATCTGGGAGGCTGAAACCTGGAGGATCGAGGTTCACGGACAGCCTCAGCTACTTAGTGAGGCCCTCAACTTAGAGACCCGGTTTCAAAATAAAGAATAAAAATAGGGCAGGGGGTGTAGCTTGAAGGTCTAATGCCCCTGGATTCCATACCTAGACCCACAGAAAGAAAGAAAGAAAGAAAGAAAGAAAGAAAGAAAGAAAGAAAGAAAGAAAGAAAGAAAGAAAACAAAAATAGGACTGGGGTACATGTAGCTCAGAGGTAGAATGCCCCTGGGTTCCACAGAATGCCCCTGGGGTTCTATCCCCAGTACCACAAAAGAAAAAAGAAAAAAAGAAATCAGAATATCACATAGTAAATATGAATGATGTAAAGTAGTGAAAGATTTAGCCGAATGGTAGTAGAAAAGGGCATGGATTTGAATGAGCAATGTCAACTTCTGGCTTTTTGTATTTTCCTTTTCTCTAGCAGCCCAATGTGAGCATACCTTTTTTTTTTGCCTTCTAATCTCTGAAAAGGAATAAGTATAATTCATAGATATCTACTTCCCATAGAGGTGGCACAAGTTTGTAATCCCAACAATTCTGACGCTAAAATAGGAGGATCAATTCCAGGACAGCCTCAGCTACTTAGTGAGGCCCTTTGCAACTGTTTCAAAATAAAGAATAAAAAATAGGACTAAGGGTTTGGCTCAAAGGTAAAATGCCCCTGTGTTCCATCCCCAGTATTGGGGGGGGGGGGGGATAACCAGAGTATCATGGTTCGAGGACAGCCTCGGCACTTAGTGAGGACCTCCGCAACTTACTGAGACCCTGTTTCAAAATAAAAAATTGAGCAAGGGGTGTACGTCGGAGGTTGAATGCCTGTGGGTTCCATCCCCAGACCCACACACACAAAAATAAAGATAACTACTTCCCAAATTTCAATAATATTGTAGTCTTATCTCCTAAATCACTCAAGTATTTGACATTTTCCTAATTTATCTTATAAGTAAAATATCATTTAATTTATAAAAATATTTCATTTATTTCAGTCCTTGATAGAATAAACTATTGGTCTAAGTCTCAAAGAACCTTATTATTTTTCAGTTTGTTTGTTTGTTTGTTTTGGTACTGGGGGCGGAACTCAAGGGCTTTTCTACCTCCAGTCTATACTCCCAGACCTATTTTATACTTTTTTTGGAAACAGGGTCTCACTAAGTGGCTGAGAGCCTCTCTCAGTAGCTGAGGTTAGCTTTGAACCTGTGTAATCCTCCTGTCTCAGCCTCCCAAGCGCTGTTATTACAAGAGTGGGCCACCACGTGTGGCCTATTTTTCAGTTTTTAATGGTCACATATTATAGATGGCGCCATATCTACCCAGTATATCAATTAATTCATTGCACCCCAAATGAACTTTATAGACTGTACTGATGTACACTTATGTCATAATATACTTTAAATGCTGGGCCTAAGAGCTAACAAAAATGTTCCATTACTCTTTAGCATGTATCACTTTACAGATACAACATTAATACAATTTGTGTTCAACAAGCCTAAAAGCTAATCAATTAACTGTGTGTGGGGGAGTACTGGGGATGGAACCCTTCTACCTCTGGGCTACACTCCCAGACCTATCTTATATTTTATTTGGAAACACAACAGGATCTCTTAGCCAGCAGAGCTGGCTTTGAACCTATGTGATCCTCCTGTCTCTGCCTCCCAAGCACGGGGATTACAAGTGTGCGCCACCATGCCTGGCATAAATTATTCATTTTGAATTTGAGAAAAGATATCTAACTTGGCTTTTATTTTAATAAGTCAAACTTTATCATCTTTATTTCTTTGACTTAAAATATTAATGAACACAGGTAAATATAATCATAATTATGTGTGCTAAAAATACATCCTAGGAGTTTTTGAATTCTTAAAATTCTTACTTCTTTTATTTTCCATCTTGTTCCATACCCAAAGAGTTCCAGTTCTTTACAAAAAGAACTGACCCAGAAAAAAGGAGACACTACCTCACAAAAGGATACGGTCAGACACAGCAGTACGACAAAGTGCCTTTGATTGTTGCTATTAGAGCCGTGGTATCTTCACCCCTGACAACAAAATCTGTAAGACTACCAACATGGATATCTGATCAAAACATGGTGATATCTATAAGAAGGAGCAATGCAAAAAAGATCTTTGCATTATTGTATGACAAGAACAAAATATATGCTTACATTTAGAAAGCTAATAATTCTACTTAGTATTTAATTAAAAGAAAGCTTAATTCCACATACAATTCATTTTATTTAAAAGCTGTTATTTTCACTGGGCCTGGTGGCACAAGCTTGTAATCACCGTGCTTGGGAGGCTGAGACAGGAGGATTACACAAGTTCGAAACCAGCCTCAGCTATTTAGTGAGCATCTCAGCAACTCAGTGAGACCCTGTTTCCAAATAAAATATAAAATAGGTCTGGGAGTATAGCCTAGAGGTAGGAAGCCTCTGGGTTCTACCCTCAGTACTACAAAACAAACAAAAAAACTGTTATTTTCACTGCAATATGCAAATTGAAGCATTATACGTCTTTAAAACTTTTATTTGATAGAAGTATCTGAAAACCATCTAACCTTTTTTTTTTTTTTTTTTTTTTTTTTTGCAGTACTGGGGTATTGACCCAAGGGGCATTCTACCTCTAAGCCAGACCCCAGCCCTATTTTCATTCTTTAAATTGCTGAGGGCCTCAAGTAAGTAGCTGAGGCTGGCCATGAACCTGTGATCCTCCTGTCTCAGCCTCCCAAGTACTGGGATTATAGGCCTGCGCCACCACGACCCAGCTACCATCTAATATCTTAAATAACCATATTAAAATAAAATATAATTTAGGTATCTAGATTTATGTGACTATGCACTTTTACATTACATGTTTCTGTACTATCACTTACACCCTCAGTTTTAAAATTTGGCAGTACAGTACTGCACATATGTCTTTAAAATTTTATTTCTTCCTTTCTTTTTTTTGGGAGGGGTCATTGCAGGGATAAATTCCACTCCCCAAGGAGTGGATTTACAGGCATGTATGACCAAGCTCAGTTAAATGGATGTCTTATAAAAAAAGGGCATAATGAGTACTGAGTATGAAAACCTGGGGACATTCTAATTCTGAGCTGTAACTCCATCCCTTTTTATTTTTTGTTTCCAAATAGGATCTTGCTAGTTTGCTGAGGCTGTCCTCACACTTGTGATCCTCCTGTCTAAGCAACCCCAGAACTGGGACTAAAGGTATGTAATAATAATTTAAAGATGAAGATGGGGAAAGTAAAACTGTAAGAGGTTAAATGACATATAAACTCAAACTTTATAAAGAGAGGTGGGATTAAAATCTCTGTCAGCTATCAACTAACCCATGTTTTTTTAATACAGGCAAAAAAACCAATAATGCGAACTATTTCTAAAATGTTTATGTGGAGCTCTTTAGAGCAGGTCTGAATATAATTTGAACTCTAAGGCTTTGTTGTTGGTTTTAAGACTTTCTAGGTAAAATTTAAGTATATATAAACCAAGATAGAAACCAGGCGTGGTGGCACACACTTTTAATCCCAGCATTAAGGAGGCTGAGACTGAAGACAGCCTCAGGTACTTAGTGAGGCCCTGAAAAACTGAGTTAGACCCCGTTTCAAAATAAAAAATAGAGTAGGGGGTATAGATTGGAGGTCGAATGCCTCTGGGTTTCATCCCCAGACCCTTAAAATTAAAAAATAGAACTGGAGGTATAGCTTGGAGGTAAAAAGGCCCCTGGTTTCATCCCCGGTATAGTAAATATAAATGAATAAATAAATGAATAAATAAATAAATCCAAGATAGAGCCAGCAAGCCAGCCAATAGGAAAAAGATAGTACTGTGTCACCACAGAAAAGGAGTAAAATGTGATTCTATGTACACAGTACATTTTTATTATCTGCTATTCTTTTGACTGCCTAATTTATGAATCATTTTCTCCTGTCTGGAAAAATCCCTCTGTTTTAGGCATTCCTTGTTACACAAACTGGAAGATGTAAATACACTTCATATATTCCTTCTCAGATGAATGTTATCAATCAGGCAACTCTATCCTGTTCTTTAAACCTGCCACCAATGGGAAGAAATAAGTGCCTTGCCAACGCCATGCTAGCATGGGTGCTCAGAACATCTTTACCTGCTTTTCAGAAGCAGAGGTGTTCCAACATGAGATGAATGACCATGCAACTTACTTTCCAAACTGAGACTTTTTAGAGTTAAATAAGTTTTAATAGAAAATGCAAGATTTGCAAGGAAATAGAAAATCTATGGACACTGTACACTTACGTGATATTGCTGTAGTACTTTTATCCAACATAAAAATCACCTTTGTCATATGATTATGCATGTTATACTGTTTCATATACCTGGGTATCCTGTGTTCCAAAATCCTAGATCAATTCCTTTTTGTTTAAAATAGCCTTAGCTGGCTTCATTGTTGCAACAAAAAAATACTTGGTAGAAGAGTACAATCAAGTTATCTTTGTGCATATGGTATGAGTGTGTGGGGGAGAGATTTGGAGGTTGAACCCAGCAGCATTCAACTTCTGAGCTATATGATGAGCCTTATTTTATATTTTATTATTTTGAAACAGGATCTCACTAGGTTGCTAAGAGTCTTTGCTGCAGCTGGTCTCTAAGCCATGATGATCCTCCTGTCTCAGCCTCCCATGTACTGGGATCACGTATAAACAAATACACAGGGCTACTTGTCTCTTCAGAACAGAAGATTAAATTTAGTTGCCTGAGTTCTGCTTGCTATTCAAAACTATCTTATTAATCATATTTTTGGTTCCTTTTCAGATTTCAATGAAAATTGTTTTTTTCATTCTACTTTTCTACCAAATCACAAAAATATACCAGTTTTTCAGCTTATTTAAACAAATTTTGTTTATTAAAAAGTTGCAACTATTAAATGAAAATGCTATCTTGTTCAAGCAGCTGGTGTAAAAGGAAAGGATAGGTAATTTGTACTCATCCTCAGTACAGTCAACAAGCCTCTGGTGCTTAACTCTTGGGAAGTTGGGCCAAGAGTTCCACAATAAATTTTAAATCGTGTCTGAACAGATACAATCTAATTCATTTTACTTCACTCTCACAGGCCTTTTACATTCAAAGTATCATCTTTCAATTATTCTGATTTGTTTTTCCAGAATGAAGAAAACCTGCTTTCTGGAGACACCTTGCTTTGAACTTACTTTAGCTCCTCATCACACAAAAATGAAAGAAAAGAAAAAAAGGAGAATAAGTCATAAATTTAGTATGTGTATGTTCCAATTAAAGTTTATAAGGTCTACAGTGCTGGGGCCTCCGAGGCCGGGATCGGAGCCTGCCGAGGGGTTAGGCCGCTGCTGGGGCCAGCGAGGCCGGCATCGGAGCCTGCCGTGAGGCAAGGCCGGTACTGGGGCCTCCGAGGCCAGGATAAGAGCCTGCCGAGGGGTTAGGCCAGTGCTGGGGCCAGTGAGGCCGGCATCGGAGCCTGCCTTGAGGCAAGGTCGGTACTGGGGCCTCTGAGGCCAGGATAAGAGCCTGCTGAGGGGTTAGGCCGGTGCTGGGGCCAGCGAGGCCAGCATCGGAGCCTGCCTTGAGGCAAGGCCGGTACTGGGGCCTCGAGGCCAGGATAAGAGCCTGCCGAGGGGTTAGGCCGGTGCTGGGGCCAGCGAGGCCGGCATCGGAGCCTACCGTGAGGCAAGGCCGGTACTGGGGCCTCCGAGGCCAGGATAAGAGCTTGCCGAGGGGTTAGGCCGCTGCTGGGGCCAGTGAGGCCGGCATCGGAGCCTGCCGTGAGGCAAGGCCGGTACTGGGGCCTCTGAGGCCAGGATAAGAGCCTGCTGAGGGGTTAGGCCGGTGCTGGGGCCAGCGAGGCCGGCATCGGAGCCTGCCTTGAGGCAAGGCCGGTACTGGGGCCTCGAGGCCAGGATAAGAGCCTGCTGAGGGGTTAGGCCGGTGCTGGGGCCAGCGAGGCCGGCATCGGAGCCTACCGTGAGGCAAGGCCGGTACTGGGGCCTCCGAGGCCAGGATAAGAGCTTGCCGAGAGGTTAGGCCGGTGCTGGGGCCAACGAGGCCGGCAGCGGAGCCTGCCGTGAGGCATGACCAGTGCTGGGGCCTCCGAGGCCGGGATCAGAGCATGCCGAGGGGTTAGGCCGGTGCTGGGGCCAGCGAGGCCAGCATCGGAGCCTGCCGTGAGGCAAGGCCGGTACTGGGGCCTTCGAGGCCAGGATAAGAGCCTGCCGAGGGGTTAGGCCGGTGCTGGGGCCAGCGAGGCCGGCATCGGAGCCTGCCGCGAGGCAAGGCCGGTACTGGGGCCTCTGAGGCCAGGATAAAAGCCTGTCAAGGGGTTAGGCCGGTGCTGGGGCCAGTGAGGCCGGCATCGGAGCCTGCCGTGAGGCATTACCAGTGTTGGGGCCTCCGAGGCCGGGATTGGAATCCTGCCAAGGGGTTAGACCGGTGCAGGGGCCAATGGCCAGCATCGGAGCCTGGCGTGAGGCAAGTTCACTCCTGCGGCCTCCAAGGTCGGGACCAAAGCCAGCTTAGGGGTTTGACCGGTTCAGGGGCCAGCGAGACCAGAACTGGGTCCTCCCATGAGGCAAGGCCGCTGCGTGAGCCAGCGAGGTCTGGTTCAATCCACTGAGTAGCCAGGCCACTACTGGGACCATCAAGAGTGGGATTGGTACTTGCAACGCAGCATGCACAGAGAAATATCGCAGAAAATATAAATCAGACGCTTCTCTTAATCAGCAATAACTAGGAGGAAAAGGGCAACAGGAAGAGGTTGAGCTATAGAAAGGGCCCTATAGTGAAGCAACTAATGTGACCAATCAGAGGGTATGTAATACTGGAGGACGGAGCCTCTTTAAAATGCAGGAGGTACATAAACAAATGTATCAAAGTAAATCACCAAGGAAGTGTGGGATGGAGGGAGGGGGAGGGAATGGGACGGGGGCTGGAGGAGGGCTAATTGGATGATGTGTGCTTGTATATCCTCTCAAGTCTTGTACTCCAATGTGATTGATATATGACTACAATGCACCAATTTAAAAAATAAACTAATTAAAAAAAAAAAAGTTTATAAGGTCTAAACTAATAGTTCTTAAAATTAATAACCATAGAAATTCTTACCCTAATGCTCCTACGAGAAAAGTACCTTGGGCATCCCTAAGAATACTTATGCTATCTCTAAGGCAACATTCCTTCAAAAGAAAAAATAAGGTAGTGGAAAAAACAGGAAATACATAGGACAGTTTCCTCATCTGCCTAACTAGGAAGATGAATTTAAACTAAATTTAATCATTTATATTGCAGTAAAGCTGATTTTATGATTTAAAAATTAAAGTAATCTTTGAAAGCTAAGTTTCCATGTGAACATACAACTGACTTCTTTAAAAATTCAAAGTAAGCCAGGTGTGGTGGCGCACGCTTGTAAGGCCAGCATTTGGGAGGCTGAGAATGGAGGATCATGGTTCGCGGACAGCCTCAGCTACTTAGTGAGGCCCTCTACAACTCAGTGAGACCTGGTTTCAAAAGAAAGGAATAAAAATTAGGGCAGGGGCTGTAGCTCAGAGGTTGAATGCACCTGGGTTCCATCCCCAGACCCACAAAAAAAAAAAAAAAAAAGAAAGAAAGAAAGAAAGAAAGAAAGAAAGAAAGAAAGAAAGAAAGAAAGGAAAAGAAAAGAAAGAAAGAAAGAAAAGAAAAGAAAATTCAAAGTAAGCCCAGCATGGTGGTACACGCTTATAACCCCAGCATTTGGGAAGTTGAGATGGGAGGATCTCAATTCAAGGATAGCCTCAGCTACTACTTAGTGAGGCCCTCTGCAACTCAGTGACACCCTGTTTAAAAATAAAGAATAAAAATAGGGCTAGGGGTGTAGCTCTGAGGTAGAATGCCCCTGAGTTCCATTTCCAGTATGAGGGGGGGATAGAATCAAAGTAAATGTAAAATTTTAATTTTATGAGTTTTCTAATAAGATTTAAGAAAATACCAGGGTCTACCACATAATCCAAACTCTATGTATATTACAGAAAACCTAAAACCAAAAATAAATAAAAGAACACTAAGATGAGTTTTATCTCTAACTGTGCTACTTGTATTTGCTTTGGGACCCTGAACATATCAATCACCCAATCAACTTATAGGCTGTTAAAGAGAAAGGGGGAGAAAAAAAATGATAAAATATAGTACTTCTCAAATATTGAAGGTATCATTAATTTCCAAAGATCATTTGCATATTCTACTTCTACATTTAATAGTTCATATACCATCACATATTTTTATAATTTATTATTTAAAAATAATAAATGTTTTGACAGAGTCATCTACACACATGATTTTGTATCCCTTTCCTCTCCTCTGTTTCACTTTGTTATAGAACAAAAGCTTGTGATAAGCTATTGCTAGTGCATTTTGCCCTTCTAAGGCATCTCTAAAAATTTTTATCAATAAAATAAAGATAAAACTATTTGAAACAGAGTGATAATCTCAGCAAACTTTTTTTTTTTGTGTGTGTGTGTGTGTGGTACTGGGGGTGGAACTCAAGGGACTTTTCTACCTCCGGGATATATTCCCAGACCTATTTTATACTTTATTTGGTCTCACTAAGTTGCTACGAGCCTAAGTAGGTGAGGCTGACTTTGAACCTGTGCGATCCTCCTTTCTCAGCCTCCCAAGAGTTGGGATTACAAGTGTGCACCACCACACCTGGCTCCTGAGCAAACTTTTGAATAAACTTTTGTTCTTATTAGCATGTTGTCTAGTAATAGTCATATTAGAATTATAAGACTCGTTAACATTCAACAGCTTGGTACTTTAAATACTGAATTATGATATGAGTATTATACCTGGAATTGTTTAAAAATATACACATTCAGATAGCCAATTAATAATTACTATCTTTTTATAAAGAGACCTTGATAAATTCATGACAAAATATAGTAATGTTTTCAGGCAAGTTAGATTATGTACACAATTGTGTCAACTCAAGTTCTATTTTTCCTTTCCAATTTATATGCCTTTTGAATTTCTCTCTTAATTTACTAAACTAGCTTGATCCTCCAGTTCAATTTTAAAAATAGTGAAAGCCAGGTGTGGTAATCAGTAATACATGCCTGTTTATCCCAGCCACTCAGTTTGCAGAGGCAGGAGGGTTACAAGTTGTAGACCAGCTTGAAGAACTTTGTGAGACACTATCTCAAAAAAAAAAAAAAAAAAAAAAATTAAAAAAGAAAAGAAAGAAAGAAAAAGGGTTAGGGTTGTGGCCCAACCTTTACAGAGGTTAGATAGAGCTCTGTTTAAAGAGCTCTTCCCTAGCAAGGGCAAAGACCTGAGTTCAATCACCAGAACAACAACAACAATGATAAAATAATATTGAAATAATATTGATATTGGAGATTCTTCTATTGGTCCTATCTTAGGAAAAAGGATTCAATATTTCACTATTAACTGTATTAACATTTGATCCCTTGTACAAATGCTCATCATCAACTATTTTTCAAATGTTATGCAAATCTTGACTTCCTGCAATAAATCCTTCAGTTCAGGTTGTAACAATTTTTTTAAAAATAAAAAACATTGGATTCTATCAGTAAACCTTCATAGTTTTTGCACTCATGTGCATGACATACGCATTTGCAAATTATTTTTCTATAGTATTCTTTTCAGTTTTGTCAACAATACTCTGCTGGCTCACAAAATCGAATAAGCATCCTGCTTTTCTTGTGTGCTAGAAAGGTTTGTGGTTATTTCTTCTTAAATATGTGGAAACACTTGCTGAGACAGCAAGACGGGTCAAAATCAACAACTGAAAAGATTTTATAGATTAAATTTATTCATAGATACAAAGCTACTTATTTTGTCCTGTGTGCTTCTTTTATTTTTTAATTTTGAAAAAGGTGACTATCTTGCTATATTGCTGGGGCTGTCCTCAAACCTGTAATCCTCAAGTGTGCGCCAGGCTACATATTTCATGAACATCTAATTTTTTTTCAGAAATTTGTCTATTTCACCAAAAGTTTTATATATACTGTATAAAACTGTATATAATAGCTTCCTATCATCTTTAGACATCTGCAATTCCTGTAATAATAATTATATTACTTTTCTGTGTCTGTATGTGGTGCTGGAAAATGAGACCAATGTCGCTCACCCAAGAGAGAAAAATTTAAAAAGGCAAAGGATGCAACATAGAGACAGAATGCCCATGGGTTCAATGTCATGTGGTTCACAGACAGCCTCAGGTACCTGGAGAGACCATTCACAACTCGGTGAGGCCCTGTTTCAAAAGTAAAAAAGACTAAAAAGTTGGTCTGAGGTTGTAGTTTGGAGGTAGAATACCCCTGGGTTCCATCCCCAGTATTGGGGGAAAAAAAGATGAAGGATTTAGCCCAGAAGTAGAGTGCTCTTGGGCTTCAATCCTAGAACCAAAAAAAAAGAGTATAAATATGTATTTTTAAAAAGATTTCCTATATTATCTAGTTCAAAGCTATCTTACTATATAAATACAAATGTAGGATTGTTGTATCTTCTTACTGAATTATCATGAACTATTACTTTAAATTATTAGAAGTTGAGAAATCTCTACCTTGAATATTTATAAAATATCCACATATCTACACCAATTTTATTTTAGTGAAGTCTGTGTAGTATATCTTTTCTAATTTGTTATTTTTAATTTCTTGTATATTAATTTATTTTTGGTGGTACTAGGATTCCTGGAAACCCTTCTACCTCCGGGTTACACTCCCAGACCTACCTTTTTTATGTATTTTTTTAAAATTTGGAAACAGGGTCTCTTGCGAGGCTGATTTAAAACCTCTGCAATCCTCCTGTTTCTGCCTCCCAATCAAGGGGATTACAAGCATGTGCCACCATGCCTGGCATCATTTTCCTTTATATTTAAAGTATGTTTCTTGTGCAAATCATCTAGCTAGGTTTTATATTTTATTTACTCTGCCTAGCACTGATTTGGGGAAAAGGGTGCTAAGAACTGGATCCTTGGCTAACACTAAACACACACTTTACCACTAAGTTACATCCTGAAACATGAATTTTAACTGGAATGCCTAAGTCCCTTTTGACTTAATGTAATGATTAGTATAGATAGAATTTAAGCCTAATGTCTTGTCATCTATTTTTTCCATCCATTCTTAACTTTATTTTTTTAATAAAATTTATATAATAGAAGAAAAAGTCCAATGGAGCCAGGGAGGTGTTCTACAGGAAGTGGGGTGGAGGAGAGAATCAATGACAGTATGTATGTATTTGAGTATACCAAGTTCAATCTCCATACTCTGTATGAGGAAGAAGGTAGTGGGGAGGAAGTTGGGGGAAATCTCACCAAGTACTGTGTGCATGCATGTTACTGCCATTATGATTTACATTATGAAATTAGACTATTATGAACCAATAATTTTTTTTTTTTTTTGGTGATACTGGGGTTCCTGGAAGCCCTTCCACCTCCGGACTACACTCCCTATACAGACCTATTTTATATTTTTGAAACAGGGTCTTTTACGCCAGCACAGCTGGCTGAGAACCTGCACAATCCTCCTGTCTCTGCCTCCCAAGCGCGGGAATTATAAGCATGTGCCACCATGCCTGGCACTGTATTTAAGAAAAAGAAAAAGAAGATTAAAAATATTTTTGCTGGGTATGATATCACCTGCCTCCATACTTAGT
The DNA here is from genome assembly GCF_963383645.1 of Muscardinus avellanarius. Classification (NCBI taxonomy): domain Eukaryota; kingdom Metazoa; phylum Chordata; class Mammalia; order Rodentia; family Gliridae; genus Muscardinus; species Muscardinus avellanarius. Next base: position 111,799,602 of record NC_137789.1, read on the forward strand.
AGGTTGAAACACGATGATGACAGGTTTGTGGCTAGCCTGAGCAACTTAGTGAGGCCCTTTGCAACTTAGTAAGATCCTGTTTCAAAATGAAAAATAAAATAAGACGAGTGTAGCTCAGAAGTAGAATGCCCCCGAATTCAATCCCCAGTAAAACACACACACACACACACACACACACACACACACACACACACACACACCCACCCCTTAGATTTGGAACATTCAAAATGCCAAACATAAGCCAGGTGTGATGGTACATGTTTGTAATCCCAGTACTTGAGAGGCTGAGACAGGAAGATTGAAAGTATGCAGCCAGTCTCATCTACTTAGTGAGGCCCTCCGCAACTTAGTGAGACCCTGTTTCAAAATAAAATAATTAAATAGTACTGGGGACGAGGCTCAGAGACAGAATACCCCTGGATTTCATTCCTAGTACCCCCTAAATAAAAAATAAAACAGGCCTAAGGGTATAGCTTAAAAGTAGAATACCCCCAGGTTCAATTCCCAGTATAACACACACACACACACACACACACACACACACACACACACACACACGAGAAGGAAAGAAAAGAAAGAAAAATTCAGAATCAGTTCATAAAAATATCCCCAAAAAAAGAACACTAAAAAGAATTATACAGCTTAAGTCTTTAAAAAATTACAGTGGCATGACATCTTCAATGTGTTAATACAAAATATCAAGAATTCTTGCCGGGTGTGGGGATGCATGCTTGTAATCTCTGTGCTTGGGAGATTGAGAAAGGAGGATCGCACAGGTTCAAAGCCAGCCTCAGCTACTTAGTGAAGCTCTCAGCGACTTAATGAGACCTTGTTTCCAAATAAAAAATAAAATAGGTCTGGGAGGATAGCCTGGAGGTAGAAAGCCCCTGGTTTCCACCACCAGTACCCCCCACACACAATTCTAAACACAGTAATCTTTCAGAATGAGATGAAATTAAAAAAAAAAAAATTGAACAAGAGCTGGGCATGGTGGCGCATGCTTGTAATCCCAGTATTTGGGAGGCTGACACCAAAGGATCACGGTGCGCAGACAGCCTTAGCTACTTAGACCTCTACAACTCAGTGAGACCCGGTTTCAAAACAAAGAATAAAAGAGTAGAAAAAACCTAAAAGTAAAGAACAGACAGAATGGAAGATGTTAGAAATAAATTCAAATGTTTATTTTAATAAATATAAAGCGGTAAGTTCTCAAATAATGAAAAACAAAAAATAACCATAAAATATACTGATATGCACTTAAGTTGCAAAAATTTTGAACACCAAAGATACAAAGTGATATCAGTAAATGAACTGTAAAAAAGCTGTATTTGTTAATATTAGAGCAAATATATTTTGAAGATAAAAGCTTAACCAGAGAAGAAGTGGAAAATTTATATGTTAATAGAACAAATCAATTTACTGGTAAGACATAACAATTCTAGCCTGTTATTTTCAATATATATTTATTTATTATTTGTTTATTCATTCATTTATTTACTTTGTGGTACTGGGGATAGAACTACAGTCTCTCTATCTCAGAGCTATACTCCCAGACCTATTTTATATTTTATTTGGAAACAGGGTCTCACTAACTTGCTGAAAGCCTCACTAAGTACGTGAGGCTGGTTTCAAAGCTGTGTGATCCTCCTGTCTCAGCCTCCCAAGTACTGGGATTACAAATTTGTGCTGCCACACCTGGCTTCAATTTTTATTTTTAAAAATGACAAGGAACCTGGGAGGGGTGGCACATGCTGGTAATCTCAGAACTTGGGAGGCTAAGACAGGAGAATCATAAGTTCAAAGCCAGCCACAGAAAATAACTTAGGCCCTCTGCAATCTAATGAGATCTTGTCTTAAAATAAAAAATATAAAATAAAATAGGATTGGGGTTGTAGCTCAGAGGATGAATGCTCCTGGATTCAATCTCCAGTACAACAACAGCAATAAAAATTGACAACAAGCAGAACTCGATAAATTCATAACCAATACATCACTAAAATTACTGGATCAAACAGAATAAAATCTGCCTACTAAGATAAAGAATAGAACAGATTAACAAGTTGATTTAATGGGTATAGGTAAGATTATTCCTAATAATGAATGTATACCTCTCTCAAAATATATGAAACATGTAGAGTGTCTCACTATATTGCTGATGCTTGTCCTCAAACTTGTGATCTTCCTGTCTACACTTCTCAAGTATTAGGATTACAGGTGTACACCATCATGCCCAGCTATAGTTTTATCTTTGTAGCACCTAAATAGCATAAGCCAATGAAGATAATCTTTTTAAATATTAAAAAATCTAAGAAATAAAACTCATTATTTGCAAATATTTTATATTAGATCAAAATAAAAATTGTAAACTTCATAGCTTTTGATATATAAGTAAAAGTGAATTGTATTTAATTAACTATTACATGGAATGGTTAGAACACAGAACTTTAAATAAAGCATTAAAAAGATGGGCACAGTGGCACATACCTGTAACACCCGTACTTGGGAGGCTGAGACAGGAGGATCACAGGATTGAAACCATTCTTAACAACCCAAAGTGAATCTCGAATTAACTTAGCAAGACTCTGTTCCCCCCAAAAAATAAAATAAGGCTGGGGGTATATCTCTGATGTAAAATGCCCCTGGGTTCAATCCTTAGCACCACACACACACACACACACACACACACACACAAAGCATTAAAATATAGAATATCTAGCAAAAATATCTAACAATTGATATGTCTATTATGAAGAAAATTACTAAAATACATTAAGAAACTCAACTAGAAAAATAGCACATTTTTCAAAAGGAATGTTAAAAGACTGAAAATGTTCCTACTTTCTGAACTGGTACATAGATTTAATATAACTACTATAAAAATATTAAAAGGAATTTTTATAAAATCTGACCAGGAATATGCTGTTATGTATTATCCAGGCATGGTGGTAAATACCTGTAATCCTAATACTTGGGAGGATCACAGATTTGAGGCTAGTCTCTGGAACTTAGATGCCCTCAACAATTTGAAAATATTCTGTTTCAAAATAAAAAGGGCAGGGGATATAGCTGGAAGGTAGAAACACCTAGGTTTATGCTCAGCAACAAAACATTGCATTTATGAGTTCTAGAACGTTCCCTGGCCTTTTAAGATTCTAACTTGCTCCCAAATTTTTAAATCTCATATTTGTTTTAAATACATATTTGCCTTAAATCTAGTATCTAGTTATTACAATATGTAGACACTCTGTTCATCTGTTTCTTTTATTTTCTTTTCTTTTTTTGGTACTAGGGATGGAACCCAGGGGCATTCTACCTCAGAGCTACACCCACAGCCCTATTTTTTTATTCTTTATTTGGAAACAGGGTCTCACTGAGTTGCAAAGGGCCTCATTACGTAGCTGAGGCTGGCTGCAAACTAGGATCCTCCTGTCTCAGCCTCCCAAATACTGAGATTACAAGGGTGCAGCCACCAAGCACGCCCTGCTTGTTCATCTGTTTGTATTATATACTGTTTCGTGTGTGTGTGTGTGTGTGTGTGTGTGTGTGTGTGTGTGTGTGTGTGTGTGTTGGGGATTGAACCCAGGGACATTGTCCTTCAAAGTTACACCCCCAGCTCGACTTTTTATTCTTTATTATGAAACAGGGTCTAAGTTGCAGAAGGTCTCACTAAGTAACTGAGTCTGGCCACGAACCTGGATTCTCCTGTCTCAGCCTCCCAAGTACTGGGATTACAAGTGTGTGCCACTATGCCCAGCTCACTTCTTTTTAAAATGTTATTCCACCTCAGTTTATACTGGATACACTATCTTCCGATTAGTTTTGATTGCCACTTACTCTATGTGAGAAGCTGAAGATATCTGAGACTTTTGATAATATATGTTTTAGGAGTTGACTAACATTTGCTTTTGGCAGGTAGCTTAAGAGCAAAGGACATTAGTAACCTATATCATGTTAACCCTATCAGTGACTGAGTTAATTCAGACTGTGCTTCAACTTATATAATGTTTGGACTATTCTAGTACCCTATTTCAGACAGTGTTTCTTATATAGAGGTGATTTTTTTTTTTTTTTTTTTTTTTTTTTTGGTGATACTGGTGTTCCTGGAAGCCCTTCTACTTCCGGGCTACATTCCCAGACCTATTTTTACATTTTTATTTGGAAACAGGGTCTCCTAAACCAGCGCACGCAGCTGGCTTTGAACCTGCGCGATCCTCCTGTCTCTGCCTCCCAAGCGTGGGGATTACAAGCGTGCACCACCATGCCCGGCGGAGGGGTGATTTTTTGTTTAAACCAAGGGACATTTGGCAATATATGAAGACATTTTAGATTGTCACAATGAGAAGGTGAGGGGGCTGCTACTCCTATCTATGAATAAAGATAAGGGGGGCGGCAGCAGTTGAATATTCTACAATGTCCAAGATGTCTTCTATGACAAAAAATTATCTACTCTAAAATTTCAATAGCTCTGAGACAAAGAAACCTTGATTTAGTGTATAACTCTTCAGGTTATAACACAAAGTAAAAGAGTGTTAGCAAAGCTGTTCACTCTTTGGAGGCCCTGAACTTCATTTTCTGTTTCTGGGGCCCAGGAAATATGGCAAAGTACTTATTTTCTATGAATTTACCTTTCAGTGGCCTATGCCTAAAATTTCAGCATGTGGGAGGCTGAGACAGGACCAACAGAGATTCAAGGCTAGCTTCAGCAACTCAGTGAGACCCTTAGCCACTTAGTGAGATCCTTTCTAAAAGTAAAATAATAAAAATAGAGCTGGGCATGGTGGCACACGCTTGTAATCCCAGCATATGGGAGTCTGAGATTGGAGGATCGCAGGTTCACGGACAGCCTCAGCTACTTAATGAGGCCCTTTGCAACACAGTAAGACCCTGTTTCAAAATAAAGAATAAAAGTTATGTTAGGGGTGTAGCTTGGAGGTAGAATGCCCCTGGGTTCCATTTCCAGTACCATAAAAAAAATAAAATAAAAACAGGACTGGGGGTATACCTTGAATAAACTGACCCTAGATTTAATCCCAAATACCACAAAATGAAAAAAAGGGTAAAAAGGCCTCAAATGACAATGTCAATGCATTCTTCTTGCTTTTTCCTCAGAATTCTGCCTCCGTAATTTGTTCTTTTTTTTTTTTTTTTTTTTTTTTGTGGTACTGGGGTGGAACCAAGAGGCTTTCTACCTCCAGACTATACTCCCAGACCTATTTTACACTTTTTATTTGCAAACAGGGTCTCACTAAGTTGCTGAGAGCTTCACTAAGTAGCTGAGGCTGGCTTCAAACCTGTGCAATCCTCTTGTCTCAGCCTCCCAAGCACGGGGGTTACAAGCGTGCGCCACCACGCCCAGCTTGTAATTCTTCATATAGCTTTGAGGCTGGCATCTCCAAAGATACGATTTACTTTTTTATCTTAGTTGAGCTTTATTGAGAACAAGCTATTCTCAATAATGTTGATTTAAATTCACTTCTCAGCTGGGCATGGTGGCGCATGCTTGTAATCCCAGCATTTGGGAGGCTGAGACCGGTTTGCGGATAGCCTCAGTACTTGATCATGGTTTGCGGACAGCCTCAGCTACTTAGTGAGGCCCTCTGCAACTTAGCGATACGTTGTTTCAAAAAAAATAAAGAATGAAAAATAGTGAAGGGGGTGTAGCTCAGAGATCAAACATCCCTGGGTTCCAACCCCAGACTTTCAAAAAAAAAAAAAAAAAACCACATACTGCTCTAATTGACATTATTCTAAATGTATATGAAAGAACAAAATGACAAACAGCAGAACAATGCTCCCAAAGAAAAACATTGAGGACTTGGTCTACCAGATATCAAACAATATTATAGAGCAATTGTTCAAACATCAAATGTAAAGGCATAAGAATAAAAGAACAAAACCCTAAGCCAGAAGGTTAAAATAAAAAAGATAACCTCTTTGTAAAGAAATTAGAGTTATAGGAGTTAAGTAATTGTCCAGAATTATGTGGCAAAACTGAAATTCAAAATCGGGAGTGGTGGCGCATGCTTGTAATCCCAGCGTTCTGGAGGCTGAGACTGGAGGATCATGGTTTGTGGACAGCCTCAGCTTAGTGAGGCCCTCTGCAACTCAGTTAGACCCTGTTTCAAAATAAAGTAGAAAAATAGGGCTGGGGTGTATCACAGAGGCAGAATGCCTCTGACTTCCATTCCCAGTCTCTCTCTCACACACAAAAAAAGTCCTTGTAAATTATAAATACAAACCAGTTCTCACATTAATTTTCATCACTTCAATAATACAAAAATCTTCAAAATTTTAAATCTAAAAGTAGTTCCAAAGCCACCAGTGCCATGCTAGAGGTATAGTAAACACAGGAGCAAAGTTAATCTAGAGCTTGACACAGTGGTGTACACCTGTAACCCCAATACTTAGGAGGCAGGGACAGGACTGCAGGTTTGAGACCAGCCTCAGTAACTTGATGAAACCATTTCAAAATAAAAATTGACAATAATAAAAAGAAATAATGAACCTCCTCCTCCTCCTCCTCCTCCTCCTCCTCCTCCTCCTTCTTCTTCTTCTTCTTCTTCTTCTTCTTTTTTTTTTTTGTGGTACTGGGATGTAACCCTTCTACCTCTGGGCTACACTCCCAGACCTATTATTTTTATATTTTATTTGGAAACAGGATCTCCTAAACCAGCAAGGCGGGCTTTGAACCTGCACAATCCTCCTGTCTCCGCCTCCCAAGTACAGGGATTACAAGCATGTGCCACCACGCCCAGTTCTTTCTTCATTTTTTAAATTAAAAAGCAATTTTTTTGGTACTGGAATGCACCACCATGCCCAGTTTGCCTTTCTAACTTTCTAACCCATTACCAGTACGACAACTCCTACCTGCCCTTTTGTTCTTTCACAATACACTGAATTCATTTTAATTCTTGGAAAAATATTGTATTTTTCCTGCTTTTATGCCTTCACATCTATTCTTTTTCTGCCTAGAACACTTTCCTTCCTAGGTAACTTGATTTATACCTCAATTATTTCTTCATGAAAGGGCTTTTTATATCCATTCTCTAGATTAAGAAAAGTACTTAGTAAATTTCCTTTTGTTGTTTTTGTTGTTTTTCTGGGTTTGCCATATCCTTGCACATGCTAGACAAGCAACCTACCTGCACCGGTTTTATTTTAAGACAAGATCTACCTAAATTGTCTAGGCTAATCTTTAAAAACTGGCAGTCCTCCTGCCTCAGCTTACTGAGTACTGGGATTGCAGGTGTGTGCCACCATTCCTACCTTATGTTATGTGATTATTTGATGAATATATTATAGTATGTATAGTAAAACATACTGTAGTATGTCCCAGAAGACAAGTTTATATTTGCATTTAGTATTGTAGTCCACTAAACCATTAGTGGAACTCTAAACTTGTTAGATTTCACTACAATTTCTTTCATATCAACATTTTTTTAAGTTGTATTAATTCTGTGCTCTATTTCCTCTGACCCAACTTCCAGTTTACATATCCTTTTTAGTGCTAAGAAGCTGCTATCCATCTATTCCCTTCCTCCTTTCCTTTCCTTCCTTTTCTCTTTCTTCCCTTCCTTTCTTCCTCTTCCTCCCTCCTTCCCTTTCCCTCCCCATTCCCCTCTTCCCCCCTTCCTCCCTCCCTTCCTTCCTTCTATGCTATGGATAAAACCCAGGGCCTTGGCATTCTAGGCAAGCACTCTACCAATAAGTTACATCAGAGCCTTTCAATTTTTTTTTCAATTAATATGTTTTTTCTAGAAATTTCATTTAGCTCTTTTTCTACACATAATTCTAAATTTGTCTTTCATTTCTTTAAACATAACCATATATTATAACTCCGAGTTAATCTGTGTCTTAATTTTTATGTTGAAAGTTTTTCCTCTTTGATATCTTTGCTGATTTTCAGTTATAACATCTTGTTTATTTAAATATCTTTATTTATTCACTTTTTAATTTACTCCCCTCCTCACTTATCAGGCTGAGGTGACTAAGAAAGTTTTATTAGAATTTTTTAAGGGCCAGGCGTGGTGGCGCACGCTTGTAATCCCCGCGCTTGGGAGGCAGAGACAGGAGGATCGCGCAGGTTCGAAGCCAGCCGTGCTGGCTTAGGAGACCCTGTTTCCAAAAATAAAATAGGTCTGGGAGTGTAGTCCGGAGATAGACGGGCTTCCAGGAACCCCAGTACCACCAAAAAAATAAAATTAAAAAAAATAAAAAAAATAAATATTAAAAAAAAAGAATTTTTTAAGGCCTAGAATAAAGGTGGATTTTTCTAAAGTAGGGTTTTTTTTTTGTTTTTTTGTTGGTTTTTTTTTTTTGGGGGTGGGGGAAGGCTACCAAAATATTCAGTTATTTCATTTCATTATTTAAACATATTTTGCCTTTTTGGCTCTTTAAAAAAAATTTTTTTTCAGTACTGGGGATGGAACCCAGGGAGGCATTCTACCTCTAAGCTACAGCCCTAGCACTATTTTTTATTCTTATTTTTTTATTCTGAAACAGAATCTCATTAAGTTGCAAAGAGCCTCATTAAGTAGCTGAGGCTGTCCGCGAACTGCAATCCTCCTGTCTCAGCCTCCCACAACTGGGATTACAAACCTGTGCCACCACACCCAGCTGGCTCTTTAATTTTTAAAGTTCTACATGTATTATATTATTTACTGGGCCTAACTAGATGAGTATTTCATTTTATTAAAATTTTCTTAATTTTAGCCAATTTTTGGCATTTTCATCTTTGTATCTCTTTAGAAATAATCTTATATTAAATATTTTATTTATTACACACATGCAAAGCAGACTTTTTTTTAGGGGGTGGTACTAGGGTTCTTGGAAGCCCTTCTACCTCTGGGCTACACTCCCAGACCTACTTTTACATTTTTTATTTGGAAACAGGGTCTCCTAAGCCAGCACGATCATCCTGTCTCTGCCTCCCAAGTGCTGGGATTACAAGCGTGCGCCACCACGCCGGGCCAAAGCAGACCTTTTTATCTTAAACTAAGTTTTATATAGACCTGTATATTTCGCCTTCCTACTTTTTTATTTTTTTAATTAATTAATTTATTTATTTTTTTGCGGATCTGGGGGTGGAACCCAGGGGCATTCGACCTCCGAGCTACACCTCCTGCCCTATTTTTTATTCATTATTTTGAAACCGAATCTCACTGAGTTGCAGAGGGCCTCACTAAGTAGCTGAGGGTGTCCGCGAACTGTGATCCTCCGGTCTCAGCCTCCTGAATGCTGGGATTACAAGCGTGCGCCACCATGCCTGGCTCTTCCTAGTTTTAAAAATGCCCTTGCTATTTTAATTATCATTTATGTTTCTCTTAATTTTATTCTTGAGAACATTTTCATTTGATTATCTTACTTCTTTAGTACTGTATTTATATTTATTTTAAAACTTTTTTTGGTACTGGAGACTGAATCCAGAGGCATTATACTTCTAAGCCACAGCCCCAATTCTTTTTATTTTGAAACTGGGTTTTTATAAGATTCTAGGGTTGACCTTGAATCTACAATCCTCTTGTCTCAGTTTCCCATATACTTGGATTACAGGTATGAGCCACCATGCCTGGCCTGTTTATTTTAAAACTTTAAATCTATCTGAACTTAAAGTAAATAAATTCCTTTCAGTACATCAGAGCATGGTAGTATGTGCCAGTGTACACTAAGTAAAAAGGGGGATTACAAAACATTTCTTGCAGACCCATACAAAACATTACTACATAGATTACAAAATGCAAGACAAACTGACAACAAAGACACGTCAGAATTATATTTTCTGGCATTATATGTCAAAAAGTGGGAGTCAGAAAATGAGTAATTATTTCTTCACCAGAAAAAGCTGGACTATTCTTAACTCTTAAAGTGAATTACTTTGATGTGGCTTACCTCCAGACCCTCAATAAAGAAAGAAAAAAAAGACCCAGAAAAGCATTCTTATATTCTCTGAAATCCCTGGGGAAGCCTCTAGGTTATTAGCACACTCAACTTTCAGCTTACCCAGTTTAGACTGGTTTGGACAAATATTGTTCCTATTTTTCACTAATTAACACATCTACATCTTAACGTTAATAATCGTAACCTATAAAAATTAAACTCCATTCACAAAACAGCATATGTACAATATACTTGTACAATATACTTGTATATGTACAATATATTTGAGTTGGATAAATTCTTTGCAAAGTAGCCCTGTGTAGAGCTTATAATCATCCAGCAATGATCACAAAAATTTTGGACCTTAAAATTTCTCTTTGAAATGCAATTTGTTACCATCAGGCACTAACTGACAGAACCTCTATGATCAAAGAACATAAAATAATTTAAAAACCTGAAATATACATACTGTTCTGGGTGATGGTGGTGAAACACTCTAATGGGAAGGCAGTACCCAGAGCGTTCTCTAATAAAATGATAATGGTTTGTGCAGAAACATGCTGCCAAAGGCATGCATCATCTCACATGCAAGTGGAACCAGCTTTCTAACAGCACATAATGAACCCAGTCTTAGTATAACCCTGTAACTCACAGGGTTACTGGCTTTATTTAAAATTGACTTAGAAGCCGGGCATGGTGGCGCACGCTTATAATCCCAGCATTCGGGAGGCTGAGACAGGAGGATGGTGGTTCACGGACAGCCTCAGCTACTTAGTGAGGCCCTTTGCAACTCAGTGAAACCCGGTTTCAAAATAAAGAATAAAAAAATAGGGTTGGGGGTGCAGCTCGGTGGTAGAATGTTCCTGGATTCTATCCCCAGAACCAAAAAAAAAAAAAAAAAATTAATTAGAGCCAAGGAAGTGACTAAGTGCCAACTGTAACTATACTTGTCCACAGTAATATCTACTGTATGAACAAGGACAAGTATCAGTTCTTCTGGTGAGACATAGTAAAGTCCTCTTCACCAATTTCTTTTATAATAAGACTGAACTGCACCATTTCCACACAACATTATGGCATAAAACTAATGGTAAGATTCATTAAATTATGTAAATATGTCTTAAGAAAATACTGCTAATCAAATGTATCAGGAGATAGAGTTAAAGCCTCTTTAGGAGATGAAGCTGATAAAATCAACTGACTTTTAGCCAAAGAGTTACACACATTTATTATGGATACAAATAGCAGTAGACCATGGGATAAAGTCAGTAATTAAATTAATACAAGAAGCTGGATATGGTGGTACACACCTGTAATCCCAGTATTTGAAAGAGTGAGATTGGAGGATTAGACTTGAGGCCAGCCTCAACAATTTAGCAAAGCCCCCAAGAATTTAATGAGACCATGTTTCAAAAAATAAAATAGGGCTGAGGGTATACTCACAGGTAGAATGGTAGAACACCCCTGAGTTCCATCCCCAGTACCATAGAAAAGAAATTAGTACAAGAAAATGAATATATATATGCAATTACTGTGTAAGTCAGATTAGCTGATTCCTTAAATTTATCCCTTTTGTACACTGGCTTCTCCAAAAGTTAGGCATACAGTTCACCTTCTATATACATAGATTCTATATTGTGGATTCAACTAATACAAATAGAATTATTTGGTGGGATGATATCTGTACTGAACAAGCTAGACTTTTTCTCATCATTACTCCCTAAGCAATAAGTATAAACAATTATTTAAATATGATTTATATTATCTATTGTAAGTAATATAGAGACAATTTAAAGTATATACTTTGCAGATCTGGGTATTTTCTGATATCCTGGAATCAATCCCCTGTGAAAATCAAGGGATGACCATGTTCACAACTTACAACTACTACTGTTGTGATTGCCATATAATTGCTGTACTAAATTTAAATATCTAAACAAACATAATCAGGTAATTAATCTCCAGGCCTCTGGAATATTCTGCTTGAGAGGGGAATTTGCCTGGAGGCTTTGACCACTGGATAATTTAACAATGTGATTTGCAATGGTAGCTTTATGCCTCTTCAGTATTTGTTCTGAACTTCCAGAGGAAGTGACAACTATAGATATAGACTGACCTCTAGAAAGCTAAGGCTAACATATGCAGACAATATGTGAATGATCCCCAATAAAAATTGTGGACAGCAGAGCTGGCCATGGTGGTACATGCTTGTATCCTAGTATTTGGAAGGTTGAGACAGGAGGATCGCAGTTCAAAGATAGCCTCAGCTACTTAGTGAGGTTCTTTGCAACTTGGTGAGACCCTGTTTCAAAATAAAGAAAAAATAGGGCTGGGGGTGTACCTTGGAGGTAGAATGCCCCTGGGTTCCATACCACGTACCACAAAAATCAAACAAACAAACTAAAAAAAACTGTGGACAGCAAAAGCTGAATTTCTCCCGTTGGCAATATTCACAAACTGTGGTCAGAACAAGTAATACTGTACATGACTCTACAAGGGAGAGTACGACCAAAAGCTACTATAGCCTATGCCACTCTTACTGCTGGCTGATTATTTTTTTTAAACTTATTTAGTGGTAATTAATGGGTAATGAATCCAGGGCATTCTACCTCTGGGCTACAGAGCACTATTTTATTTTCAAAAAATATCCCACTAAGTTACGGAGGTCCTTGCTCTGTTCGTAAAGAATGCAATGAACTTGTGACCCTCCTGTCTCAGACTCTCAAGTACTGGGATTAAAAGTTTGTGCCACCACGACTGGCTTCCCTGCTGATTTTAATTTGTATACGCTCTCTGAAATAAACTAAAGGCTTGGGTATTTAAGAGCTTTCAGTGAAATTCTGAGTCCTAGTGAATTTTCAAACCTATGGATGGTTTTGGGAACCCCTCAAACTTGAAATTGGTGTTCAAAGCAAGAGTATTCTTGTGAAGATTACACTCAAAATGTACTTCTAGCAAAACTACTTGCATACTACTGACATTTTTATTTATATGTTTTCTTGCTTAATCTTCATAACTCGTGTGCGGAGTCACTCAACAAATTGAAACATACAAAGAATAAAAGTACCTTAATCCAGATATTAACAGTAAATGGCAAAGTCAGGATTTGAACCAAGAAATCTCTCATGAAGGTTTGTGTTCTTAAAATATTACACTGGCTTCCTTGGATGAAGTTCTCATTTTCAGCTGTGTGTAATCTAAATCTATAATTAGAACAGTTCTAGAATCTTATTGAGTCATAAAAATCTATGAACAAACAAGTAATTCTGACAGATTTAAAAACCTTCAATCTTTATAATGGCTTGAACTATCATTTTGATTAAAAAACTTTTAAATCTCTGTGCTACATTAAGAACAGATATTAAAAACACTATTATTAATGATACACAAAAAGTACCTATGAAAATATATTACCAAGCTGGGCATGGCGGCACACGCTTGTAATCCCAGTACTTGGGAGGCTGATCCAGGTTCGCAGACAGCCTCAGCTACTTAGTGAGGCCCTCTGGAACTTAGTGAGACCTTGCTGCAAAATAAAAGAAAAAACTGGGCTTGGGGTGTGGCTTGGAAGTAAAATACCCCTGGGTTCCATCTCTAGTACCACAAATATTATACATTTTACCAAAAACATAAACAAGTCTACTAAACTAACTCACTGGAAGAAAACTACTTCCAAAATAAATACTGGAAAATGCTACTATATTAAAATTTCCAGAGCCGGGCGTGGTGGCGCACGCTTGTAATCCCAGCATTCGGGAGGCTGAGACCGGAGGATCGCGGTTCGCAGACAGCCTCAGCTACGTAGTGAGGCCCTCTGCAACTCAGTGAGACCCGGTTTCAAAATAAAGAATAAAAAATAGGGCAGGGGGTGTAGCTCGGAGGTAGAATGCCCCTGAGTTCCATCCCCAGACCCGCAAAAAAAAAAAAAAAAAAATCCAATTTTATGGAAAATCATTAAAAAATTTTTTGGTCACGCAAAATTCTACTATGCTGCCGAGAGTGGTGGCGCATGCTTGTAATCCCAGTATTTGAGAGGCTGAGACCAGAGGATCACTATTTGTGGACAGTCTCAGCTACTTAGTGAGGCTCTTTGCAACTCAGTGAGACCCGGTTTCAAAATAAAGAATAAAAAATAGGGCAGGGGGTGTAAGCTCAGAGGTAGAATGCTCCTGTGTTCCACACCCAGGCCCACAAAAAAATAAATAAATAAAAATTAAAAATTCCACTATCCTAAAAAAATGGTTATCATTATAAAACTTTTTAATATTTCAAAATCAGATACCAATTAGGATCTATGTTTATAAATTTTTTATTCATGTTTGTCTAATATATGCATATCATTTTAAACCTGCATAATATCTCCTCAAAATTACTTTAATATTCAGAAATTACAACAAACAAGTTGTTTCCTTCTTTTCTGTTTTATTAATATTAAAAAGACTACATAAAGAACACCTTTATGGCCTGGTTTGGTGGTACACGCGCTTGGGAGGTGGAGACAGGAGGATCGCAAAAGTTTGAAGCCAGTCTCACTGGCTTAAAAGAAGACCCTGTTTCCAAATAAAATATAAAATAGGTCTGGAAGTGTAGCCTACAGGTAGAAGGGTTCCATCCCCGGTACCATCACCAAAAAAAAAAAAAAAGAACACCTTTATGTAGATAAACTTACAAGTTATTGAAACTGTAGCACCTACTTTCTACAGTCTCTACCTCATATGAATATCTGACAAACATTAGCTAAACCAAATAAGTTTTCTATATTTTAAAAATTGCTTTAATAATAATTTCCTAACAGAATTAATGAATCAAAAAGTATGAACTTCTTTATGATTCTTACAACATAGTATTTTCTGAAAATGTAATTTCATAATCCACAAGAAATGAAATTATGTGTTCATTAACTGCAATATTTGCCAACATCAGATTTTATAATTGAAAAAATTAATCAGATCCCTAAAGTACTTTATCGTGTAAAGAAAAAATTCTGAAAATATCATATTATCTACAAAAGCACACACAAAAAATATAAGAAATAATTCTTAGCCGGGCATGGTAGCGCACGCTTATAATCCCTGCGCTTGGGAGGCTGAGACAGGAGGATCACACAAGTTCAAAGCCAGCCTCAGCTACTTAGTGAGGCTCTCAGCAACTTAGTAAGACCCTGTTTCCAAATAAAATAGGTCTGGGAGTATAGCCCAGAGGTAGGAAGCCTCTGGGTTCCACCCCCAGTACCACAAAAAAAAAAAAAAGAAAGAATTCTAATTCTGATAATATATTACCTCATCTTCCTTAGCTGACTCCTACATTTCTTTTTCAACTTTGACATAATCTAAATCTGTAACTAGAAGATTTTTAGTCTATAACTAGAAACATTATTGATATGCAAGAACTTTATTGGTGGTACTAGGGATGGAATCAGGGGCATTCTACCTCCAAGAGATATCCCCTGTCCTATTTATTTTCTTATTTTTTTTATTTTGAAACAGGATCTCAATGAGTTGCAAAAAACCTCACTGTCCTCGGAGCTACACCCCCTGCCCTATTTTTTATTCTTTATTTTGAAACAGGGTCTCACTAAGTTGAGGAGGGCCTCATTGAATAGCTGAGGATGTCCTCAAACCATGATGCTCCTGTTTCAACCTCCTGAATGCTGGGATTACAAGTGTGTGCCACCATGCCCAGCTCTGTAAGAAATTTTTAAATGAACATATTTCAAGGTTCATTTTGAATTTGGAATGTAGCATGCCTTCATATTTTAGTAAAATTTGGTTGAAGCCATTTAACAGCCAGCATCTCAAAAAGTAATAAATTTCTCATAACGAGAATTTCTTTCTTTTATGATCTGATCAAAATTCCTGGCTAAATAAGAACTACCTTTCTATAAAGAAAATCTGTACTGGGAAGAAATAATCTGGGTTTCCTAAAAGTTACCCCAGAAATTTAGGCAAATTATCAAAGATTAGCACATTTGACTGTGAGAATGTCTGTTTTTCCCTTTCATATCTTTAAAATATCGCATTTTTAGTAATTCTAAATTTCTTCTCTTGACAATTTAAGAAGTCAAATTTGTATTTTACCGAGTGAATACACTATAAGCTTTTTAAGATTTGCTTTTGTTTAAACTGCATGTTTAAACTGGTAAATCAGAGTTTTAAAATAATTAATGATCCTACTTTCCTGTCCTTTGATTTTAGCATAAACTAGTACCTCAGAAACCTATTAGAACTGCCAGAAAAGTTCTTTTTCACTAGTCAGGATGTACACCATCACTTCATAATAAGTATTTACTCATTGTTTAATGTGATATAAAGCATTGTGCTGGATTTCTAGGAACCATACAAAATGCATAAGATATGATTCCTGTCCTCAAAGAACTTACAATCTAGTAGAGGAAGACAGACATGCAAACAAGTAGGTAAAATACAAAGCAGAATGTGCTGGTTGTTAAAAACAGTGGTAACAAACAAACTTTTACAGGAACACAGAATGGTGAGATTAATTCTGGTAGGGGTGATCTGGAAGACTGGGCCAGCAGAAAAGTAGTAGAAAACTCTGCCCTTTAGAAAATGCAGCAGTATTACAGCCCAGCTGGGTTAGGGTCGAAGCCCCACTCCCCACAGAAGGTTTTCCTAAAGGAGATGGAGCCAGGGCCCTAACCCAGTTAGGTAGGTGACTCGTTGATTTCAATTATGATTGCCAGCACTTTCTTTCCCTGGTACAGATAAATGTGCTTTCACAAGTATTGTATATTATTATTTTATTAACAATACATTAAGTAACTTACACAAGAATATAAGTTACCTTAGGCTACATTGTTAAAATGGCCTCAAGTGGTACCCTGATCATACAGGACCAAGCCAAAAAAAAAAAAAAGACACCACTTTAGTATGTTATATATAGTCTTCCAATAAATGTTTTGCTATTAATATATTGGAAAGATAAAAAGACAATTCCAGAAACATAACCTAAGTATTATACTATCTATGTTTTGTTGGAGATTACATTATTTTTAAATTTCGAAAATAAGCTTTAGAATAAGCTAATGAAACAAGATTTTTTTTTTGGGGGGGGGAGTCCTGTCATGTTTTTAAAAAACAGCAGATATACCGCCAGTTTCCACTGATTTCTAAGAATAAGAGGTAGAAAAAATAACATAACCAATATGTAATATTTAACAGGTACCACAGGAGAAGTGAAACTAGGGAAAGGATAATAAATACAAACATATATTTAAGTACAAAAGGAACATAAATCAAGTACCATGTGCACAGAATTAGAAACAATTAACCTGTACAAAATTAAAGACAAAATATTAGTTTCCATTGTTTCACTGTGTTGCCAGATCATGGATGGAAACCTCAAATTTATAAATACGGCATTTCATTCTGCTATAAAAAATTTAAAAATACCAATTTCATAACTGCTACTTACATATATCTTTAAAGAATTCTCATTTTAATAAACAGAAAGAGAAACACTGTCATATATGTGATGTATATATGAATGTTACAAAATGCTTATGAAACTGAATTGATTTTTTTTAAGCATTACAAAGCATTCCTATTTTACTTGTTTACTTGCAATGCTGGGAGAGAGGGAGAGGAGAGGAGAGGAGAGGAGAGGAGAGGAGAGGAGAGGAGAGGAGAGGAGAGGAGAGGAAAGGGCAGGCACATAAGCCACAGAAAGACAAGCAACAGAAGGCAGGCATGTACATTCTGTCTAAATTAATAAAGATATTTTATTATATAAACTTTATTTACAAATGAACTTATAATTGCAAAGGACTATCAAACATTTAGCTGAGGAAACTAGAAACATGGCAAAAGGGTTATAATTTTATCTAGAATAACATAAAGAAAACTCACAGCAAATATAAGAAAAAACCCTAATAAGTACTTAAATTTTTAATTAAAAAACTTGCCAATAAACATAAAATTTATCCTATTAATTAAAACAATAAAGTAGTATTTTAAAATATATAATTGGCAGAAAAATAACATGCAATGCTAAATCCTCAAGATGTAAAATTCCTCTTTTCATATTTGTTAGAGTTTTAAAAAAAAGATGGCCTAAAAATAAATTAATAATACTTACAAGGGTATGGTGAAATAAAATATTCATAGTGACTGGGGACAATGGCAGTTAGTACAACTTTTCAACAATCTGTGGTGAACATCAGGAGATTTTTAAGGTTTTTGTGGTTTTCAAGTTCATACCCTTTAACCAGTAATTCTACTACTTAGTCTAAATTTAAAAAAAAATCAAAGATTTACACACAACAGTATTTATCACAGTTAAATATAATCTTCCCCGAAATGGAAACAACTACAATGCCAAATATTAAGGAAATAGGTCATTATAAGATTAAACATTATGCAGCAATTTAAAAAACCTTGAATTATTTGCTTATGAAGAGAAATGTCTATGATAAAACATTAAATAAAAAAGTAGGTTCTACCATTTTAATGAGGTCATTAACAAAAATTATGTTTAATAAAAGGTAGAGATTTGATGTCATATTACATGGCCATATTCACATATTAGGTCTAAGAAAATTTTATTAAATCTTTATAGTTTTCTACATATAAGAACATAAGTCTACAAAGATTTTACTTCTTTTGTGTGTGTGTGTGTGTGTGTGTGTGCAGGTCTGGGATGGAACCCAGGGGAATTCAACCTCCAAGCTACACCCCCTGTCTTATTCTTTATTCTTTATTTTGAAATAGGGTCTCACTAAGTTGCAGAGGGCCTCACTAAGTAGCTAAGGCTGTCTGCGAACCGCAATCCTCTGATCTCAGCCTCTAGAATGCTGGGATTACAATTACAATTGTGCACCACCATGCCCAGCTACTTCTTTCTTTCCCATCTAAATAACTGTCATTTTTCCTGTCTAATTTTCTGATGAGCACATAATAATTATTAAGTGGCAAAAATAGGCATCCTTTTCTTTTTCCTGATCTTAGAGGAAAAGCTTTCAGTCTTTTACCACTATTACCTGAGTAACATTATATGAAATCAACATGCAAAAAATCAGTTTCATTTCCACATGCTAATTATGACCGATCCAAAAATAAAACTGACAAAAACTTCATTTACAATAGCACCGAAAAAAATAAATTATATAAGAATTGACCAACGATATACAAGATTTATACACTGAACACTAAAAGAAAAAAAAAAAGAATGAAATTACAGAAAATATAATCAAATTAAAAGACATCCTATGTTTGAGTACTGGTTAATATTAAGATGTCTGCTACCCAAAGTTACTTATAAATTCAATGCAATTCTTATCAAAGTTGAAATGATATTTTCTGGAGAAATAGAAACATCACTCTAAATATTCATATAGAATCAAAAGACACACACAGGAGTCAAAGTAATCCTGCAAAAAGCAAACTTATAGGACAGATATAACATCATTTCACAATTTACCTCAAAGCAAAAGTAATCAAAACAATATGAGAGGAGCGTAAAGACAGAAACATAATGCCAGGCATGGTGGTGCAGACTTGTAATCCCCGCGCTTGGGAGGCTGAAATAGGAGGACTGCACAGGTTCGAAGCCAGCCTCAGCTACTTAGTGAGGCTCTCAGCAACTAAGTGAGACCCTGTTTCCAAATAAAGTATAAAATAGGTCTGGGAGTATAGCCCAGAGGTAGAAAGCCTCTGGTTTCCACTCCCAGTACTACCAAAAAAAAAAAAAAAAATAGAAACATAGACCAATGTAACACAGCACAGAGCCCACAAACAAGCCCTTGCATACATGGACAAATGACTTCTTACAAGAGTGCCAAGGCAATACAATAGGGACAAGGCAGTCTTTCAACAAATGGTACAGATAAAATGAATATCCACATGTATGTAAACAAATGAAGTCAAATCTTGATGTTACATCCCATGAGGAAACTAACTCAAAATGCATAAAATTCCCAAGCATGTGACACAGTACTGTAAAACTTTGAGAATATTAAAAAAATATTTATGGCACTGAATTAGGAAATGGTTTGATTTATTGTTGTTTTTGAGATGACAACAAAGATGTAGGAAACAACAAAAAAAAAAATAACAAGTGAGGCTTCACCAAAAGGAAAAACTTCTGTGCATCAATGGACATGAACAGAGAAAAAGACAAACATAAAAGTGAGAGAAAATATTTGTAAATCATATATCTGATTAATAATTAATATCCAGAATATATATACGAAACTCCTAACATTCACAACAAAAAGATTCAAGTTTTTCCAATTAAAAAATAAACAAAGGTTTGGAACCTAAACATTTTTCAAAAGAAAATATATAAATGCCAGATAAGCATAGGAAAAGAGGCTTAACATTACAGTTACTAAAGAAATGCAAATCAAAACTGCAATGAGGGGCCAGGTATGATGGCATACACTTGTACTACCAGTACTTGGAGGCTGAGATAAGATCACAGGTTCAAAGCCAGCCTCAGCAATTTAGTGAGATTCTCAGCAACTTAGTGAGATCCTGTTTACAAATAAAAATTAAATAGGTCTGGTGGTATAGCTTAGAGGTAGAAGGGTCCTGGGTTCCATCACCAGAACACAACACACACACACACACACACACACACACACACACACTCTCTCTCTCTCTCTCTCTCTCTCTCTCTCTGCAATGAGTCACCACTGCACAAGGGTTGGTAAGGATGTGAAGAACATGGAACCCATGTATGCAGCTGGATGAAATGTAAAATGCTGAATGCAGTATAAAAAACAGCATGAGAATACCACAAAAAAATAATAGAATTCTCATATAATCTATCAATTCCTGTGTGTGTGTGTGTGTGTGTGTGTGTGCGCGCGCGTGTATTTAACATATTCTCATGTATGTATAATGTATATATAAGAGAAATTTTTTTTTGTGATACTCACAGTGGAACCAGGGACTTTTCTACCTTCGGGCCACACTCCCAGACCTATTTTATAATTTATTTGGGAACAGGGTCTCACTAAGTTGCTAAGAGCCTCACTAAGTAACTGAGGCTGGCTTCGAACATGTGTGATCCTCCTGTCTCAGCC
Source organism: Muscardinus avellanarius (assembly GCF_963383645.1). NCBI lineage: Eukaryota > Metazoa > Chordata > Mammalia > Rodentia > Gliridae > Muscardinus > Muscardinus avellanarius. Next base: position 111,820,522 of record NC_137789.1, read on the forward strand.
TCCCAAGCGCTGGGATTACAAGTGTGTGCCACCACGCCCGGTGTTATATATGAGAATTTAAAGCAGAGTCTTTTTGTTTACTAATGTTCACAAAATAATAATTTCAACAGTCAAGAGGTAGAAGTAACCCAAGTGTCTATCAAAAGATAAAATAATATTCAGTGAAATAATTCTTTAATTTTGGGGTTGGAAGTACTGGGACTGAACTCAAATGCACTTTGCCACTGAGTTACTTCCTTTTATATTTTTCATATTGAGACCGAGTCTGAATACATCACAGGGCCTAGCCTCAACTTGTCATTTGCCTGCCCCAGCCTCCCGACTTGCTGGGATTCTTGGGTTTACTTATGTCACACTTGGTAGAAAATAAATTCTAACATATGCTAGGACAAGGATGGACAATGAAGACATTATGCTAAATTAAATAAATCAGTTATAGAAGGAGAAATACCGTTCAGTTCTATTTATGTAACTTAGAGCAATTAAATTCATAGGGACAAAACATAAAATAGTGGTTGCCATAGTAAAAGTGGCATGGAGAACTGTTGTTTCAAAGATTATAGTTTTAGATTTGTGTGGCAGAAAAAGTTCTATGGATGATGGGTGTGATGGCTGTATAACAAAAATATACTTACTGCCACTGAATTGTATACTTTAAAAGGGCTAATATAACAAGTTTTGTTAAATATACTTTACCATATTTACTTTTAAGAGAATTTTAATTTTTTTAATTTTTTTAATTTTTTGCGGTACTGGGGGATGGAACACAGGGGCATTCTACCTCCAAGCTATACCCCCAGCCCTATTTTTATTCTTTATTTTGAAACAGGGTCTCAGTGAGTTGCAAAGGGCTTCACTAACTAAGGCTGGCCACAAAACATGATCCTCCTGTCTCGGCCTTCAAAATGCAGGGATTTTAAGTGTGCACTACCATGCCCAGCTAGAGAATTTTATTTATTTATTTATTTATTTATTTATTTATTTATTTATTTATTTACAAGTCTGGGGGTGGAACCCAGGTGCATTCAATCTCTGAGCTACACCTCCTGCCCTATTTTTTATTCTTTATTTTTGAAACAGGGTCTCACTAAGTTGTGGAGGGCCTCAATATGTAGATGAGGCTATCTGCAAACTGCGATCCTCCTGTCTCAGCCTTCCAAATGCTGGGATTACAAGCATGAGCCACCATGCCTGGCTAAGAGAATTTTTATTTTTAATTGAACCTTTTGTTTGGAGGAATTTATTAGAGATTGGATCCAGGAGTGTTCTACCTCTGAACTACATCCCAGCTCTATTTTGTTTATAATTTTTTGTGTGTGGGGGTCTGGGGATGGAACCCAGGGACATTCAACCTTCAAGCTACACCTCCTAGCCCTAATTTTTATTCTTTATTTTGGAACAGGGTCTCACAAAGTTGCGGATGGCCTCACTAAGTAGCTGAGGCTGCCCACGAACCGCGATCTTCCTGTCTCAGCATCCTCCTGAATGCCAGGATTACAAGCATGCACCACCAGGCCCTGCTAACTTAAATTTTTTAATTCTATGGCAGAAGAAAAAAGAACTAAGAAATACACTGTGAAGGAATTAAAATGGCTTCCTTGGTGATGGGATTAAAATGATTATTTTTCTATTTTATACCAATTTTTTTCAAATTTTTCATAATGTGTACATACTTTTTGCATTAAGAGAAAGTAAGCTGGATTTTTAAAAAGCTTGATAATTAATCAGGTGTGGTAGCACATGCTTATAATCCCAGTACATGGGAAGCTGAGACAGGAGGATCCCAGGTTCATGGCCAGCTTCAGCTACTTAAGAGAAGCCCTCTACAACTTAATGAGACCCTGTTTCAAAATAAAGAATAAAACATAGGTTAGGGATGTAGCTCGAAGGTAGAATGCACCTGGGCTCCATCCCCAGTACTGTAAAATAAATAAATAAATAAATAAATAAATAAATAAATAAATAAATAATTGTATTAGTTTTGAGGTTAACAGATTTTTAACAAGAACTTTCTAAAATTATAATATAAATATTATACAGTATTTCCTAATAGAAAGCTTGTATAAAAATCACTAATTCCACAATATAAACCAGAATTTTACCTCACTCTTAATTCCAAGAAAGGATAAACATTTTCTAAAGTTCTGTTTGGCTGGGCGAGGTAGCACACACTTGTAATCCCAGTACATGAGAGACTAAAACAGGAGGATCAGAGGTTTACAACCTGCCTCCGCTACTTAATGATGCCCCCTGTAACTTAGTAAGACTCTATTTCAAAATAAAGAATAAAACATAGGCCTGGGGGTGTAGATCACTGGTAGAAGTCCCTGGGTTCAATCCCTAGTACAGCAAAAAAAAAAGTTCTGTTTATTCTTTCATTATAATAGAGTACTCGTACTTTTGAAACTTTTTATAGAAAATATGCATATATGTAATTACTCAGAAGTTTTAACAAATTTTTAGTTTAAAGTCTGGGAAATCAAAAACATGCTAGTCATGGATTAAAATTCTTATAAGTAAACAACACAATATATTCACTCAGCAAATTTTTTAAAAAATCTATGGATAAACTTATCTTCTTTGCTGTTGAAAATTTCCTATCAAACTATAGCTTGTGGACATAATTTTCATCTTTTATATTTTCTTTAAAAAGTGCCAGATACTCAAATTCACTTAATTTCCTCTTTCTTTGTCTTATTGTTTATTTTTTAATAAATTAATTTATATATTTGCAGTCCTGAAAATTGAGCCCAGGGACTGCCATATGTTAGGCAAGGGCTTTTAGCAATGAATTATACCTCAAACCCTTGATTTGTCTTGTATTTTTTTTGTTTCTATGGTACTGGTGGTTGAACCCAGGGGTCTTCTTTCAGCTACAACCCTAGACTTTTAACTTTTGGTTTTCTTTTTTGTTTTGTTTTGTAGTACTGGGGGTAGAAGCCAGGGGCTTTCTACCTCTGTAGTATACTCCCAGACCTATTTTATACTTTATTTGGAAACAGGGTCTCACTAAGTTGCTGAGAGCCTCACTAAGTAACTGAGGCTGGCTTCGAACTTGTATGATCCTCCTGTCTCAGCCTATCAAGGGCTGGGATTACAAGCGTGTGCCACTATGCCTGGCCCTTAACTTTTGGTTTTGAAACAGGGTCTTAATAGGTTGCTGAGAATCTCATTAAGTTGTTGAGGATGCTATGGAACCTGCAATTCTCCTGTCATCCCACTAAGAACTGGTATTACAGGCATGCATGACCATGCCTGGTTTGTCTTGTCTTTAAATCATGTCTCTTCCAAGAATTTTTATTTTATTGATTGATTGATTGATTGATTGATTGATTGGCGGGTATGGGGATGGAACCCAGGGGCATTCGACCTCTGAGCTATACCCTCTGCCCTATTTTTTACTATTTATTTTGAAACCAGGTCTCACTGAGTTGCAGAGGGCCTCACTAAGTAGCTGAGGCTGTCCGCGAACCTCCATCCTCCAGTCTCAGCCTCCCGAATTCTTATGGACCTATAATTCATTCGTTCATTCATTCATTCTTTTTTTTTTTGCACACTGGGAATAGAACCCAGAGGTGTTCTGAGCTACAACCCCAGCCCTATTGTTTTTTTTTTGTTGTTGTTGTTTTTTTTTAGTGGTACTGAGGATGGTACTCAGGGGCTTTCTTCCTCTGGGTTATACTCCCAGACCTATTTTATAGTTTATTTAAAAACCAGGGTCTCATTAAGTTGCTAAGAGCATCACTAAGTAGCTAAGGCTGGCTTTGAATGTACACAATCCTACTGTCTCAGCCTCCTACTGTCTCAGCTTGTACTGGTATTAACAAGTGTGTGTCACCAAGCCTGGCTCCTATTTTTTATTCTTTATTTTGACACATGGTCTCACTGAGTTGCAGAGGACCTCACTAAGTAGCAGAGGCTGGCCATGAACCATGATTCTCCTTGTCTCAGCCTCCCGAATGCTGAGATTACAAGTGTGTGCCACCACACCGGCCAGATTATTTCATTTTTAGAAACTGCATATTTAGTTAGAAAACCTAACAATGGCTAAACAGATGTGCTCTTTTCTTAACAGAATTTAATAATCTTATTGGGGGTGGTGGTGCATGCTTGTAATCCCAGCATTTGGGAGGCAGAGACCAGAGGATCACAGTTCCCAAACAGTCTCAACTATTTAATGAGGCCCTTTGTAACTCAGTGAGACTGTGTTTCAAGAAAATAAAAATACTAAAAATATAGGGCTGGGGTGTAGGTTGGAGGTAAAATGCCCCTGGGTTCCATCCCCGGTACTACCAAAAAAAATTAATAACCTTTTTTAGTTAATATGTTTTTATATAAGTCTTCAAACTACTGAAGACTTTATTAAACTTTATATTTTCTTAAACAGTTTCCTGATATGAAGTAATTTTACTCTTTGCCTGAATATATAACTGCATATTTAACAACTGTCACCTACAATGATTCACTAACAAACCAAGAAAAACCACTTGCTACTGAATATTTTAGAAAAATGTGTCCTCTATCTTCCACTCAGAAAGTTTCATTTAGCAAGACTGTTCCATAGTACATACATAATAGTCAACTTTTTCTCAGTCTTTAATACAACCTACATTAGGATAGAATAAACTTGTTATGGTTTGGCTCTAGAATGCCCCTCATTAAGTATCATATGTTGAAGACCTGGTCCCCAATGGAACAATGTTCAGTGATAGGGATGCTTGGAAAATGAATGGATCATAAAACCTCTCAGCTATTAATGAACTGATCTATTGATGAGCTCATAGCTGATGGTATTGAAAAATGATGGAAACTCTAGGAAGTGAGGCCTAGTTAAAGAAAGTAAGTCACTAGTGTCATGCCCTAGTAAATTTTTCTTGTCCCTTGTGTGTGTGCCTGTGTGTATATATATGTGTCTCTCTCTGCTTATTGGCTGTTCTGAGGTATGCAGCTTTCTCAGCTTTCTGCCTTGGAGCCAGCTGACTATGGACTGAAGCCTATAAAACTATGAGTCAAAATGTATTTATTTATTTATTTTGATTTTTTTGTGTGGTACTGTGGTTCCTGGAAGCCCTTCTACCTCCGGGCTACACTCCCAGACCTATTTTTTATGCTTTTTAATTTGGAAACAGGATCTCTTAAGCCAGCACGGCGGGCTTCGAACCTGCGTGATCCTCCTGTCTCTGCCTCCCAAACGCGGGGATTACAAGCGTGTTCCACCACGCCTGGCTATGAGCCAAAATTTAAATAAATCTTTTCCCCTTTAAGAAGGTTTTCTCCGGTATTTTGTCTCAGAGATGGAAAGCTAACACAGAACTATCTGTGGACTAAATATGCTGAAAGAATACTAAAAAAGTGACACAAAATGTTATAGTGTTTTAAAATCTGTACCAGATAATACAAAGACACTTCACGAATAATAATCTACAATCAACCAGATAAATCTAAACCTATATGCAAGTCCTCTCCTTTTAAAATAAGTAACTGAAAATGCTTTGAAGCTGAAATAGATCTTACCAATGCAGGCCACTGAATCTGTTTGTTCTTTGATCCCTGAGTCTGGCTAGGGTCGCTCCTTCTGGCCCAAATTAAGTGGTATTCCACCAAGAAAGTTGAAAAGTCTTCATAAACTTTAACCCACTCTCGCTTATCCCATTCAAGATCGTCAAATTCCACATACACCTATGGAAAAGAAAACAGAATCTATAAGCAATATAAAACAGTGATAGTTCAAAATATAAGCATGAAGATGAATTAGAAAAGACATTAAGAAACTCATGGTTTTTTTGTTTTGTTTTTTGTTTTATTGCGGTACTAGGGATGGAACCCAGAGGCATTCTACCTCTGGGCTACAAATATTGAGCCTCCCAAATGTTGAGATTACAAGCCTGCACCATCACGCTTGGCACATTTTCTAAATTAACATTTTGCTTTAAAGTTTTAAAAATTGCCCTCTATTTATTTATGACAAGATAAACCATAAACAACTGTATATTAAGGACAGCAATTTAAGCTACACATGGTAGTATACTCCTATAATCCAGTATTTGGAAGTATGAGATAAAATGATCACAGATTCAAGGCCAGAACCAGCAACTTAGACTCATGTTTAAAAATTAAGGGGGGGAAATAGGCTGGAGGTAGAATACCCATAGGCTCAATCTCCCTATCAGTGAAAGAGAAGAAGAAACGGAAGGAGAAAGGGAGGGAGGAAATGTACAGAGCACTTCAGTCAATACCTCCTAAATACACACCAAGGTATTACATCTATAATGATGATTTTAGAAACAGAAGATGGAAAATATTTAATTAATTAATTTATTTTTGTGGGTCTGAGGCTGGAACTCAGGGGCATTTGAGAGGCTGAGGCTGTGCGTGAAGTGCGATCCTCTGGTCTCAGCCTCTCAAATGGTGGGATTACAAGTGTGCACCACCACGCCTGGCTTAGGATGGTAAATATCTTAAAATGTAAGGAGCTGAAGGTGTAGTTCAGTAGTAGAGTGTGCTTTAGCATGTGTGCCAACCTAGGTTCAATTCCCAACACCCCACAAAAAAAGAAAACATTATCTTGGGGTTTTGCAAACCATATGGTCCCCTCTTAACTACATAGTTCCCTCTCTGAAGTGCTAATGCTCCCAAACACAATGTATAAAACTGAATTTAGCTTTGTTCTTACAAAAGGCAGCTGGTACTACAAACATGATTCAGCATATGAAAATCAACCCATGGAACAAACCACAGTAATAGAATAAAATAATTATCTTTATTAAAATAAAAAAATACTGGCCTAAACCCTTGCCAGGCTCCGATCCGGCCTTGGAGGCCTCAGTAGCGGCCTTGCCTCACGGAAGGCTCCGATGCCGGCCACTGGCCCCAGCACCACCCTAACCCCTCGGCAGGCTCTTATCCTGGCCTCGGAGGCCCCAGCCAGGGCCAATGGCCGGCATCGGAGCCTGCCGTGAGGCAAGGCCGCTACTGGGGCCTCCAAGGCCGGGATCGGAGCCAGCCGGGGGATTAGGACAGTGTCAGGGCCTCCAATGAGGCCCTCCCATGAGGCAAGGCCGCTACTTGAGCCAGTGAGGTCTAAATCAGTCCACCGGGTAGCCAGGCCACTACTGGGGTCATCAAGAGTGGGATCGGTACTTGCAACGCGGCATGCACGGAGAAATATCGCAGAAAATAAAAATCAGATGCTTCCCCTAATCAGCAAAAACTAGGAGGAAAGGGGCAACAGGAAGAGGTCGAGCTATAGAAAGGGCCCTATAGTGAAGCATCTAAGGTGATCAGAGGGTATGGGATAGGGGAGGATGGAGCCTCTTTAAAAAGCAGGAGGTACATAAACAAATGTGTCAAAGTTAATTACTAAACAAGCATGGGATCGTGGGAGGGGGAGGAAATGGGATGGGGGCTGGATGAGGGCTAATTGGATGATGTGTGCTTGTATATCCTCTCAAGTCTTGTATTCCAATGTGATATATTACAATGCACCAATTTAAAAAAAGTGTTTGCTGATCAAGCACAAAAAAATAAAATAAAACAAAACAAAATAAAATAAAAAAATTATCCTTAGTGATCATTAAAAAGAAAAATAATAGCCGGGCGTGGTGGCGCACTCTTGTAATCTCAGCATTCAGGAGGCTGAGACCAGAGGATCACAGTTTGCGGACAGCCTCAGCTACTTAATGATGGCCTCTGCCACTCATTGAGACCCAGTTTCAAAATAAAGAATAAAAAATAGAGCAGGGGGTGTAGCTCAGAGGTCGAATGCCCCTGGGTTCCATCCCCAGACCAGGAAAAAAATAATAATAATTATCTTCAGTGATGAAGAAAATACATCTGGCAAAATTTAATACTCTTTCATGATAAAAAAAAACAAACAAAACCCAGCTAGGTATAGAAGAAAACCATCTCAATATGTTAAAAGTCATATTTTTTATTTTATTTTTGGTATTGGGGATTGAACTAGGGGCATTCTATCTCCGAGCTACAACCACAACCCAATTTTTTATTTTTTATTTTGAAACAGGGTCTCAACTAAGTTGCAGAGGGCCTAAATAGCTAAGGCTGGCCACAAACCTGTGATCCTCCTGTCTCAGCCTCCCAAGGACTGAGATCACAAGTGTGTGCCACCTTGCACAGCTCTAAGAAGTCATATTTTAAAAGCCCACATCTAACACAATTTTCAGTGTTTTAAGACTGCTACACTTTTCCTAAACTAGAAAAAAGTCAAGGATATTATAATTCAGAAAACCTAACTTGGAACCTAGTGTGGTGGTGCAAGCCTGTAATCCTAGTACTTTAGAGGCTGAGACAGGAAGATAACAGGTCCTCAGCCAGCCTCAGCAGCCCTCTGCAACTTAGTAAGACCCTGATTCAAAATAAAAAATAAAACAAAATAAAATAGGGCTCAAGATACAGCTCAGAGGTAGACTGCGTCTAGATTCAATCTCCAGTATCACTAAAAATAAACAAAGGCAACTCTTCTAATTCTCTTAAATCAATTATCATTCAGTCACGAAACCCCACATCCTTTTCAGTCATTCCCTAAAATTAATTCAATAAAGTGGTCTTCCATACTTGATTATAGGCTAAAGTTACTAGGAGTTACAGTTATTTTTCTTATCTTTTTATCCTGAGTTTCCCACCTATTATTTCTTCCTTTTAACATCTGAAATACTTGTGTTGCCACTGGCTTAAATCCTGCTCCTCCTTCTGACCTGGCTCAAAATCATCCAGATTTAAGCCCTCAACTTCAACAAACTTACCTTTGAACCCCTAGTGAGGGTATTTTTCTTACCATTCATATTAGTATATAACCAAAAACTTATCCAATATATATTCTTCAAATACAGTAATGTGCCACAAAATGACATTTTGTCACTGATAAGCTATATATATATATATATATATATATATATATATATAGAGAGAGAGAGAGAGAGAGAGAGAGAGAGAGGTAACTATACAATTTTTCTATTTTTTGAAATCTTTTAAGGTTCTCATATTTAATTACTAAAGTATGGTATAGAGACCTTTGGAACCCACAGAAAACTGAAGCAGAGACAACTCTTGGAAAAACCTAAGCAGCACTAACTTTGTTTTCCCTTATATACAATATAATCTTGTTGACAAAAAACTTTTATTTAAGAAACTAGAGAATCTTCCAGTACTTAGGAAGCTGAGGTAGGAGAATCACAGGTTTGAAAACAGCCTCAGTAACTTAGGCTCTTAGCAACATAGCAAGACTTGTTGCCAAATAAAAAATAAAAAGGGACCGGGAGTGTCATAGGTATACTGACCCTAGATTCAAGAGCCAAGACTTGATAATATTTCCCTATTCTGAAGGGTATTGTATTCTTCCAAATGCAAAGTTCTATATATAAAATGAAGCTTTTCATCATCAAGTGATCTTTCTAAACCCATAGCTTATATTACATAAACAGTGTTCCTGGCAGTTTAAAAAACTTGCTAGGGATCTTGTCTTCTTGGCTGGGTAGCCAACTCACCTTTAGACTTCATATTATTGAGAACAGTGAAGAATTTAGAATTTCACACACACACACACACACACACACACACACACACACACACACAACCTTGCCAGTGTTTAATGGTTTCTGACCAAACATAGGAGACTCCTGAAACTTTATTACTTAAGAGTAAAAGCAGCAGAGTGTGTGTGTGTGTGTGTGTGTGTGTGTATGTATGTATGTATGTATGTATGTATGTATGTATGTATCATCATGATGCTTGTGCTAGCTCCTCATGATTTTCAAGTCCCATAAGAAGGCCACAAAGGGCCCATGATGTACATTTAAGCACAAAGTGAGTTGTGTTACGAAACCGTAATACTGACCTGGGGGGCACAGTGGTATTCATCATTTAAATAGTAAGCAGGATGAAACTTGTTCTTTGTTTGGGAAAGGTATTACTCTCATGTCTCATAGTTGGCTGCTTATTCCACATATAACTCTGACATAGCTCAGCAGTTAGTTGGCTACCCTTGACATATCCAGTAAGAACATGAAGAGATCCTCAGTGACAAGGGCAGATCACCTATATCAACACAGGTAAGATTTTGTATCTGTCCTAAATTAAATCAGAAGCTAATCTAGTCTTATATTGAATAAGAATGTGGGGTACAGGTTAGAGATGTGTGTATGTGTTTTCATCAATGAGGAAATCTATACAAAAGAGTGACTGACTACTTAATTATATACTTCCTTATATTAACTCCATACTAATTCACCTGTTTGGCTCTATTTATTTAGTTTCTTGTCTTATTAACTCGATTACAAGGCCATCAGGGGCAAGCACTAATACAACTTCATCTTTTGAGCACTTTTAATGCCTGGTAGGTACCTAATAAATTAATGCTTTTAAATACTTAGCACTTGAAACACATCCCAAGTACATTTATAAATGACTAATTTACAGAAACAAGGAGAGGCTTGAATATAACTGCTATCTTTACTAACTAATCACTGTGCTCAAAATTATCTAGAAAAAAAGGAAGACTATTACATATCAGTATAAACACTTCTACCTATCAGAACCATTCAATATTGACATTAGGAATTTAAAAAAAATGAAGGCTTGTGTATGGAGTGAACAGTCTACAATTGTGAGTCCTCATATGTTTACCCTAAGAGTAAAGATAATATAAGAAAAAGAACAAAGTACTTGTTAAAAGTTATTTATTTCTAAGAGCAGAGTAGTAAATACCTATAATCTCAGCTACTAGAAGGCTTAGGTAGAAAAATCACAAGTTCAAAGTCAGCCTAGGCAATAACTGAGACCCTGTCTCAATTAAAAAAAAAAAAAAAAAAAAAAAAAAAAAAAAAAACCATGGAAGGGGAGAGAGGATTTAGCTCAGAGGCTGAGCAACCCAAGGTTCAATTCCTAGTATCACAAAAATATCAACCCTTTTTGGCAAACACATTGTAAATACTTTTTAACACAATATATTAGAACAATAAATTATAAGAACTGATCTCTAGGTAATTGTCAAATCTCTATCTTTTAATACATGTTGTCTACAACTAATGTCTATATTCCCAAATTCTCAGTTTTGTCTATGTGTCAAAGAAGGCACTGAAAAAAGAGTTGCTAGACTTTTCATTTGCAATCAGAAAAAAATATAAGCAACAGCCAAGCAACAAAGTTTCTGCTATTTTACCCATACAAATTTACCTAACCCTTGAATTCTCCAAAGGAGATTATGCTTATATGAAAAATGTTTCCTTACCTTACATAAGGTTTTATAGCTTTAAAGTGGTAAGTAGATTCTGGTTACCTGTTTAGAGACCTACAGTCAACATAGATCAAACTAAGACTATTATACCCCAAAATTACTTTAGTCCAAATTATAATCCCAGCTCTGTCAGTATTTTATAACTTCTAAATAAGCCACAATCAGCCACAGTGATATATACCTATAATTCCAGTACTTCCCAGGGAGGAGAATTAAAGTTCAAGGCCAAAAAGTCATAATTTAGCAAGATCCTATTTCAAAATAAAAAATTCAAAAAGTTGAGGGTTTCGCTCAGTGGCAGAACACTCCTGGGCTCAATGACCAGTACCATAAAAAAAAAAAAAGTCACAATCTGTTGGGAAGGGGGTAATGAAGATTGAATACAGAGGCATTCTATATCCAAGCTACAACTAAAGCCCTTTTTTTGTTGTTTTTATTTTGAAACAGAACCTTGCTGGATTGCTGACTCTGGCTACTTTGTTCAGGCTGACTTTAAACCTGCAATTTTCCTGTCTCAACCTTTCAAGTACATGCCCAGCAAAAGCCACAATCTTGATATGGGAACAAATATTTTATTTTACATTTGCTTAAGATATATAAAGTAAAAATATTAGCTACATAAAAATCTAATGTACTCATTTAAAAATATTTCAAATTATTACTACAAAACATATTTGGAGGCCGGCCCTGGTGTTGCACACTTGTAATTCCAGCAATTGGGAGGGTGAGACAGGAGGATGGCACAGATTCCGAATTCAGCCTCAGCTACTTAATGAGGCTCTCAGCAACTTAGTGAGACCCTGTTTCAAAATAAAATATAAAAATAGGTCTGGGGGTATAGCCTGGAGGTAGAAAGCCCCTGGGTTCCACCCCCAGTACTAGAGGAAAAAAAAAAAAAAAAAACAACAACTAAACACATAACTTTTAAGGTAAGCCTATCAGATGCCCTTATTTTTCTAGAACTATGATTTAAATAGTAACTAAGAATACCTATATTTTTCATGATTTAGTCAATGACATATTTATAAAGAGAATTAAAACCATTTAATTGCTACTATGATAAAAATCAATCAATAAAGATAAATTTAAGCCAGGAGCAGTGGCACACTCTTGTAATCCCAGCATTTGGGAGGCTGAGACAGGAGGATCATGGTGGCAAACAGCCTCAGCTATTTAGTGAAGCCCTTTAAAACTCAGTGAGACTCTGTTTCAAAATAAGAATAAAAAATAAGGCTGCAGGTGTAGCTCAGAGGTAAAATGCCCCTGGATTCCATCCCCAGTACCCCCCCAAAAAAATTAAAATATAAAAATAAATAAAGATAAATTTAGTTACTCTTGAGCAGGGCATGATGGCAAACACCTTTATGGGAGGTTGAGACAGGAGAATCACAACCTGGAGGACAGCCTCAGCAAGTAGTGAGACTCCCATTAACCTAGCAAGATGCTGAGACAGGACAATTGCAGGCTCAAATCCAACCTCAGCAACTTAGGGAGACCCTGTTTCCAAATAAAAAATAAAATATGGTTGGAGTTATACCTCAGAGGTAGAATGCCTCTAGATTCAAACCCAGCTTCAAGGGAGGGAGTGAGGGAGGGAAGGTAGATAAGTTGGTTGGGTTGGTTGAGTTTAATTTTTGAGCTAGGTGTTATGGTGCACGATTATAATCCCAATATTCAGAAAGCAGAGACAAGAGGACTGAAAGTTTACAGCCAGCCTCAGCAATGTAGTGAGGCCTTCAACATCTTAGTGAAACCCTATTTCTAAATAAAGAATTAAAACTAGGGCTGGGGGAAGGAGTAGCTCAGAGGCAAAATGCCGCTAGGTTCACTCCTAAGCACAAGAAACAAACAAGCAGATAACTATAAAATAGGGTTTGCAATGTAGCTCAGAGGAAGAATGCCCTTCCCTGGGTTTCATTCCTAGTACCAGAAAGAGAAAGAGACTATGAATATGAATGAATACCAGGAAAACTTTTCCCACTCAATTCTCAAAAACCTGCCATTATAGGATATCTAACATATTTCTACTATATGGAGAAGAATGAGAAGCAATGAGCTAGTTACTTAATTTTGGGGTGACAGGGGTGTACTGAAAATTGAACTCAAAGTCATTCTACCTCCAAGCTACATCCCCCAGCCTGCCTTCCTGCCTGCCTTTCCCTTCCTCCCTCCCTTCCTTCCTTTTTTTCTAGATTTAACTTTGAATCAGGGTCTCACTAAGTTGCTGAGACTGACCTTGAATCTGCAATCAGGATGTTTCAGCCTCCAAACTACTGGTAATTACAAGTGTGTGCTACCAAGCATGGGCACAATATTTACCTTTCAATGGAAATATATATATATACAATCTGGTAATAACAAATCAAAGGGTTACAAACTTTGGTCATTCCTGCTTAAGTGCTACAGTTTCAAATCTGGTACCAGATTAATGTGATCAAAGTACAATAATATATTTTTTATTTTATTTATTTATTCATTTATTGCAGTAACTAGGGATGGAATCCAGGGGCATTCTACTTTCAAGCTATACCCCCAGCTTATAGCCCTATTTTTTATTATTTGTTGTTGTTTGGGTTTTGTTGTTGTTGTTGTTGTTGTTGTTTTTGGGGTTTTTTTTTTTTGGTTTTTTTTTTGGTGGTACTGGGGATGGAACCCTTCTGCCTCCAGGCTACACTCCCAGACCTATTTTATATTTTATTTGGAAACTGCGTCTCTTAAACCAGCAAGGCTGGCTTCAAACCTGCAAGATCCTCCTGTCTCCACCTCCCAAGCGCAGGGATTACAAGAATTCGCCACCAGCCCAGCTTATTGTTTATTTTGAAACAGGGTCTCACTGAGTTGCAAAGGGCCTCACTAAGTAGTGGAGGCTGTTCTTGAACCATGATCCTTCCTGTCTCAGCTTCCCTAAAGCTAGCATTCCAAGCATGCGCCACCTCGCCCAGTCTGGGTTTGACTTTTTTACTACAAATATATGGAAACAAAAGAATATTTTGTGAGAGCATGATTAAACCATTCTATATCTGGACTGTGGTAATGGTTACTTAACTGTCCATTTGTCCTAACTCAAGGCTATTCATCAAAATAAGTAAATTTTGACTGGATGTGGTGGCACAGACCTATAATTCCAGTACTTGGCAGGCTGATATAAAAGGATAACAAGTTCGAGGTCACCATGGGCAATTTAGTGAGACCCTATTTCTTCTTCTTCTTCTTCTTTTTTTTTGGTTGGTACTGGGGTGGAACCCAGAGGCTTTCTACCTTCCGGCTATATACTCCCAGACCTATTTTTTATACTTTATTTGGAAACAGGGTCTCATTAAGTTGCTGAGAGCCTCACAAAGTAAGTAGCTGAGGCTGGCTTCGAACCTGTGTGCTCCTCCTGTCTCAGCCTCCCAAGCGCGGGGATTACAAGCCTGCGCCACCATGCCCGGCTTGTGAGACCCTATTTCAAAATAAAAAATGAAAAGGCGTGGTGTTATAGCTCAGAAGTACAGTGCCCTAGGTTTAATCCCTGGGCACAAGAGAAAAGGGGGGGTGGTGGAATTTATTCTAATTAAATACAAAACATTTAGGTAAAGAATCTAACTGAACAAGGAAGAATAATGAGCATGATGATAACTATGCCACTTCCTTCTCTAAAAGGCAGTGTTTTATATATGAATTATACTATAAACTTTGTCTCATGTCTTCTGGCATTAAAAAAAAGATAGCAATAAAAAATGTAGATTATGGCATAATATGCCAGTGTGCCAAAAGTTACTATAATCACACCATAATATCATGGCTCACGTTGATCTCAGAACCCAATTTCTTCACAGAGAGGATCCCTATTAATGATCTGATATATTCACTATATCTCAATCCTTTTGTTTTGAAAAGGCAAATGTGGGATTAAAGGTGAAGGTGGGAAAATAATTACACAAACCTTGACAAACTGAGATTAAAAACGACTGTATACACACACACAAGCCAGAAGATACACAACTGATAATACTTCAAATTTGGTGAAAAGAGAAAGCATTAACAGAACAGTATGCCCTAAAATAAAATGGTGACAAATCTTGTGTCCCAGAAATATCTGTTAAGGATACAGAATCATAATTCCAAGCTCAAAGATGTTTTGTTTCCAGAGAAATCTTAGAAAAGATAGCCCCCCCCCCTTTTAAATAGAAACTAATACCTTTTCACAATAGGCACAAGAGGGCACTGGAGCACAGAATACTAGGTATGCCTTTGCTAGGCTGAAGGATTTAACCCAAATTGAACAAAAAAACACGCAAAAAAAGGGGAAAAAGCAGTAGGACTGATGGAATGCTCAGGAAGAGGTGGCATTAGGAAGAAAAACACATGATATGAAAACATGTGAGATATAGTATCTCAGATCAGTTTCATAGAAATACACATTTTCAGACAGAAAGATTTATAGAACTATATTTATTTATTTATTTTTGCGGGTCTGGGGATGAAACCCAGGGGCATTTGACCTCCAAGCTACACCCCCTGCCCTATTTTTTTATTTTTTATTTTGAAACCGGGTCTCACTGAGTTGCAGAGGGCCTAAGTAAGTAGCTGAGGCTGTCCGTGAACCGTGATCATCTAGTCTCAGCCTCCCGAATGCTGGGATTACAAGCGTGCGCGACCACACCCAGCTCAATAGAACTATATTTAAATGTATGACTTTCTTTTTCTAGTAGTGTTCTATCTTAACAATCAAATTCAGGAAATGATTTTTTTCCTTCTATCAAACCTTGTTAAAGGCTAGGGTGTTGGGGCAAAGCTATACTCCTAGTATTTCAGAGGCTGAGACAGGAGAATCACTGTTTTGAGGACAGCCTCAGCAAATATTAAGACTATCGTCAAACCAGCAAGAACCTGTTTCAAAATAAACATAAAAAAAAAAAGCCAGGGGTATAGCTTGGAGGTAGAATATCTGTGGGTTCAATCCCAGGTACCAACACAAACAAATAAAGACCAACCTGTTAAAAATTTTTTGATCTTTCATTCTTATTTAGCCAACTCTAATACTATATTGCTTAATTTCTTTTATTTTTATTGTTTTAAATACATTTTTATTGGTGCACTGTAGTCATAAATCTTAATGGGATAAAAAAAAAAAACATGTAATTTTGTTCTCTCTTATGGCTGGGCAAAATTCCATTGTATACACATCCCATAGTTTTGAAATCCATTTATCTGTTGAAGGACATCTTGGCTGGTTCGACAGTTTGGCAATGGTGAACTGTGCAGCTATGAACATGTTTGCTCATGCATTAGTTTGGTATTTTGGTTTTCATTCTTTTTGGTAGATACCCAGATGTGGTATTGCTGGATCATATGGCAAGTTCATTTTCTTTCTTCTGAGGATCTTCCATATTGTTTTCTAAAGTGGTTGCACCAACTTGCAATCCCACCAACGATGTATTAGAGCTTCTATTTCTCCAAATCCGATCCACTTTCAGTTTCTTTCTTCCACGAAAGTCATTTTTAAAATTTCCACACTTATTCCCACTTACTGAAATCCTGAAAGCCAGAAGGCAAGTAGTAACTTTGACAATATGATCCACTTAGAACCTATTTTTTTAATAGAGGTCACTTGGATCTGGGAATCTGCTGAGAGATGAGGCAAGGCAGTGGCAGCTTCTAGTGCTTCCTGTCCACACGGTTGCAGCGACCCACTAGCCCTTTGCTGTGGAGCAGGCCCCAGTACCAGGCCTGCCACGTGACAGGCTCTGGGCCCAGCCTTGCTAGCTTTGGACCCAGCCTCGCCACACAACAGGCTCCGGGCCCAGCCACACTGGCTCCAGACCCAGCCTCACCCCATGACAGGCTCTGGCCGGGCCTTGCTGGCTCCAGGTCCAGCCTTGCACTGTGGCAGGCTCCAGGCCCAGCCTCGCTGGCTCCAGACCTGGCTTTGCCCCGTGGCAAGCTGTGGGTCCGGCCTCGCTGGCTCCAGACCCGGCCTCGCCCTGTGGCAGGCTCCAGTTCGTCATTGCGGGTCAGACGTCTACAGACGTCCCCATTTTTTCCTTCCATATTTTAAGTAGAAGAAAACAGCACGTGTCATTTGCAGAAGCTAGGAGCCCAATCCCTAGTAGCAATGGATTTTATCTTTCCACTGAAAGAAGAGGCCCACAGCCTCACCATGGTGAGTGGGATCCACTGCTCCAAGGACACCTTGGCCCCCAGTGCAGTGAAGAGACTGTGGCGGCCATGAGCACTGAGGTTTCCCAGGATGCCTGGTGCAGCGAGCTGACCCAGCCATACAGGTGGGGCTCCCTGCGACAAGCCCCAGACATTTTTCTTACATAGTATGTTGTCCAGATGGACAATTCGAGGTGGACTGGATTGTATCTGTCTGCCTCTCCAGAAGACTAGCCGCTGCCACTGCCACCATGTTGGTCCATCTCCGTGAAACTTTTTCTTACATAGTATGTTGCCTAGAGTTCCTGAGGATGTGGGGCAGGAGCAGTCTACTTTGGGGGAGATTTCTTCAAATATTCAAGGTGGATTGGATTGGATCTGTCTGCCTCTCCTGAATACTGGCTGCTCCCACTGCCTTCCTGGTCTCTCCTAGAGTATGTTGTTGTTAAGAGTTCCTGTGCATGTGCAGCAGGAGCAGTCTGCTTTCTGATCTCTTCTTGGATGTCCCTCCAAAAATCACTTTTCTTGCAGTGTCAGGCATCACACTGCCATCTTGCCTTTAATTCTGCCATTTTCACTCTCTCCTATATTTCAGACAGGAAGTCGTGACTGGAAATGTCTCCGTATGTTGTCCCAATCAGCTATTAAACCAAAATCTGTTGTCCAGGGTTACTCAGAGGGATGCATGTCCTACATGGCTGCTGCCAACTGTCACCACTGCAGCCATGGCCATCTTCCTCCCTCTTCAATATTTTTAAATAAAAGAACAGTATGTGTCTTTTGCAGAAGTTGGGGGCCTGAGTACTTAGCTGCAATGAGTTTTATCTCCCCAACAAGAGCAGAGGCCCACAGCTTCACCAGGGAAAGTGGATTCTGTTGCTCTGAGCACACCCTGGCCCCCTTTGCAGCACAGAAAAGCGAGGCAGCCAGGAGTGCATGTGTCTCCCAGGGCGTGTGGCACAATGGCTGCCCAGCCATGGGGGGGCTCCCTGTGAAGCGCCCTGAACCTTTTTCTTACATAGTGTGTTGTACAGAGTTCCTGAGCATGTGGAGCAGGTGCAGTCTACTTTTGGGGAGATTTCCTCAAAAGTTCAGGGCGAATTAGACTGAATCTGTCTGCCTCTCCTGAATACTGGCCGCCACGACCACCATCTTGGTTCTCCTCCCAAGCAATTTTCTTACATAGTATGTTGTCCAGAATTCCTGAGCATGTGGGGCAGGAGTAGTCTATTTTTGAGGAGATTTCTCCAACAGTTCAAGGCGGTTGGAATGGATATATCTGGCTCTCCTGAATACTGGCCACTGCTGCCACTGCCAGTATTAGTCTGTCTCTTCTCTCTTATATTTTAGGTAAGAAGTCATGGCTGGAAATGTCTCTGTATGTTGTCCCAATCATATATTAACCCAAAATCTGTTGTCCAGGGTTTCTCAGAAGAATACATGTGCTATTCAGCCACTGCCAGCTGTCGTCTCTGTGGCTGTAGTTGCCACTGTGGCTGCCGCTATCTTCCTCCAATCTTGATTTCTTTTAATTTTTTCTTTTATTACTGGAGATTGAATACAGAGGCATTCTACCTCCAAGTTATACCTTCAGTCCTACTTCTTTTTATTTTGAAATGGCATCTCACTAAATTGCGAAGGTACCTCACTACATAGCTGAGACTGGCTGAGAACCTGCAACCCTCCTGTCTCAGCCTCCCAAGTACTGGGATTACAAGCATGCACCACCAGACTTGGCTGAATATTTAATCAGAACTCTACAAAGAGAGATTCTGTAGTGTTTCAGTCTTTTGCTATTATAAATGGTGCTGAAATATAGACCTATGTAAATATCATCTTGTACTCTAGCTAATCTATTTGGGGAATACAGTACTCCTGGGAATTAAATTTACTACATCAATGTGTAAATTAATATTTAATTCAGCTAAATATAGCTAAAATTACTAAAATTACTAAATATAGCTAAAATTGGAGAAGTTTGGACCATTTTGTATTCCAAGACAACTTGTGAAAGGATCTACTTCTCCACAAGCTCATCAACTGGATGTGTTGACTATGAGGGTAGGGAGGTAAAGCAGTCATATGGGACACTACCTGGTAAGAAAAACTCTTATCTTAATGAGTTTAGTCCATTTATTTCTTATTTCACTAATTTCTGCTCTCATTTTTATTCTCCATTTTGTTCTTCTTTTGGGTTTAACTTGTTCTTTTTCTCTCTCATGGTAAAATCTTTTTTTTTTTTTTTTTTTTTGGTGGTGGTGGTACTGGGGTTTTTAGAATCCCTTCTACTTCCGGGCGACACTTCCAGACCTATTTTATATATTTTTTAAATTTGGAAATAGGGTCTCTTAAGCCAGTGAGGCTGGCTCCGAACCAGCGTGATCCTCCTGTCTCCGCCTCCCAAGCGCGGGGATTACAAGCATGCGCCACCACGCCTGGCTCCTGGTAAAATCTTTAGGTTGATTTTTTAAAATCTTTCTAATATAAGCATTTATATACATTCTTCTCGTCTGTTGAAGATATATTTACATTCTGATTTAGTTATGTTCATTATCATTCAATTCAAATAACGTGTGTGTGTGTGTGTGTGTGTGTGTGTGTGTGTGTGTGTGTGTGTTACTAGAGATTGAAGTCCAGGGGCATTCTACCTCAAAGCTCCACCCAGTCCTATTTTTTATTCTTTACTTTGGAACAGGGTCTCCCTAAGTTGTAAATGGCCTCATGAAGTAGGCTAAGGCTGGCTACAGACTGCAATCCTAACTCAGCCTCCCAAGTACTGGAATTACAAGCATGAGCCACCATTCTCACCTTTCAAAATGACTTCTTTTGTGATTTTTTTTCTTTGGACAACAGATTGCCTAGAAGTGTATTGTTTAACATCCCAATATTTATTTTTTTCCCCTAGATATCATACTGTTATTCACTTCTAAATTAATTCTATTGTGGTTCAAGAACATACCTCTGTATTATTTACATCCTTTTAAAATGTATTTAGACTTCTTTTATAACCCAACATATGATCTCTCCTGATGAACATACCATGTAGACTTCAAAAAGAAAGTGTATCATAAATCCCTGGGTATAAGCGGGGCACAGTGGTGCATACTTGTAATCTCAGCATTTAGGAGGCTAAGATAGAAGGATCATGGCTCTCAGACAGCCTCAGCTATTTAGTGAGGTCCTTTGCAATTCATTAAGACCCCAATACTAAGGGGGAAAAAAAGAAAAAAAAAGCTCTGAGTGTAGAATTCTATAAGTATCTGTTATTACCTGAATGTTTATACTTCCCCAAAATATATATATTATAAAAACCTAATTACCATTCTTATGGCATTAGAAAGAGGGGTCTGTGGAAGGCTATTAAGACATTTGAGAAGTATCCTCAGGAAGGAGATTAATATCCTTACCCCCCCCCCAAAAAAAAAGCTTTAAATGGTTTCCAGACTGTTTCAGACATTTGATAATACTCCATAGTGTATTTAAGCTATCCAGCAGAGTTTTATAATACTGGGATAGCTGCTGGAATGGACTATGACAATATCAACTAAATCAGGGTAATTGGCAAGTTATATTCAAAACCTAAATGTTTTTCTAAGTTTTTTGGTTTTTTATACCAACTGCTGAGAAAAGGGTATTAAAAAGTTTTCAACTCAAATTTTGCTTCATATTATTTTTTTGCGGTACTGAAAATGAAACCCAGGGTCCTTCTACCTCCGGGCTATGTATAGAGACCTGTTTTATTTATTTGAAAACAGGGACTTGCTAAATTACTGAGGCTAGCTTCAAACCTGTGATCCTCCTGTCTCAGCTTCCCAAGTACTGAAATTATAAGCATGCACCACCAAGCCTGGATGCTTTATGTATTTTTAAGTAATGCTATTAGAAGTGTATGTATATGATTGTAATTTCAATCTTGAATTGTCTCGCTTCTTTCTGGTAATACTATTGGGAATAATACTCTAGTCACATAGGCTTTTATATGCCTATCATTTGCATGATATATACTCTCCTATTCATTCACTTTATCTGGTGAATTTCTTACAAATCACATACAGTTAGGATGTCTTGCTTTGTTTTAAATCATTCTGACAATCTCTGCCAGATGGAGATTTTGAAGTGCTTAACTGGAGTGTTCAAGTCTACTAATAATTACACCATCAAAAATTGGTATAATTATCAATATGGCTGAATCTATCAATTGATGGTTGAATCCGTCAGTTTCCTAAGGGTTTTTTCTTTTATTGTTCTTTGTTCTTTTTCCTCTGCTTTCTTTTGTATTACTTTAGTATTTTTTAGAATTATATTCTAATTTACATAATTTTAAATGATCTAATAGTGATATTTTATTTTATTTATTATTATTTTTTTGTGTGTGTGGTACTAGGGATGAACACAGGGGCCTTCTACTTCCAGGCTACACTCCCAGACCTATTTTATATTTTATTTGGAAACAGGATCTCTTAAGCCAGCTGAGGCTGGCTTCGAACCTGTGTGATCTTCCTGTCTCAGCCTCCCAAGCACAGGGATTACAAACGTGCGCCACCATGCCCGGCTTAATACTGATATCTTAAAAAGGAAAAATGGGTTAACTTTTAAAATATGTTTAAGTCAATAAACAGGATCGCTCCTCCCCCAACTTTCAGACTTTCAAATTTACTCTCTGTGCTTTCAGTTACCTACAGCCAACTGTGGTTCAGAAACACTACATAGGGCAGGCACACACCTAAAACAACCCCAGTACTTCAGAAGCTGAGAAAAGAGGATTGCAAGTTCAAGGCCAGTCTCAACAATTAGAAAGAAACTGTTTCACATAAAAATTAAAAGAACTAAGGGGCAGAGCTCAGATGTACAATCATTAGTATCAAAAATATCCTGGGCTCAATCATTAGTATCAAAACGAACTACATAGAAATTCCAGAAATAAATTCATAAATAACATGCAATTCTGAATAGCATGAAATCTTGCACCATTCCATTATAGCATGGCCTATCCTTTTGTCTAGTACCTTCACTGTACATGCTACCCATCTTGCTTTAGTCACTTAGTAGCCATCTTGCTTACCAGTGACTTACAGTCACAATACTTGTATATAGGATTATTGAGCACTTCTGTGGTTTGATTCCTCTGTTGAGTCTTGAAACATACATATACCCTTATGGATAACAGGGGAGTACTATACCCTTAGGTGCTTCAAATCTCATACAGTGTTCTCTGACTTTAGACATTATAGTTTTTACCTTGAAAATGAGTTTATACTCCTAATTAAAAAAAAAATCTTTGTAAATTCTCAACCCATAAAATGTAGTCTTTAATTTTTTAGTATGAAGAATATAATAAGTGACTGTTTAAATGTCCCTGACTATTAATTCTTTCTGTATGCTTTTTGTATTTTTTATTTTGGTTTATTTACATTTTTCATTGTTTTATTTTCCTGCTTTTATTGGGAGGGTATGGTACTGGGGATGGAACCCAGGGGCCTTCTACCTCCAGGCTATACTCCCACACCTATTTTTTATATTTTATTTGAAAACAGGGTCTCTTAAGCCATCTGAGGCTGGTTTCGAACCTTTGTGATCCTCCTGTCTCAGCCTCCCAAGCGGGGATTACAAGCTTGCGCCACCAGGCCTGGCTACTTGGTGGTTTTTTAATTGAATGTCAGGCATATTATCTTTTCATGTGCTGAGATTTCTTTTTGCATACTTAAAAATATTTTTTTAGCTTTTTCCTAGAATGCAGTTAAGTTACTTGGAAACAATTTGATCCTTTTGGTTGTTTTTAGTTGTTGTTGGTTTTTTGGTTTTTTTTTTTTTTTTTTTTTTTGTGTGTGGTACTAGGGATGGAACCCAGGGGCCCTCTATCTCCTGGCTATACTCCCAGACCTATTTTATATTTTATTTGGAAACAGGGTCTCACTAAGTTGCTGAGAGCCTCACTAAGTAGCTGAGGCTGGCTTCAAACTTGAGTGACCCTCCTGTCTCAGCCTCCCAAGCACGGAGATTACAAGTGTGTGCCACCATGCCCGGCTTCTTTTGGTTGTTTTTTAACTTTTATGTATAACTGCAGCAGATTTTAGGCTAGGGCTAATTTTTTCCATAAAGCAAATTTTTCTGAGTACTCTCTCAATGCTATGTAAATTATAAGGTTAATCACTCTTACCTAATGAGAAAAGAAACTATTCCAAACTCTGACGAACTTTGGGAATACTCTCTTATTCTTTTAGGAGCTTCTTTCCCTCACCTGTGTGAAATTCCTTAAAGCACATGGGCAGGTCAGTACCTTATTGAATGCTTAGAGGGTAGGTATTTTTCTCTTTTTTGGTTGCTTGTTCTATTCTGATATGGTGCCCTGCAAATTCTAAAACAATGACCTCCACAGACTCCCAGCTTGCTACAAAAAGTAGCAGGTCCTAGCTATTTAAGAGTTGGCAATAGATAAGGATCACTATAATACAACTCTTGCTCCCAAGAATAATTACAATATTTCAAGAGCTACAAAAATAAATATCTGAGTCAGGTATGGTGTCACACACTTGTAATCCCCGTACTTGTGTGGCTGAGACAAGGAGACATCAAGATCACAGCTAGCCTCAGCAACTTAGTGAAGCCCTCCACAACTTAGTGAGATCTTGTTTAAAAAACATAGTCGAGCATGGTGGAACATGGTTGCAATATTAGCATTTGGGAGGCTGAGACAGAGGATCTTGGTTTGAGGACAGCCTCAGCCACTTCGTGGAACTCAGTGAGGCCCTGTTTCAAAATAAAGAATAAAAAATAGGGTTAGGGTTCCATCCCCCAAACATACATACATACATACATACATACATACATACATACATAATATAGGGCTGGTAGCGTAGCTCAAAGATAGAATTCCCTTGGGTTCGATCCCCAGTATCACAAAAGAAAACAAAACAAATATATAGATACTGATTCTTATAAAAAAAAAATATTGCCATTATATAACATTTTAAACTTAAGTCTATACAGTACATGTATTTATATTCTCTCATTTCATTTTTATCATCTGAACTCTTAGTTTAACCCAGTCAAGTAGCTATTAACTCTGCTTTGGAGCTATGGTCTCTAAGACCTAGCTAGAAACACTGATTTATCCAATATTAGATAATTCACATGTCAGAGTCAGAACTCAAGCCTGAATTTACTTTCGTAATACCACAAATAGCTCTAAAAGGAAATAAGACTTTATAAGATGATTAAAAAATAAAGAGTTGCCATTTTAATTATATAGATGTGAATAATCCCAATAAGAAATAGGAGGAGATATTCCCTATGAAAGTATGAACGCCAATAGTAAAAAGTGATGTCAGTATTTAATTCCACAAGGTCTGATACACACTAAGACTTTTCTTTTCTTTTTGTGGGACTGGGGATGGAACCCAGGCTCTTTTTACCTCCGAGCCACACCCCCAGCCCTATTTTAATTCTTTATTTTGAAAAAGAGTCTCACTGAGTTGCGGAGGGCCTAAGTAGCTGAGGCTGTCCTCCAACCATGATCCTCCTGTCTCAGCCTCCCAAATGCTGGGATTACAAGTGTGTGCCACCTAGCTACATTAAGAATTTAATGTATGTCAGTGGACTGAGTAAATGAAGGGGATGAGCAAGTGAAACAATGTGGGCATCATCATTTTCTTACACCAAATTTTCAAAGGACAAGTATAAATTATGAAAATAGGGAAACAAATAGGAATGTTTACAAATTAACATAAACCTTCTAAGAATACTGTCAGAACAAACTAAAGTTCATAAATAAGACAAAAGAAAACAAAAAAGCCTACTGGCTGCATAAATGTAAGAGTAAAAACTAAGAAGAAACAAAACTATTGCATAGGAAAGATGATGTAATATTAATAGATGCAGAGAGAATAAAGAACTACTCACACCTCCTGTTTTGCATCCATCTTCTCCACCAAGGAGAATTGAGTAGAAAACTGGAAAAGGTAGAAGAAACATAGTTAAAAAGTAAATGAAACTGAAATGAGCAAAGAAGACAGTAAGAGAATACCTACCTAGCCACTTTTTAAATTAGCTTTTGTCTATAGAGTAGGCCTGAATTAGACATGGAGCTCCAATATGTTTCTTAGTGTAAAAAATGAAAATAAGTTCTGAAGAACTACTTTAAGAGGTAGAGAAAGATATTTTTTTAGTACCTCGGATTGAACCTACAGCCTTGCACATATGAGACAGATACTCTACCACTGAACTGCACTCCCATCCCTTTTATAAGAGGGTGTCACTAAGATACCTGCATTAATCTGGGACTTAAGCCTCCTCCTGCTTCAGCCTCCCAAGTAGCTGGGATTTCAGGCAAGCAAAACCAGCTAAGAAAAAATGTTTTCTAGAAAATAAATTTTTTAAAAAACTTCAGGTGTGTGTGTGTGTGTGTGTGTGTGTGTGTGTGTGTGTGTGTGGTATTGGGGGTGGAACCCAGGGGCTTTCTACCTCCGGGCTATACTCCCAGACCTATTTTATACTTTATTTGGAAACAGGGTCTCACTAAGTAGCTGAGGCTGGCTTTGAACCAAGCGCTGGGATTACAAGTGTGCGCCACCACGCCCAGCTAAAGAACTTCAGTTTTAAAGGGTTTTTAAAAATCCACATCACAGATTCAAAAACTATTATTTGCAAGATGGTTTGAAAACATTAAAAAGGGGGGGGGGGGTTTATACCAAAAGCAAATTTTATTTTACAACTGATGCAAAGTTTTTGTTACAGATTTATTTTTTTTTTCTTCTTAGGCTGGTTAGTGTAACCTAATAGATTATATTTTTTAGAAGCAAAATATTGTGGAAAATTTTCTGAAAATAATTTAAAGAGTAAAATGATAGAATATATATACTCCACAGGGCTCTGTTACATTTTAGTGAAAATATTCAGATAATACCAAAGTCAGGCTTTTGTGGAATGAATATAAAGCTCAATGCTAGGAATTAACATGTTGGATTATAAGGATTCCAAGATGTATCAGATTGGAAAATGGGCAAAAACAACAAATATTAAAATAACAACAGCAGTGGTAGCTGCTTTGGTGAAATAAAAGGCTAATTGTCAAGGTTGGGAAAAGCTATAAGTTTCTAATTCCCAAGAGAAGTCTCCAAAGATTCAAAAATTAGTTGTGGGTAAAACAGGACCAAAAGAAAAAAAGTTTTGTAAGTAGTCTGCTTAAGCAATAGCCAGATTTACTAATCTTGTCTTGACTCTAACACAGCAACACTCTTATTTTGGTAAGAGTTACAAGAGTTAAATAAATACCTCTTATTTTCATTAGAGATAATTACTAGTGAGTCTCTGACTTAGGAAGCATATTAAATCAGAATGAGGACAGAGATTACCACTGAAACCGAAGGATTAGATGAAACTTTACATAATGAAATATGTCTATGACAAGCCCTTCCCTTCACACTAAAGTCTTCTTTTTTCAATGGGTATAACTTGAAAAGCCAAGTAAGAAATAGGTAGATTTTTCTGAGAAATCAGAGACCAGAGACCTAAAAGACCTAGATAAATAAACAGCCATGAAGTATATATAGAAGAAAATGCCTGATCTCCAAATAACTGACTGACTATAGCCTGCAAATTCTGCCAATTTACTGTTTTGTTTTGTTTGTGGTACTAGGGGTGGAACCCAGGGGCTTTCTACCTCCGGGTTACACTCCCAGACCTATTTTATACTTTATTTGGAAACAGGATCTCACTAAGTTGCTGAGAGCTTCACTAAGTAGCTGAGGCTGGCTTCAAACCTGTGCTATCCTCTTGTCTCAGCCTCCCAAGTGCGGGGATTACAAGCATACACCACCACATCTCGCTTAATTAACTGTTTTTAATTTTTCTTTTTCTTTTTTTTTTTTTGGTGGTACTGGGAATTAAACTCAGTGACATTCTACCTCTGAACTACACCCCCAACCCTATTTTACTTTGAAGATTGAAACAATATCTCTTTAAGTTGCAGAGGATCTCACATTAGTGAGGAGGACCAAAAACCTGTGATGCTCCTGTCTCAGCCTCCCAAGTACTGAGATTAAAAGTAGGTACCACCACACCCAACCAAAGTTCCCAATTTCTTTTTTATAGAGTTACTCTTTTAAATATGAGTAGTAGAATTGTCAGATATTTCATGTGAGAAAAATATTAAACATAAAACACACATAGAGAAAATATGACTAAAACAGACTACAAAAGAAAAACAAATCAAGAAAGCTAATGTTAACATTCTCAATGAGTAAGAGAAAAAATATAATCAAAGAAGAGAAAAGGTCACTACCAAAAATGACTAGACAACAAACAAGGTCCTTAAAAATTAAATTATGAAGAAATTTAAAAAACCAAAATAGGAGGTTTAGAAAATGAAGTTGAATAATTTCCCCAGTAACTAGAACCAAAAAAAAAAAAAAAAAAGAAAAGCCAGGTGTGGTGGCACATGGCTTTAATTCCAGTACTTGGGGATCTGAGAAAGGAGAGTTACAGGTTACAGGCCAGGCTCAGCAACCTAATGAGATCCTGGCTCAAAATAAAAATTTGTTTTAAAATGTTCTAGGGATGTAGCTCAGAAATAAAATGTCCCTGGATTCAGTCCCCATACCAAAAAAGAAAAAAGTATACAGGAGGAAAGAGAAAGAAAAAAACCCAGAATAACTTGGCATCCCAATACAAAATTTTCAGCAAAGAGCAGGAAGGGAGGAAGGAAGGAAGGGAGGGAGGGAGAGAATCTTCAATTAATAAAAATTTCCAGCACTAAAATTCTTAAATGAATCTTTCTTTCTTTCTTTCTTTCTTTCTTTCTTTCTTTCTTTCTTTCTTTTTTGTGGTACTGAGGATGGAACCCAGGGGCTAACTCTGGGCTACACTTCAGACCAATTTTGTATTTTATTTGAAAACAGGGTCTCACTATATTGCTGAGAGCCTCACTAAGTAGCTGAGGCTGGCTTTGAACCTGCATGATTCTCCTGTCTCAGCCTCCCAAGCGCTGGGAATACAAGCATGCAACACCATGTCGGGCTAAATTTCTAAATTTCAAAATGGAAAATAAAGCTAAGTACAATGAATGAAAATCAATGTACATCTAGGATGTCACTTTGAAATTTCCAAGTATAAATACACAAAAGTGATCTCACAGGCTTCCTTTACATAAAAAAAAAAAGTAGAGTATATCTGAGTTTTCTAAAGCAACATAAGAATCTGGAGGGCACTTATTGCTTTCAAAATTCTATGGAAAAATAACTTCTAATCCAGAATTCAATGTGCAATTAAGTTTGATTCAAACTTGAGGGTAGAATAAGAATACTATCTGATGAACAAGTCATCAAAATATGTCCTAAAATTAGACAGTCCTTTCTAAACAAACTATGGAAGAATATACTCTACCATTACAAAAGAACATATCAAGAAATGAAACCCAGGAAAGAATCCAAACAAAGGAGAGGCAAGAAAATCACTAGGATGACCAAACAAGATCAAAAGCTCAGAGAATCAGTCATGATATAAAAGCTAAGGATTTCATAAAAAAAATATTGACAGAATACCTAATACACACGCCTGAAAGTAATGAAAGGAGCTAACCAAAAGCAATGGTAAGCATCAGGTATCCAATCACAACTGAAGTATATTTCCAGTGAGAGGTAAATTTAGTTTTTATATTTTTACCTAGTTTGGGTATTTCAGAAATATAATTTTAAATGTTTTAATGTTCTGTCTCCCCTCCAATGAAAGTTAATTTACAAATTACTAAGGTTTAGTAAGAAGCATTATCAGCATTCCAAAAGCATAATGATTAGGAATCAATTGTAAAATATAGCAATATATTCCACCAAGGTACATATTAAATCAGATGTAACTCATGGTTTTTGTACTGAGAAAATTGCTTAGTTGGCAAATAAATTTGGTTAAAGAAAAAAATACAGAGCTTAAGACATTTTTGTATTTCTCCTAAATCACAACTTTTTGTGATCTCTACTTAGTCTATTATAATCTAGTATTTGTAAAGTAACAAAATTTAACAACAGGACAAGGTAAACTGTTAGTGATGGTAAGGAAATAAAGAATGAGTGAAGTTGATGCAAGTGATCATACTTGCAGATTTTAGAACCACTGACAACACCAAGCTGCCATATGCAGAACCAAACCCAAAAATCCAAAAACACAATGTTAATGATAAAGCTAGGACTAGAATTCAGTCTTGACTTCTAAGATAATAATCTTTCCACTCTATTTTATCACCCTTTGTTGAGTGAGCACCTTCTTTATTGAGTGTGTGCATGCTGGGGATTGAAGCCAGGGCCAGAGGCATTCTACCTCTGCCCTATAAATTTTATTTTGAAACATGGTCTTGCTAAATTGCGAAGACTGGCCTTTAACCTGAGATCTTCCTGTCTCAGCCTACGAAGTAGTGGGATTACAGGCATGGGCCACCAAACACAGGTACCTTTTTTTTAAAGATAAAATTTTATACTAAGCCCAAATCAGTAATCATATGTAGATTTTAATTATGTAATGTTTTTATTATTATTACCCTGGCTACCTTGGTTCTTATCATAGTGACCATAGTATACAGACTGGAATATATCACTTCTTCCCAGGTCCAAAAACACTACAGCATTCTAGTAGATAAAAATGAGAATAGCCATATTTTCCAATATGCAACAATTTATTAAAAGACCTGAAAGGATTTTGCATTTTAAGATCTTTTTTTAATTTAATTTTTATTTTTCTGTAAGTGGAACATATTGAGAGTGGTGTACATTTACATTGTGTTTCATGCCCTTCCCCCTCCATTCTTTTTGTGGGTCTAGGGATGGAACCCAGAGGCATTCGACCTTGAAGCTACATTCCCTGCCCTATTTTTAATTCTTTCTTTTGAAATAGGATCTCACTAAGTTGTGGAGGGCCTCACTAAGTAGCTGAGGCTGTCTGTGAATCACAATCCTCTGGTCTCAGCCTCCTGAATGCTGGAATTATTAGCTTGTGCCAGCACCACACTGGGCTGTATTTTAAGATCTTTAAGATAGTAAATTTTCAGTTAGACAGGCTATAAGTTTGGGGAGGCTATAGATAAGTCTGGTCCCTCCCCCTCCCCTCAGAGGATCCTGCAGCTGGAATCAAAAGTCAAAAGCAGAGATGGGGCCGACTCCAGATGCCTTGAGAGGCATTCTCCTGCCTTGCTAGCCCTACTCCAAGACCCAGGCTACATAAATACCCTCACTTGCTCTCTGCAGTTGGACTCTGCTAACGCCCCACCACAGGCCTTGACCAGAAGCAACAGACCTTTAATAAAAGGGGCCTAATATCACAATCCTTTGCCATATTTTGCCTCCTTTGCGACCCGACACAATTTCAACATACATCTGGTACCAAACCCGGGAGGGTTTAAATTTTCTTTACTCCTCCCTGAGGCCCTGTGACTCCCTGGTGGTTTCACTGTCCCAAGGGGAGCCCTCCTCTTTACTCCCAGGAACCTGGACTCTCTGACCCTTTATTGGACCAACTGCTCTTAGAGTGAGTTCTTTCCTTTCTCTGGTCAGAGGGTCATTGCCTCCAGCTTCTGTTTGTCCAGATGCGTATCTGCGTAAGAGTTGCCTCCAGACAACCAAGTTGTCCTAAGGCCTTGAGAAGGGAGTGGAGAGGTCCCTCCAGTACTCTTGGTTCTGCTTCCCAGACTCTGATCCTAATAAGGAGGATGCCTGTCTCCTGTTCTTTGTTCTCCCCTGCAGACCAGACATGGGATGCCAAAATTCCAAAACTCCAACACAGATCCCCAGTCCCCATGGGGTTATCTACTCTATAATTTCTGGACCATCTTCTGGCTATCAGATTTGTGCCCAGAGCACCTCCTTTTCTATTGTAACACAGCATGTCCTCAGTACAAAATGGATAATGGGTCTCAATGGCCCAAAAATGAACCTTTGGATTTTAATATCCTGATCAATCAGCAACTTTTGTAAGCAGTCTGGTAAATGGTAAGAACTCCTTTATACCCAGGCCTCCTTTTTTTTTGCACTCCCATCCCTCCCTTTGTTGCCACTATTCCACCACCCAAGTCTTACTGGCTACGGACACAACCCCTCTTTCTTGTCAGCCGCCATTTTCTAATTCTACTGAGTCAAAGTTGCCATCTTGTGACTTTGCTGAGTTATAGGCACCCCTGATCCCCAGAATCTCTCCTCACTGCCCTGACCGCCACTCTACCTTAAGACGGCCTCTCACTCTAATCCCCTCCCCCCATCCTCCCTTAAGAAACTTAGTGAGGTCAGTTACTTAGTGAGGTCCTCTGCAACTCAGTGAGACCTAGTTTCAAAATAAAGAATAAAAAATAGGGCAGGGGCCGGACCTGGTGGCACATGCTTGTAATCCCCGCCAGTACCACCAAAAAAAAAAAAAAAAAAAAAAAGGGCAGCGGATGTAGCTCAGAGGTCAAATGCCCCTGGGTTCCATCCCCAGACCTGCAAAAAAAAAAAAAAAAAAAAAAGGCCATATGATCTTTCCTCCTTGATGGCATGCAGGCTGCTTCCCATAAGGCAGTTACCTATGATAAACTTAAGGAAATCACCCAAGGTCCAGATGAAAACCTGGCCGTTTTTCTTTTTCAGCTTCAGGAGGCTTTCACCCTCTATGCTAGCTTAGATCCATCTACTGAGGTGGTATCTGTGGTGTTGGCAACCCATTTCATTGGGTGTGGTCCGTGACATTCAGAAAAAAATTTAAAAGGCTAAGGACGGGCCTCAGACCTGTATTCAAGACTTGGTGAACACGACATTTAAAGTTTTCAATTCCCAGCAGCCAAGGCCCTTAAGCCGGGAGACCAAGTGCTCCTCAAATCTCTTCAACTCAAACATCTCCAACCACAGTGGACTGGGCCTTTTACAGTGTCCTCACCACACCTACTGCTGGGTGACCCCAACTGGCATTACCTTACTCGGCTAAAAAGGACTCCATTACAACAGCCTCACAACAAACTCTCCTGTACAATGTTGGGGCCCACTAAGCTCCGTTTTTCCTCGCTTAATTCTTTTTTTTTTTTTTTTTTTTTTTGGTGGTGGTACTGGGGGTGGAACCCAGGGGCTTTCTACCTCTGGGCTATACTCCCAGACCTTTTTTTTTTTTTAATATATTTTATTTGGAAATGGTCTCACTAAGTTGCTGAGAGCCTCACTAAGTAGCTGAGGCTGGCTTCAAACCTGCGCGATCCTCCTGTCTCAGCCTCCCAAGCATGGGGATTACAAGCATGCACCACCATGACCGGCTTAATTCTTTTTAATGCTTTTAATTTCAGCAGGCCCACCTGTTTATGTCTGAAAACTCATCATGCAAGAGACCTATTTGTCTCCCCCCTCCAAAAAGAACGTTGGACCAAAAACAAGGTGGGATGAACACAGTGCTCGCTCGCTCACTCTCATATTTTCTCTCTCCCCTCCCCCCCCCTCTCGATGCCAGACACCTATAAGTATCGAACTCTAAAATCTGCTACTGATGCTCCCGACCCAATAGCATGTTTTCCATTTGACCAGACTAACCCATATTGTCTAATCCAAATAGAGGCAACTTCAAGTGGCTCTTGAATCTACAAGCTCCTTTTCCCTACCTTCAGCAACAAATTACCTCTCTTGCTAGGGGGGTAGCCCTCCAAAATATACAGGCTTTGAATTTACTCACTGTTGAAAAGGGTAGTGTTTGTCTCTTTCTCAGGGGAAAATGCTATTACGTTAATGAATCTGGTCTAGTGAAAGAAAATGTCCAAACTCTGACCAGGTTAAGCGAGGATCTAAAAACACGATATTGACAGTCTACCTCATATCTGGAATGGTTCCTAGGGCCAGTAGCTTCTTGGCTCCTTCCCCTCCTGGGACCCGTTATCATGATTTGCCTTTTCTTTTTGATAGCCCTCTGTCTGCTAAAGTTCATTCAAACATGCATTATTGAGCTGTCCAGGGTAACCTTCAATCAACTTCTGCTGTAGCCATACTCCCGCCTGCCCACTTAAAAATGACCTGACTTCTGGCCAAGAGGCCCCTATAACAATGTCTCCTCTGACAGCAGAAAGTAGTTATTGACTTATTGACTCAGTCATCGACCAATATCACCAAAAGGCCAGAATGATAGGTCGGGTCCAACCCCTCCCCTACAGCTGGGATAGGAGGGGAAACGCTGGAAGCCAGAAGTGGAGATGGGGCAGACTTGTGGTGTCATGAGAAGGCCAGATGTCACAGGGCAGACTCCACATGTTTTGAGAGGACTGGCATTCTTCTGCCTTGCTAGCCCCACCCCAAAACCCCAGCTACATAAATACCCTGGCTACATAAATACCCTCACTTTCTCTCTGAGGCATGATTCTGCTGACTGATAACCCCCCCATATCAGTCTGTAGACCTTGACCAGAAGTGACAAACCTTTAATAAAAGGAGCCTAATAACACACTCCTTTGTTGTATTTTTTATCTTCTTTGTGAACCCCAACTCAATTTCAATGTTATAGCTATAAGTTAGCCAGGCTAAGTTCTCCTATCACAACATTAAAAGTATTGTTTACTATAGAACCCATGGAAAAAGACAAGTAAATTCTCTTACTTATTAATTATATCTTCATTTTAAAAAGTTAGCTGAGGCATCAAAACTTAAGTAAATTTATAGCTGGGCATGGTGGCACACACTTGTAATCCCAGCATTTGGGAGTCTGAGACAGGAGGATCACAGTTCAAAGACAGCCTCAGCTACTTAGTGAGGCCCTTAGCAACTCAGTGAGATCCTGTTTCAAAATAAAGAATAAAAATAGAGCTGGGGGTATAGCTTGGAAGTAGAATGCCCCTGGGTTCCATCCTCAGTCAGTGTCTGTCTGTCTGTGTGTGTGTGTGTGTGTGTGTCTCTCTCTCTCTCTCTCTCTCTCTCTCTCTCTCACACACACACACACACACACACACACACACACACACACACACACACACATGATAGAGGCCATTGTTTGGGACTAGGCTCACACTAGGTCCGAAGGAGCAAATTAAATCACAGAATGAAGTCACTCAGGCTAATTGACCAGTTTTCCAAATTAACAGAAGATAGCATCCAACAAAAAGGGGCCAGTCAAGGAGAATAAGTAAAAGGAAGTCCTCACTGTTTTAACTCTAATAAGAAAAAACAATTTTGAAAGAATCAATCAACTTTTTTCTTCCTTTTCAATCTATTGTTGCTTATAAAGACACTCCTGCTTCGCTGAGTTTAGCTGGATGTCCCATTTCATAAATAGAATGCTAAATGATTAATGAGTTGCTAATAAAAGCCAATTACATTAAGCTCAATTTGTTGACATTTTGTTATATTAATAAGATCAAATTAATTATCTTTCTTTGCTCTTCCTCTTTTGAGAGTAGGGAGTAGTAAAGGCAAAAGTAAAAACATGGCATATGTATCTCTTTTAACATTTAGGTTTGGAGGATTTCAAGTTGCTCTTGCTATTTCAGAACACACTTCTGAGGGGAGGTGGGGTGCATGTGTGGATTGAATCCAGAGCCATTCTACCTCTGAGCTATACCCCCAGCCCTAATTTATTTTTATTTTGAGACAGGGTCTCACTAGGTTGATGTTAAACTGTACTCCAACCTTTGATTCTGTCGGAGCCTCCTAAGTACTGGAATTACAGGTGTGCACCACCATGTCTCACTCAACTAGCCATTTTATTTTTTTTTAATGTGCTATTATTGATGCATTATAGTCTCACATTATAATGTAAATCATACTGACAATGACATACATGACCACAGCACTTGGTGTACCCCTTCCCCTCCCCGTTTACCCTCCCTTCCCAATAAAGGATACTGAGACTGATGTTAATATATTCATGTATGTACACATAGTCAGAGGTAGTATTTCCATTAATAAACCTGAGTCTTCCTCCTCTCTCGTAGACCACCTCCCTGATTCCACTGAGGTTTCTCCTCCAATATCAGGAGTCCTTCTTGTATCTCAATCACTCAACTCACCATTTTATTACTTATTTATTTATTTATTTTGCAGTACTGGGACTTGAACCCAGGGGCATTCTACCTTCGAGCGACACCCCCAGCCCTTTTTTTATTCTTTATTTGGAAACAGGGTCTCACAGAGTTGCAAAGGACCTCATTAAGTAACTGAGTCTTTCCGGGAACCACTATCCTCTGGTCTCAGCCTCCTAAATGCTGGGATTACAAGCATGCGCCACCACGCCCCGCTTACTCAACTAACCATTTTAATACCTTAAATGTGTTCCATTTTGCAGAGATTACACTTGTAATCCCAGATTTTGGGAGGCAGAGACAGTTCGTGGACAGCCTCAGCTAATACTTGGTGAGACCCTTTACAACTCAGAGAGACCCTGTTTCAAAATAAAGAATTAAAAATAGGGTTGGGGGTGTAGCTCTGAGGTGGAATGCCCCTGGCTTCCATCCCCAGTACCGCAAAAAAAAGGAAAAGGAGGAGGAGGAGGAGGAGGAGGAGGAGGAGGAGGAGGAGGAGGAGGAAAGAAAGAAAGAAAGAAAGAAAGAAAGAAAGAAAGAAAGAAAGAAAGAAAGGGCTAGGGGATGAGACAGAAGGATCAAAGGTTCAAGGACAGCCTTGCCAAGTAGTGAGACTCTCATCAACCTAGCAAGACTCCATTTCAAAATAAAAATAAAAGCCAAGCATGGTGGTACACACTTGTAATCCTAGTACTTGCGAAGCTGAGACAGAAGAATTGCAGGTTCTCAGCCAGCCTCAGCTATTTAGAAAGGCCTTCTGCAATTTATGAGACCTTGTTTCAAAATCAAGCATAAAAATAGGTCTGGGGGTATAGCTCAGAGGTAGGATGCTCCTAGATTCAATCCCCAGTACTGCAAAAAATAAAAAATAAGAGAACTGGAGGTGTAGTTCAGAAGTAGAATCCCTCTTGGTTCAATTCCCAGTTCCAAAAAAAGGGGGGAGGGACTTGGGGGTACAGCTGAGAGGTAGAATAACCATGCGTTCAATCCCTCGTACTACTGAAAAAAAAAAAGTGGTTCTATTTCGAGGGCATATAATTTAAGAGTAAAAAATTATACATAATTGTTGAGGGAATCTTCCTTCTTATGTTGCTTCATTTTTACTCTGTCACTTCCAAAGTCTTGTATAGAGTAGATGCTCAAAGTATGTTGAAAAATGCTGATTCCCAGTTTTCTATCTCCACATGTATACTATCAAGCAAGCTTTGGTTGTTTATTATTAATGAGCATGCAAAAGATGTTGACATTATCTCCAACCATGTCCAAAACATCATCTTTTCCTAAATAGCTCCCTTTTCCATTTTCCTTAAGCCTTATAAATAATATTCCCAAAATTCCTGGTGTAATCTTTGGGAATTATTTTTCCCTAATCATGCTCATTTACATTATAATTTTAGTTCATATTCAGGCCACAGTTGACTCACATTTCTCATTATTGTCTTAGCTTTACACTGCCAATATCCTACCTGAGCTCCTAGATATTTTCCTAGAGCATTAGAATATTTAGAATAGCAATGACTGAGGAATATTCCAAGTTCAAATGCTACTTCACCACTTAACAGTTATGTGACTTTGAGCAAATCATTTAAATTTTCTGTGCATCATTTTCCTTCTCAGTGGAAAGAAGAAAAATTAAACAACTTACACAAAGCATTTAACACAATGCCTTACATCTAGTAAACTCTATACAAGCTTAAATTATTCCTATTTTCCCTTGCCTTTTTTCCTCCAGCTTGCCAGATTAATTTTCCTAGAATACCTTCTTTCCTCATCTCATACTTCAATAATGTAAAACATCACAATCACTTTCTGAATCAAGATCAAATTCCTAAATTTTGCCTTTATAGCTCTTCACTACCAGGCCCAAAATTCAGGAAATTATGGTCCACAAGCAAACCACCCATTTTTAAAAATATAAACATTTACTGAAACACTGCCCCATACATTCATTTATTATCCACAGATGCTTTCTCACTTCAATAAAGTGGTAATGAAAATGTCTGTAAGGTCTGCAAAGATATTTAATTCTTTATTCCTGTACAAAAAATGTTTAATATGCCCTGACCTAATTGATTACTATATAAAATTAGCATGTTTCAAATGAGAGTCATCCTTTTTTTTTCTTTCCTTAATGTATCCAACGTCCCTTTTTTAAAAATGGAATATTTCATGCCAGGCATGGTGGTGCATGCTTGTAATCCCCACGCTTGGGAGGCTGAGACAGGAGGATCACACACGTTCGAAGCCAGCTACTTAGTGAAGCTCTCAGCAACTTAGTGAGACCCTGTTTCCAAATAAAATATAAAATAGGTATGGGAGTATATCCTAGAAGTAGAAAGCCTCTGGGTTCCATCCCCAGTACCAAAAATAAAAATGAAATATTTCTATTCATGCTTACCTATTCTTAGTAGGTAAGTACTTATTAAAGCCTTGTTGTGTACCATATGCACTGTTCTAAGAACTGGGTAGAGACTTCCGGGAAGATGGCGACCGAGAAAAGCGGGGCTTAAGAGTCCCGCTAACAACCAATCTCCATTACCACAAAAAGAGCGCCTTTCATAGCCAGAAAACACCATCACCAGAAAAACAAAAAAAAAACCCACCAGGCTCCAGAGAGAAAGCAGACTGAGAACAGAGCTCAGGGCCACAGAGGAGACACACGAGCCCGAGGACGCGGCAGCAGCGCCATACTGCCGGCGGCAGCGGCGAACTCAACGGACGGCTACAGCAAGCCAGGTGAGCCGCTGCGGAACAGCCAGGCGGGATCTTTCGGCGCAGACAGCATTTAAAGCTCCCAGTGGCTGAGCTCAGCACACGCTGCAGGGATTCAGAGTGGAAATCAAAACCAGAGAAGAAAAAATACGCCAGCCTCATGGCCGAGGGCGTGGCAGAGGCGCCATATTGCTACCGGTAGCGGCAGCAGCAGTGAATTCACTGAGTCCAGTACAGCTACATCTGCGTACTCAAGAACAGTGAGTCAAATTGCGGGCCACAGAGGAGAAATCGCAGTATTGGGCCTCCTGGGACTTGACCCAGTGAGGGAGTGGTGGTGGCAGAGATATCACACCATAGGAGAACGTGCAACCTGGCACCCCCCATAGTTTAAAGCAGCCTCTATCGACTCCCTGGGTCGGAGACTCTGTGATACAACCCAGTAAAGGAGTAGTGGGGTCTGAGATAATACAGACTCGAGATCCAGAGCACCTTAAGTGAAGCCATAGTGACCCAAGGGAAGAACCCAGAGAAGGCACAAACTTCCGAAATCATGGGAAAGAGGAATAACACTGGAGTAATGAATGTGCACAACCCCACAACATCAGAACCTGATAAAACAGAAAATCAGAGATTTCTAGAAGATCAAATCAGGAAAATAACTGTAGAAATAATAGAGGTGCTTCGAAAAGAACTCAGAGAGAGCCAAAGAGAGATAAAGGATGCAATTAATGAAGTAAAGGCCTCAATTCAAAGCACAAACAACCGATTAGACCACATGGAGAACAGAATCTCGCTCTTAGAAGATGAGCAATCAAAAAATGAATGCATAGTTTCTAATCTAGAAAAAAATATCCAACAGCAGGAATCTGACATTGAAGAAATATGGGCCCATCTTAAGAGAGCTAACCTAAGAATAATTGGAATAGAGGAGGGAAAAGAAAGTGATACCAAAGGGATCAACAATCTCTTCAAGGAAGTAATAGCAGAAAATTTTCCAAATATAGAGCAAGAGGTTGATACACAGATCCAGGAAACTTATAGAACTCCCTTTAGACAGGATCGGAGAAGAGGATCCCCACGCCACATAATTGTCAAAATGACCAATGTGGAAGCCAAGCAGAGAATCTTAAAGGCAACAAAAACAAAGGGCCAACTGACATTCAGAGGCAAACCAATTAGAATCACTCCAGACTTCCCAAACCAAGTCATGAGAGCCAGAAGGGCTTGGAGTAACATATTCCAAACTCTGAAAGAAAACAACTTCCAGCCAAAAATTTCCTATCCAGCAAAACTTTCTATCAAATTAGATGGAGAAATAAGAAGCTTCCATGACAAACAGAAACTGAAGGAATTTATGTCTTCAAAACCAGAGCTAGAGAAAATACTCAAAGAGATTAACTACAAAGAAATAGGTAACACTCACCAGAACCAGAAAAACAAGAGTTTCCATCCAACAGACAACTAAGATTGGTTATCTGTGGAGATTCATTATTTATGTTAGTCTTTTACCTATCTCTAAGTTGTATTGTTTGCCTTTATTGTTGTTAATTTTTAGGATTTCTAGTTGGAATATTAATATACCTTCAGAGATAGCATTTGGAAATATTTTATCCAGTTCTATTAGTAACTTTTAACTCTGTTTACATTGTCTTTGGATATACAATATTTTCTTTTATTTTTTAGGGAGTTTGTATATTCTTCTGTTGCCTGTGCCATTGAAATCATATCCAAGAAATCACTGCCAATTTCAATGTTGTGAGGTTTTACGACCCAGATTTTCTCCTAAAAGTTTATAGTCTTAAGATTTATACTTAGGTCTTTTATCTATTTTGAGTTAATACTTATATATGGGATTAGGTAAAGGTCCAATTTTATTCTTTTCCATGTAATTATTATTTTTCAACAATATTTAGTTAAAAGATTATTATTTCCACCACCAAATGTTCGTGGAAACCTTGTCAAAAATAACTTGACAATATAGGGAAGAATTTAGCTCTAGGCTTGTATTTAACTCCAATGGTCTATATATCTGCCTTTAGAACAGTACTACACTGTTTCAATTATTGTAGCTTTATATGGTTTGAAATCAGAAAATATATATCTGCTAGCTTTGTTCTTTTTCAAGATCATTTTGGGTATCTAGAATTCATATTCCATATTTGGATAGATTTTTTTCTGAAAAATAAATATATAAATATATGATAGTTTCACCTAAAAAAAACAGAAAAAAATATGCTCTAGTAAGAAAGCAAAAAGAAATATTGAAATGCTATCTTTAAATCATCAAACGCTTGGTATCAGACAAATGAAACTGTTATGTGAGATTATCATTTTTAATTTTGGATAAATTGCTATAATACTAGATGTCAACCACTAAGCCAAGCATGGGAAGGAGGGATGGGGAGAGAATGGGGTGGGGATCGGGTGGGGGCTGACTGGGCGATGTGTGCATGTATGTCTACAAAAGTTTGTATCCCACTATGATGTATGAATACAGTGCACCAATAAAATAAAATTAAAAAAAAAAAAGAACTGGGTAAACAGGAGTGGGCATAAAAAGATCCAGGTTTCTCATGGAGCATGGTACAACAGAACAATAGAGCATGGTAACAGAACAGGATACAAGTAGCCATCAGCAGGGTAAAGCCTGACTACAATAGAATGCATAATGCAAGGTGCCATTACAGACTCAAGGGCCAGTCTCCCCCAATGAGGTAATGCGGAGATAGTCCCAAATAGTGAGCCACAGGATGCTTTGGGGAAATAAAATTTTTGCAATAAGATTTCAAAAATCTTATTCCAAGGACCAGGGTGACCACAAGACGAGGTGTACTATTAAAAGTCATTATATTGACACTATAACATCTCCAAGAATAAATAATTACTAATCCAAATTTTTCAAAAGAAAGAAACTCCTTGAAAAAAAACACACTCATGACTGATTAGAAAAACCAATGTGGTCTAGTTTCTAACATCCCACACCAAAAGATCCTCTCTCTCATAACATTAAGACTTCAACAATTTTAATCAGGCAGACAGAAAAGATACACAATGTAATTTCTAAATGCCAGAGAATAATATCAATTTTCTATATATGTGTGTGTTTGTGGGTATTCATACAATGGGAAAACAAGTCAAAGGCCAGTATCCTTCACTATTTTGATGTGATAAAATTATTTAGACTTTTATAGGCCTGCTATTGAATAACAAAATACATTTTTCTTTTCTTTTTTTCTACCTTAAATATATGGTATTAATGATTAAATGAATTCACCCTATTAAACAGCATTTCTTAAAATTATGATAGACTATAACTTAATATGTCTAATGTTTAAAGGTAGGTTTTGCTAAGCAGTTTCAAAAGAGAGATGCTTAACATCATACTGTAGAAAAAGTATATGTTAGGGGCAACTACTTGGAAGGAGAAATTCTTAAAATTTTCATAAAATAGTTTGCTAAAAGATCATTCACAGCTGCCTCGTCTTGCTGGGTAACTTTTCTTCTATTTTGCAAAGAGACTCAAAAATCATAAAGGCTAAAAAAAAATCTAAATAAAGCAATTCCTCTAACTTTAGAAAGCATTCAAACTTTTATCCCTGGACTTCTTCCTCAATTCAGATTAGAAGATGAAGTTATATTTATGGTAAAAAATATAGTTTTGAAATTATACATACTACTAAATCTCAGATAAATAAAAAAATAAACTTTTGATTTTATCTAACCCTATAAAAGAACCAGAGTAATGACTGGCAAATACTGAAAGACTAAAAATCATCCACTTTTACAAAGATATTTATATTTCTTAGAATTGTAATTATTATTACAATTATTAAAAATAAAACTTTACCTGCTAACTTAGCAAAGTTTCTTTTTTAACTTCAAAATGTGTAGTTGATTCTTTGTGTTATATTTTCTGGTTTAGAAATCTTATTTTAGAGCCAGGTTTGTTGGCACACACTTGTAATCTCAGTACTTGGCAGGCTGAGACTAGAAGATTGCAGGTTCAAGGCTAGCCTTAGCAACTTAGTGTGGCCCTCTGTAACTTAATGAGACCCATTTCAAAATAAGAGAATAAAATAGGTCTGGTGTTGTAGCTCAGAGATAGAATGCCCCTGGGTTCAATCCCATTAAAACACACACAAAATCTCAATTTGGAAATCTCAAGTC
Organism: Muscardinus avellanarius; assembly: GCF_963383645.1. Lineage (NCBI taxonomy): Eukaryota > Metazoa > Chordata > Mammalia > Rodentia > Gliridae > Muscardinus > Muscardinus avellanarius. The sequence goes on from NC_137789.1 coordinate 111,862,785, forward strand.
TAATCAGATCATAAGGCTATATTTTTCTCCCTCATAAAATTAAGTAATAATTTTTATAATAATATAATAATTTATAAATTAATTTATAAATTAATAATGTGAGTAGCCTACCCAAAAGATATATGTAATTCTAATATTTATAGATACAAAAAATCTATATACAAGAAAATCAGTATGTCAATATACATAACCAGGTATGGTGGCTCATGTTTGTAATCTCAGTACTTGGGAGGCTGAGACAGTAAGATCACAGATTCAAGGGCAGCCTGAGCAAGTATGGAGACTCTCATGAACCTAGTGAGATCCTATTTCAAAATAAAAATTAAAAAGGGCTGGGGGTGGAGCTCAGAAATAAAAACAGCTGAGTTATATCTCCAGCACTACAAAAGGGGAGGGAGAGGGAGGGAGAGAAGGAGAGAGGGAGAGGGAGAGAGGGAGAGAGGGAGAGAAGGAGGGAGGGAGGGAGGGAGGGAGAGAGGGAGGGAGAACACGCAAGCCTCGCTCCTGGTCTTCCTGGTTGTGCAAGCTTGTAATCCCAGCATTCTGGAGGCAGAGAGCATTAGTGGACAGTCTCAGCTACTTAGCCTTTGCAACTCAGTGAGACCCTGTTTCAAAAAAAAAAAAAAGACTAAAAAAAAAATAGGACTGGGGGTGTAGCTCGGAGGTAGAATGCTCCTGGCTTCCATCCCCAGTACAAGGGGTGGGGGGGGGGGGGAGTAACAAAACAACACTACAAGAAAAAAGCCAGCTGGGTTGAATGAGCTGGCATACAACAAGCAGGTATTTCAAGCCAACAAGGCTTGAAAATGAACAAAAATAAATGCATTCTTGCCTTGAATGATGCTGTCAACTTTAAACTTAAGCCTTTTAAGATACAACTCCTCTCCACTGGCTTTGAAAATGAGTAAAAGTAGAATTGCAGCAGTAAGACTATGTGTAAAACATATTGTTACTTACAAAATTCCACTTTCATATAATTTTTCTTCATATAAAATGTCTTTATCCTTGCATTATAACAGTATAAAATTATTGATTAGATATAGTTCACTAGAATTAAGTTCAAATTTTAACATCATATCTATTCCTTTTGGCAGTGCTAGAGATTAATATCTACTCATTTTATATCAGTAATTTCTGATACTAATTATATCAATTAAATAATTAATTTGCAGTACTAGAGATGGAACCCAGGGGCATTCTACCTCCAAGCTACAACCCTAGTTCTATTTTTTTGTGACTTTTTTTTTGGGGGGGGGGCTATACTGAGGATGGAACCCAGGAGCATTCTACATCTGAGCTACACCCCTAGCCCTAATTTTTTAGTCATTTTATTTTATTTTTGGTGCTACTGGGGTTCCTGGAAACCCTTCTACCTCCGGGCTACACTCCCAGACACCTATATTTTTATATATTTTTTTTTATTTGGAAACAGGGTCTCTTAAGCCAGAGAGGCTGGCTTTGAACCTGTAGGACCCTCCTATCTCTGCCTCCCAAACTCGAGGATTACAAGAGTGCACTACCATGCCTGGCTAGTCTTTTTATTTTTGAAACAAGGTCTCACAAAATTGCTCTGTGAACCTCACTAAGTAGCTGAGGCTGTCCAAAAACCGTGATCCTCCTATCTCAGTTTCCCAAATGCTGGGATTACAAGTGTGCGCCACTGTGCCCGGCTTCGAATATAGTATTTAAAAATATCTTTTTTACTAGCTGGGCATAGTAGCACATGCTTGTAATCACAGCATGTATGAGTCTGAGACAGAAGGATCACAGTTCATGGACAGCCTCAGCTTACTTAATGAGGCCCTCCTTAATTTAGTGAGACTCTGTTTCAAAATAAAGAATAAAAATAGGGCAGGGGGTGTAGCTCGAAGGTCGAATGCCCCTAGGTTCCATCCCCAGACCCACTACATACATACATACATACATACATACATACATACATACATACAATTAAAAATATCTTTTTTAACCAGGCACAGTAACACATGCCTGTTATTCTAGTGACCTGGGAGGCTGAGGCAAGAGGATCACAAATTCTCCAACGTTAGCCTGGGCAACTTAGTAAGGAACCTATCTTAAGAAAATAAATAAAAAGGGCTACAAATGTAAATCAGTAGTAGAATGTCCTGGTTTAATCACCAGTACTGTAAAACAACAATAATAAAAAGTACCTTTAAATTTTTTTTCAAGGTGACAATATACATTCATATTTTACAAATCATAAACCTCCGGAAGAACTAATTTAGTAATTAAATTTAGACATACAAAATCATAATATGAAACTATACACAATTATATTCCCTTAAACTATCCTTAAAATAGAATCTTTCCACAGGTGACAGAATGAAAAGCCTAGGGAAAATCAGCACCTGCAGAAAAAGATCCAACCTGGCAAATGCTAATATTTTCAATTCATCACTTAATTTTCAAACATTAAGGCTCATCTTCTCTCACTTCCTGTGCACTCAATCAATGATGAAGTTGAAGAAAACAGAGCTTACAGTGTTCTTGTGCAACTCTTGCAAACCAATACATGATTTGTTTTGTTTTGTTTTGGGTGGTACTGGGGATGGAACTCAGGGGCATTCTACCTCTGAGCTATACCCCCCAGCCCTATCTTTTATTCTTTATTTGAAACATAGTCTCACTGAGTTGCAAAGGGCTTAAGAAGTAGCTGAGGCTGTCCACAAACTCAGATTCTCCCGTTTCAGCCTCCCAAATGCTGGGATTACAAACCTGGGCCACCAAACCCAGCATCCAATACATGATTTTAAATGATCCAGAAAGTATAACTGCTCTGTGGTGCATTCAATCACTAGCAAAAAGTCTGTATTTTTAAAAAGATAACTTACAACTAAAGAAATATTTAATAGTAATTAACACTAAAATAAGATAAAACTGAAATACTGTTTAAATTATAAGAGGCAAAAATAAACAAGAAAAAATATTAACAAGTGCTGGGCGTGGTGGCACATGCTTGTAGTTCCAGTACCTGGGAGGCTGAGACTAGAGGATCACAGGTTTGCAAGCCTGCCTCAGCTACTTAATGAGACCATGTTTCAAAATAAAGAATAAAAATATAAATAGGGCTGGGGCATAGCTCAGAGGTAGAATGCCCCTGTGTTCAATCCCCACCACCACAAGGAGAAAAAAAAAGTAACAAGTAGTTTCACAGGCAAAAAAAATTTCGATCTCAAAATAAAAGGTCATTCATTTAACACTTGATTTTCTAGATTTTTATAGTAAATATTCTTAAATTGAACTCAATCCATTATTAGCAAAAAATCTACATCATTTGATCAAATTGTTAATGCGGTAATATTTTATACAGCTCTTGTTATTATGGAAAATAATTTAAACATTTCTTCAGCATGTTACTAAACCATGAAAGGCCTGTCAAATAACAAGGGGAAAACTGTCTAGTTGGCTGATCATGCTGTGCTGGCAATTTCTCAAACATCTGCTAAAGGTCAGATTTCCATTGCATGGAACCAATCAATGGAACTACACAATTCTACTTAGCACTTTATAAGAAGCTAAACAAAGGACAGTATTACATAAGTAATGAAACATAACTTAATCTTTGCAATAAATTGTACCAGAGTCTACCCTTTTCTTATCACAGAATATGCACATTTAAAGAATGCTTATAAAACTCTATTTGTATTTTCACCTACAATTATGTTACTAATTCACCAATTATATTTATAAAATTCTACCTTCCATTTGGCAAAAACTAAGTAATTGAATTTTTGAATTTCACACTGAAAAAGGTACTGAACATCCAAATAAAATTTTAAGGATAATTTTAATAAATCTTTACAAGTATGATTTTTTACAAGTCTGAAAATGCTACCAGTAAGTCACTTAATTCAGGAAGATTAATTTTCCAACTAGTTCACAATCATGTAAACTTGTATTTTCAAAAAAATTTACCCAAATCATCTTGAAAACATTCCTTACTCTACAAATTAGAGGACTTAACTAAACAAGTAAATGCACACAAGAGTTTAACAAAGAAACAATTACTATAAGTATGCTCAATGTACATATATACATAGGTATTGTATACTAAATTGAGTCTTTTCCTAATAAACATTAAAAGCTAAATTTAAAAGTTAAAATACTTTGCCCCTTCAAAGATGTACCCTAGATGGTTAAAAATCAAAATGCTATCAAAGTTTTGATAAGCATAGTAAAGTCATAAAGATTTAAAATATGCTTTTAGACTGGGCGTGGTGGTTCACACTTATAATCCCTGCACTTGGGAGGCTGAGACAGGAGGTTCGCACAGATTCCAAAGCCAGCCTCATCTACTTGGTGAGGCTCTCAGCAACTTAGTGAGACCCTATTTCCAAATAAAATATAAAAATAGGTCTAAGAGTATAGCCCGGAGGTAAAAAGCCCCTGGGTTCCACCCCAGTGCCACCAAAATAAATAAATAAATAAATAAATAAATAAATAAATAAATAAATAATTTTAAAAATATATGTTTTTAGTAAAGATTCCTTCCTCTGTTACAGATGGTCAGTTTTAAATTCTGGATCAAAGCTGGGCGTGGTGGCCACACTTGGGAGGCTGAGACAGTAGGATAACACAGGTTTGAAGCCAGCCTCAGCTACTTGGTGAGGCTCTCAGCAACTTAGGGAGACTCTGTTTCCAAATAAACTAGAAAATAGGTCTGGGAGTATAGCCTGGAGGTAGAAAACCTCTGTGTTCCACGCCCAGTACCACAATAAATTAATTAATTAGTTAATTAATTCTGGATCAAAAGAATTTGCCGGGGGTCAGGAGTCAGGATGTGAAACTCTGAGGCAGAATGGGTGGTTAACATGAGTGAAGCCCTGGGTTCAACTCCAAGTTCAAATTTAAAAAGAAATAAAACAATTTGCCAAGGGAACTTCAGGATTAGTGAGCCAAATCTAAATAATCTAGTGGCCACTCGAAGCTCTTCTTTTAAAATTAGATGTTAATGTGTTTATGTAAAATAAAAATCTTATATCTCATGAATGTTACTGTTGACTAAGTAAGAGATGAACAAAAAGTCCATTTATGAGTATATATAGAGCTTCTCTCATGATATACATGTAAATTCTTTCCAAAAAAAATGAAGAACTTAGCTATAATGAGATTTATGGGGGAAAATATAAGTTCAGTCCTAAATAATCCACTTCTTCAGCATTTCAGCAAGACAAACAATAAACCAGTAACAAGAGTTAACAAGAATAAACAACTAACCATCATTTCCCTCTGCAACATAGAAGTTTTTATTTTTCAGTGAAAAATAAAATTTAAATATTTTTAATATAATCTTAACTACTTTATAATACTTACAATTTAATGTTAAAGAAAGATGTAGTTTGGAGGTACGTTAAGTGTTAAACATTTTCCAGGACTATTACCATAGAAACATAAATACCTTTAGCTTTTGAAGGTTTTACATTAAAACCCCCTTCTATTTTTATTCTAGTAGCTCAAAAACTTAGGCATGCATCAAAATCTCACTAAGGGCTTTTAAAACATTACTAGGCCATCTTCATAGTTCTGATTCAAATGATCTGAGGTAAGACAAAAAATTTGCAATTTTTTTTTCTTTTGCAGTATTGGGGATGAAACTCAGGGGCATTCTACCTCCATGGCTATACCCCCAGCCCTATTTTTTATTCTTTATTTTGAAACAAGGTCTTACTAAGGTGCAAGGGGCCTCACTAAGCAGCTAAGGCTGTCCAAAAACCGGGATCCTCCTGTCTCAGCCTCCTAAAATATCTCATTCTATAATAATATTAAAATCAAAACAGTTGGATGTTTCAAATATGGGTAACAATGTGGAACTGAAAAAGTGTATATTATTTAAAATTTCTGGAAAATATGAATTGTTACTGATAGAAAGGAGATGAACAGTTGCCTAAGGAAAATATTAAAAGATTTCAAAGGAAACTTCAGGTGATTAAAAGATGTGTTTCTTACTTTCATTATGATTATGGTTTCTGATGTTTACATGTCAAATGCACTTCAATAAGTTACCCAGGCTAGCTTCAAACCAGCATTACTCCTGTCTCAGCCTCCCAAGTACTGGGACTACATATACATATACATATACATATACATATACATATACATGTGTGTGTGTGTGTGTGTGTGTGTGTGTGTGTGTGTGTGTGTGTGTATGGCTTATTACCTTTTTAAACTAAATACACAAGGCAAGGTGAAGGATGGGGAGGTTCTGTGCCCTACAAAGCATACCATCCTCTCTGCACACTGAGATTTCACCAACCTAGGAACTCCCCAATCCCCATCATTTTGGAGTTTTTAGAGGGATTTTATTAGGTGTGAAACATGTGGCTACTGGTGATTAATTCTATCTCAAGCCCCTCCTCCTCCTCTTCAGATGTTAGTCACCAAGATGAGAGTTCCAAGCTTCTAATCAAGGTTCATCTTTCTGGTGACCAACCATCATCTTGAAGCTACCTAAAAGTCCACTGAGAAAGCTTTCATAAAATAAAAGACTTTTTAATAACCCTTTTCCCTAAGGAAATTCCAAGAGTATTAGGATCCCTGTGTCTCAGGAACCAGGAACAAATATAAAATATAATACACAACTGTGTATAAATTAACACCTGAATATATTAATCATCTCTCTCTACTAAAAGCATAAATTCCTTGGGAATGGTTTTGCTTTTTAAATTTTTGATTAGCCTACAATGTTGATCACATAATAAATACCTGATATTTATGCATTCAACATTTACTGAGTCTAAAAATAATAATTGACTGAAAAATTTTCTGATTTCATCAATGCATGTTACAAAGTTCTCTTATATTAACTTTACTAATTTTATTTTCATTACATTATAAATGTATCTCAAAGATTTAAAGATAACTTTAGGACCTTTTTGGGTACTAGGGATAGAACCCAGGAACATTCTACCTTCGACCTACACCCCCAGCCCTATATTTATTTATTTGTTTATTTTTGTGGTACTAGAGATGAAACCCAGGGGCATTCTACCTCCAAACTACACTCCCAGCCCTATTTTTCCTTTTTTTACTTTGAAACACGATCTCACTAAGTTGTGAAGGGCCTCCCTAAGTACCTGAAGCTGGCTGCAACCCTACGACCATCCTGTCTTAGCCTCCCAAGTACTGGGATTATAAGTGTGCACCACCACACCCAGCCTTTTATTTTGAAACAGGGTCTAAGTTGATTAGGGTCTCACTACTTATTGAGACTGTCCTTGAACCTGTGATTCTTACTGTCTCAGCCTACCAAGTATTAGGATTATAAGCATGTGCCACCTTGCCTAGCTTCTAGGACTTTATATTTTAACAAATTATTGAACCACTACAAGGAGTTCAGTTGAAAACATGTTAAATTTGAAATGCCTATCAGATATCCAAATGAAGACAATGATAGGCTGTTTTAGCGTGTACGGTACATGTTCCAGAGAGAGATCCATATTAGGATATATAGTTGGAATCACTAGCTTATAGATGGCATCAGTCATAAAACTAGATGTAATAATTAAAAAGAATAGTTAAAAAAAGAAGTTCAAAAAAATGAGTCATTAAAATTTTGTAGAAATGGGAGTTGGGTTTGCAGTTGAGTGACAGATTACTTGCTTAGAACCTAAGAGGTCCTAGGCTCAATCCCCAGCAGTATTAGTTGAAAAAGGTTATAGGAATGAGAAAAACCCACAAGACAACAAGCGAAAAAACAGGTGAACATAATGCCCTAGATGCAAAGTAAACAAAGTACTTGAAGTTATTAACTTCTAGTACTAAAAGTTATTAACAACATTAAGTGCTACTGATGAGTCCAGTAAGATAAGAACTGAGGTGATTTTCAACCTTGATCACAGCAGTATCCCTGGAGTAATAAAGTCAAAGGAGGTTTGAGATGTAACAGGAGTCAAGAATTGGGGGCAGTGTGTCTAACACTGAACATCATTACAGGCCAATGAGGAGACCAAAGATCTGAGACATTTTTCCTCATAAAATAGGGATTCCAATTTCCCTAGAAATTCCCATCTCTGCAACACAGTATTTGTTGTTATTACTGTATTTTTGTTTCAGGTTATTTGTGCAGAATAACTATAACTCCGGGGGGGGGGATCTGTGAGCATTTAGAGCATTATAGAGAAAAAGATAATGAAATCCACTCAAATAGAAATCTGTCTTTTGAAAAGACTCTTTAACAAAAAGAATGAACTCTAAAGTGTTAATGGACACAGTTTTACCAAGGAAGACTCTCATGTACAAACTCATATAGATCTCCCAATAGAGGATAGCACATTGCAAAAGCACTCAAAAGTGTTTTGTTTTGTTTTTGTGGCACTGGGGATGGATCCCAGGGGCATTCTACCTCCGAGCCACACTCCCTGCCGTATTTTTTATTCTTTATTTTGAAACAGGGTCTGAGTTGCAAAGGGCCTAAGTAGCTAAGGCTATCCACAAACGGCTATCCTCCTATCTCAGTCTCCCAAATGCTGGGATTACAAGCATGTACCACGAGGCCCAACTAATACTGGATATGGAAAATCTGCCTTCTCCAGTATGGCAACGATTGGGGGAGGTGGAAGGAAAAGGTTTGTTGCTTTATTACAGCGGAATAAAGAATACTTTGAAGATAGTAAGATATAAATTAAGAACTTTAAGTGTTTCCATTACTGTTTTAACTATTTAAAACCAAAAAACAAAAAAATCCTCCTGGAACCTAGTCTAAATGAAAGTTGTCAAAATCTGTATTCTAGCAGGGCGTGGCATGGCATGCAGCCAAGACCTTGTTTTAAAAATAAAACTAAAAAATAGGAGTGGGAGCTGGGTTTGATGACACACACTTGTAATTCCAGCATTTGGGAGGCCGAGACAGGTATGGTGGCACAGGCTTGTAATCCCAGCATTCCTGTAATCCCAGCATTCAGGAGGCTGAGATAGGAAGAATCATTTGCAGATTGTCTCAGCTATTACTTAGTGAGGCCCTTTGCAACTCAGTGAGACCCTGTTTCAAAATAAAGAATAAAACATAGGGCTGGGAGTGTCATTTGGAGGTAGAATGCCCCTGGGTTCCATCCCCAGTACAGCCAAAAAATAAAATAAAATAAAATAAAATATCAGAGTCTCATTCAAGTATCCATAAAGTATAACTATTTGTTATTTAAAATTGATACATTCTGATATGATATAATCTAAAGCCTACAAATGTTCAAAACTTTCAAACTGAAAGAAAATACATAGAATAAACACATTATAGCAGGCATGATGGTATGTACCTGTAACTCCAGCTACTTGGGAGACTGAGGCAGGAGAAACAAAAGTTCAAAGCCAGCCTGGGCAAATTTTTTGAGACCCTGTGTGAAAAGAAAAAGGCCTGCAGATATAGCACAATGGTAGAGCAACCCTAGGTTCAATCCCTAGTTATCCCCCCCCACAAAAAAAAACTATATGTAAGGTTAGTTTCCTGTTTTCCAAGTTTTAGTTCTCATTAAAGTTTTTGAGAAATAAAAATTGTACTCTTCTTTCAAATGGGACATAAGTATAAAATTACTTGAAAATGAAGTTTACTGTTAATGAGATGGAAAAAAAATCCTATAGGTCTACATAAACAGATTGTGATTTCATTTCATAAATGACACCTTACAAAAGTAATGTTTAACAGAAACTAGCATATCAAGAAATAAGATAATTAAAATTTTAAATTAAAAAAACTTAATACATATTGTTTTATACTTATCAACCAGCAAATTTCCTTATTTTAATCTGTATAGATGCCCCTTTACTTAGGATGGGGTTTCATCCTAAAAACCCATCCTAAAATGAAAATATTATAAACTGAAATGCACTTAACATACCTTACCTGAACAGCATGGCCTAGTCTAATTCAAACATGCTCAAAATACTTCTTTTAACCTATAGTCAGTTATCATGAGAATCAGAAAGTTCTTCTATAGTCCAGGAAAAAGACCAAAAATCAAAGTGCAGTTTCTACCAAATATTTATCACTTTCACATTATTGTAAAGGTGAAAAATCTTACACCTGAAAGACTATAGGTGTTTGCCACCACGTCTAGCTCAAGATTTAAGAAACTAGTATCATTATTATTTCAGTTTTCTTTATACTTTTCTTATATATTATTTTAACTATAACTTTGTTAAACCCACTAATGAAAAGAACTACTAAGCTATTACACAAGAAAAAGAAAAAATGTTAATTTTAACTCCAATAATTTGGTTTCAAGAACCAAATGAATAATATCTATATCCATGATTCACAATATATAACCACATACATTAAAAATAAATATATAGGCTTTGGTTTTTTTTTTTTTTTGTAGTATTGAAGGTGGAACCCAGGGGCTTTTCTACCTCCGGGCTATACTACCAGACTTATTTTATACTTTATTTGGAAATGGTATCACCAAGTTGCTGACAGCCTCACTAAGCAGCTGAGGCTGGCTTCGAACCTGTACAATCCTCCGGTCTCAGCCTCCCAAGCGCTGGGATTACAAGTGTGCGCCACCACACCTGGCCCAAAATATAGTGTTTTAATATATGCCTAAGATGCCAGAGTGGTAGTATACGCTTATAATCCCAGTACTGGGGAGGTTGAAGAGGTCCCGGGTCTTGTGGTTAGCCTCAGCTATTTAGTGAAGCCTTCCACAACTTAGTGAGACCGTGTTCAAAATAAAGAATTAAAAAAAAAATAATGCTGGGAGTATAGCTTGGAGGTAGAATGCCCCTGGGTTCATGCCCAGTACCACAAAAACCATATATGTAAGCCGGGCGTGGTGGCGCACGCTTGTAATCCCCGCGCTTGGGAGGCTGAGACAGGAGGATCGCACAGGTTCGAAGCCAGCCTCAGCTACTTAGTGAGGCTCTCAGCAACTCACTGAGACCCTGTTTCCAAATAAAATAAAAAATAGGTCTGGGAGTATAGCCCAGAGGTAGAGAGCCTCTGGGTTCCATCCCCCAGTACCACAAACACACACACACAAAAAAAAACCATATATGTGTGTGTGTGTGTGTGTTGTGTGTGTATGTAAAACAAACCTAAGAAACACATGAGATCTATATGAAGAAAATCATATCCACAGTAGAACATTAAAAAAAAAAAACATAGCTGGACAGATATTCCATGTTATTTCAAACACAGGCTCAGTAATTGAAAGATGGTTATACTTCCTAATTAGTCTATAAAAGTATAGTATGTTCAATTCCAAGCAAAATGGATCCAGATATTTTTGGGAAAAGGGAGAAAAAAAAAATGGAGGGAGTTACAAAATAAGCATTTTCATTAAATGCTGTTTAAAGTATGATACATCTGTTTAAAGTATTATTCAAGTGGCACTTTGACTATAATTCAAGGATCGTTCCACATACAAAATTCAATACATACATACATACACACACATATATATACACATACATACATACATACATACATATATATATATGTTTTGTTTTTTTTTTTTTTTGCGGGTCTGGAGAAGGAACCCAGGAGCATTTGACCTCCGAGCTACACCCCCTGCCCTATTTTTTATTCTTTATTTTGAAACCGGGTCTCACTGAATTGTAGAGGGCCTCACTAAGTAGCTGAGGCTGTCCATGAACCACGATCCTCCAGTCTCAGCCTCCCAAATGCTGGGATTACAAGCATGCGCCACCACACCTGGCCAAAATTCAATATATTTAACACCCACATTAACAGAATGAAGAGGAAAATGCTCCTCTCAGATGACACAGAAGCACCTGACATGATCCAACATACTCAGTACTTTGGCAAACTAGAAACAAGAGTATAAAGCCGGTCATGGCAGCGCATGCTTGTAATCTCAGCATTTGGGAGGCTGAGACAGGAGGATTGCGCAGACTCAAAGCCAGCCTCAGCTACCTAGTGAGGCCCTTTGCAACTCAGTGAGATCCTGTTTCAAAATAAAGAATAAAAAATAGGGTTAGGGCCGGGCATGGTGGTGCAGACTTGTAATCCCTGCACTTGGGAAGCTGGCTGAGACAGGAGGGTCAGGTAGGTTCAAAGCCAGCCATGCTGGCTTAAAAGATCCTGTTTCCAAATAAAAATATAAAATAGGTCTGGGAGAGTAGCCCGAAGGTAGAAGGGTTTCAAGGAACCCCATTACCACCAAAAAAAAATAGGGCTGGGGTGTTACTCAGAGGTAGAATGTCCCTGGGTTACATCCCCAGTACTGAAAAAGAAAGAAAGAAAGAAAGAAAGAAAGAAAGAAAGAAAGAAGAAAGAAAATGTTAAGTGCCATGAAAAGCCCCCAACTAGCACAATCAGTGGTGAAACACTAATAGCTTTTCCTCAGAGTTCAAGAATAAAACAAGGATGCATTACTTTGCCAACTTACTGCACATAATACTACAAGTCCTAGTCAGAAAATTACGCACAAAAAGATATTCAATTGTACCAGTAAAATTATCTCTGTTCACAGATGACATGATTTTATATGTAAAAATCTGTAAAAATACATATAAACAGAAAAACTGTTAGAATCATTAAACAAATTCAGTAAAATTAAATGATATAAATCAACACACAAAAATTGGTGGTATCTATAAGTAAAAGTCAGCTATAAAGAAAATTAGAGCATTTGCAACAACACCAAAAAGGATATTAAGTAATGAAATTAGCCAAGGATACAAAAGACCTGTACACTACAAAACAGGATGAAATAAAGATGCACAAGTTGATGAGATTGTACATGACAATATCTTACATTTAATTTGCACTTACAAACCAGTGTAATCTAGAATGGTACCCGACACATAGTAAGTATTCAAATTTTATGAATGGCCGGGCGTGGTGGCCCATGCTTGTAATCCCTGCGCTTGGGAGGCAGAGACAGGAGGATCGCGCTGGTTCCAAGCCAGCCTTGCTGAAGCCAGCCTCAGTGGCTTAAGAGACCCTGTTTCCAAGTAAAATAGGTCTGGGAGTGTAACCCAGAGGTAGAAGGGTTTCCAGGAACCCCAGTACCACCAAAAAAAAAAAAAGAAAAAAGAAAATTTACAAATGAAATTTTACTCATATTCAGTTGTATATTCAATAAATATACAAAAGTAGTTTTTCCAGATTTGTAAGTACTGTGACAAATGATGTTAAACTGGACTGATCAATCAGTTTCAATGGTACACACCTATAATACCAGTACTTGGGAGTTTGTGACAGAAGGATCAGTGGTTCAAGGCCAGATTCAGCAATTTAGTAAGGCCCTCTACAACTCAATGAGACTGTTTCAAAAAAGTAAAGTAAGGGGGAGGCTCAGAGGTAGAATGCCCCTGCATTCAATCCCCAGTACCTCAAAAAAAAAAAAAAAGTAATTGACACTTTATCATTTGAATCAGTAAGTATCTTTCTCTCATTTGTACTTAGTATGTGCAAAAGAATGCATTTTCAACAAAAGATAGTATATTTAACATTAGTTTAACATCAGGAACTTCATCAGTAAATGAAATTTGAAAGGAAATATGAAATGCATTTATGATCTTATAAATAATTGGTTACAACGCTTTAAAAATTTCAAGGAAAGACTTTCACCAAAACCACACAACAGTTTGTATATGGGATTTGTGAATCTGAAGTTTCAAAAGGATAGGACAAGATTGTTAAACATTCTTATAAAGTAACATTTACAGTTTATCAGATAAACAAAGGAAAAAACAATGAACAGAGAAACGAATTTTCTAAAGACAAATTTAGGATGAATAACCCATTCATACTGAATAGAAAAGACTGGTGAAGGTAGAGACCTGAAGGTAAAATGATTACTTAATACATTCCAGAGGCAAGAGATTTGGACTGCGTGGTAGTAAAAACTGAAAAGAATTGAGATGGGAAGGAAGATTCTAATTTGGGGAAAGAAATCTGCACAACAGAGTAATGACTACATTCAAAATGAGGGAAGCAAAAGCTGGGCGTGGTGGCGCACACTTGTAGTCCCAGCATTTGGGAGGCTGAGAAAAGAAGGATCTCCGTTCAAGAACAGCCTTAGCTAACTCAGTGAGGCCCTTTGCAACTCAGCCAGATCCTGTTTCAAAATAAAGAATAAAAAATAGGGCTGGGGGTGTAGCTCCAAGTTACACGCCCCTGGGTTCCATCCCCAAGTACTGAGAAAAAAAAGGGGGGGGGGACAGGCCAGCCATGGTGGTGCGTGCCTGTAATTCGGGAGGCTGAGACTGGAGGATCCTAGTTTGTGGAGAGCCTCAGCTCTCAGCTACTTAGTGAGGCCCTCCCCAACTCAAAAAAAAAAAAAAAAAAAGAGGGAAACAGGTGAAGAATGAAGGGGTTTTCTAGTACTAGAGAGACTTCAAATGAGTTGCAAAAGGGCATCAGGCTTCATAGAACATTTGAGTAATTATATAAAGTATAAACTCTCCAAGAAGAGTAATAAGATTTAAAAAAAAAAAAAGCATGAGGAAAAGGACTGAACCTTTAACACTAAATTGAGAGAAACAACAGTCAGGAGAGAAAGGAAAAATAACAGTTCAAAAGAACTTGACCCTATGGGGTTACAGAAATCAAGATTCAAGTATGTATGTGTATATATATATAAAAATGATTTGGGGGTCGTATTTTTAAAGTCTGTAAATTACAAACCATTTGGAGAAGCAATATGACAAGTATCAAGAGACACTAGATTTGGAACCGAAATCTGTATTTAAATTCCTGCAATGACATTTTTGGCTAAATGATTTCAAGGCTCTAGTTCTCTTATTTTTCAGAAGTTAAGGAGCTATATAGTCATAGAGCAAATGAATATGCCAATTAACATAGGTAACACACCGGAGCTCCATTTTCAGGATAAGGAAACTAACACAAAGAAAAATTAAAGGTCACAAAGAAGGTAATGTACCAAGAACTATAGTCTAGGTCTGATCTCCAAAGTCTTCCTTGCATTCTGGACAACGTATTACAAATAAAAATTAAACAGTTTGATTTTACTCAATTGATTTTAGTCAATGTTTAAAACATCAATAGTATACTTCAAATGAAATAAAAGATCAAAGAAAGTACTGCTCACAAAATGCCATTATTTCCTTTTCTTTCCAAAATACATATGCTAAAAGAAATAACTGTAATTGCAATCCTTTCCTAATTTCAGATTAACAGGTTAAAAAAAAATCATAATCCTCAAGCTATTTGACATCTTTTGAACCATATGAATGATGTAGTATTTTTACTAAAAAATTAAATATAGCTGACTAAAACTAAGAAATCTGTACTGAAGTCCCCCCCCCCTCCCCGCGGTACTGGGGATAGAAACCAGGGGCATTCTAGTTACAAGCAACACTCCCAGCACTATTTTTTATTCTTTATTTTGAAACAGGGTCTCACTGAGTTGCAAAGGGCCTCAGTAAGTAGCTGAGGCTGTCAGCAAACCATGATCCTCCAGTACAGCCTCCCAAATACTGGGATTACAAGTGTGCGCCACCACGCCCAGCTTGTACTGAATCATTTCAAGGTTCAATATTGTAGTGTGGCATATTTATTTGTTCTCCCTCAATTTCTGTAGTTAAAAACAATTAAAATTAAAATAAAAGCCTGGTATGGTGGTGCAAGCTTATAGTCTCAGTTACTTGGAAAGCTGATGCACAGGGATCACTTAAGCCCAAGAGTTCTAAGACCAGTCTGAAAACAGTAAAACCCCATTTAAAACAAACAAACACTACCTAATTACATTTGCCCCCCCCAAAAAAAAACACCAAACAAATTACTTACAAAGAAGAATCAAGGTCCCTGTAATAATATGCATTAGGCATACCACAATAGGTCTTATTAACTCAAAATTAAGAGCTTTTTGAGACAGACCTGAAACTTACTTTTGCCTATAGTAAATACTTTTTTCCAAGGCTAATAAGGGTTAGTCTATAAAACAGAAATATTATTTAAGTACTTCTTAAGAAATGTTTCTAGAACCAGGTGTGGTGGTGCATGCTTGTAATCCACGTGCTTGGGAGGGAGAGACAGGAGGATTGAGCAGGTTCAAAGTCAGCCTCGCTGGCTTAAGAGACCCTGTTTCCAAATAAAAATAATATAAAAAATAGGTCTGGGAGTATAGCCCGGAGGTAGAAGGGTTTCCAGGAACCCCAGTAAAAACAAAATAAATGCTTCTAGGAAACCTAAGGTTTTTAAGTGCTCAGATATGTGTGTAATATATATATAATGTGTATATAATGTATAGATACATAATACACATAATATCTATTCAAAAGAAGCTCTACTAAAAAAAAACATTTTGTTTGGCTGATTTGAACTAATAAGCATTATACCTGAAATTTGTAATCTATTAAAAAATATGTAATCCAAAAAGTCTACTCCCCAATAAACCCCAAAAGGCATATTTCATTGTATTTTCTACCCTTCTCAAACTCAGTAATTGTTACATGATCCACTTTCAACTGGTTATGTCTAGGAAACTGACCTAGACCATGCTATAAAACCTTAGAATTTGAGCACCATGTCCAGCAAAACACTAAATGGATTTCAAACCTTTTCTAACTACATGTTCTAATTAATTTAGCAAGTTCTATGTTGTAACATAAAGTAACATTTTCATTAGTGTTTATAAAATATATAGATTTATAAATAAAATAGAGGAAAGCCAGGCATGGTGATAGACGTTTGTAATCCAAGCATTTGGAAGGCAGAGACTGGAGGATTGCGGTTCATGGACAGCCTCAGCGACTTAGGCACTTTGCAACTCAGTAAGACCCTGTTTCAAAAATTTAAAAAAGAACTATAAAAAACAGGGTTGGGGTGTAGCTCAGAGGTGCAATCCCTGGGTTATATCCCCAGTACCGTAAAAATAAATAAATAAATAAAGTAGAAGAAAATAAAAATACAACATTAAATGATTCCATCCTCTTCAACTATTTCAGAAAATGTTTCAACATTAGCATCTTAGTACAGCCAATCTTACAATAAAGGATGAATTATGTAATCATTTAATGTTAATCTGTTAACGTCAGATTAACAATTTTATATCAAATAAGAGATTGCTAAAATCCAATTTTAAAATATTGTCTGAAGCCAGGCATGGTGGCATAGGCTTGTAATCCCAGTACTTGGGAGGCTGAAACAGGAGAATCACAGGTTCTTGGCCAGCCTCAACTACTTAGTAAGGCCCTTTACAACTTAGTGAGACCCCGTTTCAAAATAGAAAATAGGGCTAAGGGTGGGTGTAGCTCAGAGATAGAATGCCCCTGGGTTCAATCTCTAGTACCACAAAAAGTATATATATAATGTATGAACATTAGGCAGACATTTTTATCATTGTCAAATCTCACAACAAAATGAGCCAGATTTATTGCCACTAAATCTCCACCAATAAAATTATAAGTATTAATATTTAAGTAATTCATCTGAAATCCTTCCAACTAGACATATTTTGGAGTTCAAAATGTATTGGATTTTGTAGAGCTTGGTCTGGTGGCACACGCTCGTAATCCCAGCATTTGGAAGGCTGGGACAGGAAGATCAGTTTGTGGGACAGCCTCAGCTAATACTTAGTGAGGCCTTTTGCAACTCCGTGAGACCCTGTTTCTACCTCACCACCTCAATTTTATATATATATATATATATATATATATATATATATATATATATATATTTTTTTTTTTTTTTTTTTTTTTTTTTTTTTTTTGTGGTGGTGGTGGTACTGGGGTTCCTGGAAGCCCTTCTACCTCCGGGCTACACTCCAGATCTTTTTTATATTTTTATTTGGAAACAGGGTCTCTTAAGCCAGCACAGCTGGCTTCGAACCTGCGAGATCCTCCTGTCTCCGCCTCCCAAGCACTGGGATTACAAGCCTGTGCCACCACGCCCGGCCACTTTAAATATTAAAAAGGTAGATGGGTAATTCATTTGTGCAGATAACAAATTTGTAAATATATAAATAACTGATATCACAATGTGGAAATTAACAGAGTAAATTGATTTTTAGTCTTTAGTTACTATATTATTATTTTTCAAAGATGAATGTTAGGTAGCAGTGCTTCTCAACTGTCAGTTTTCACCATTCTAGAAAAGTTTCTCAAAAATAGGGCAGAGGTAACACTGAGTAAAGCCAACACAAGAACCTGCCTAAATAATATAGCCAAAAGGGGGCAACTCAATTCAGATACAGTGGTACATGCCTGTAATTCCAGTACTTTGAAGGCTGAGACAAAAGGATGTCTGATTCGGGGCCATTAGTAATTTGGTGAGATTTGATTTCAAAATAAAAAATACAGAAAGGTTGAGGGTACAGTTCAAGGGTAAGATGCCCCTGGGTTCAGTTCCCCATTACCCCCCCCAAAGAAAGAAGAACTCAATATGCAGAAGGCTCCTGATATACTTTATATATTTCAACTTCAACAACTTAAGTCTTCTGCTTAGAAACATAATGTGACATCATTAAAACTCTTGGTATGAAAAAATAAATTTTAACTTATTTGTATCAACATAGATGTACTAATAATGGAATGTTTACTATCATGTTATGGTGAGCAGAATAACTCCATCCCAAAGCTATCCATGTACTCATCCACAGAACTTGTGACTATTACATTATTAGGCAAAGCATTCAGAAAAATTAAAGGGGAGCTAAAGTCCAGATGGAATTAGGACTGTTAATCAGTAAGCAGGTAGTGAGATTATCCTGGACTGTGAATGTGAGCCAAATTCATCACAAGGACACTTGAAAACAGAAGAGGGAAACAGGAGAGTCAGAGGGGGATGAGCAGATAAGTATGATGAGAAAGCTATAACCTGAGTGGCTTTTAAGATGGAGGAAAGGTGCCATAAGCCAAGGAGTGTGGGCAGTTTTTAAGGACAAAAAAAAATGAATACTCCCAAGAGTCCAGTAAACGGTCTTGTCACGCCTTAATTTTAGCCATGAGGCTCATATCAGATTTGTCAATCAAGAGCATGGTAAAATAATAAATATGTATTGTGTAAAGCCACCTAGGTTGTGTTACTTAAAGCTATGACAGAAATTAATGCTTGTGGTAATCCTACATAAAACCAAAAGAAAGAATAACTGATTGACTTTTTTATTATTATTATTATTAAAGGGTCTCACTAAATTGCTGAAGGTCTTCGCAGGCCTTGATCCTCCTGTCTCAGCCTCCCAAGCACTAGGAATACAGGCATGCGCCACCATGCCAAGCCTGATTAACTCTTGAGATACCCTAAACTATTTCCCAATTTTTGCAATTATTCTTTCAAATTATGTGTTACATATATGTACAGCTGAAATTTCTAATATATTTATAGGTTTTTACTTACATATATTTGCAACTCAAAAAATAAAAACAGCATATTTATCAGTATTTTTCATATAGTATTTTTCAATAGATCAAGCTCTTTAAAACTTACTATGCAGTAACAAGTCTAAAGGGAAATTTTTATTAGTGTTAAGCCACTCCGAGTTTCATTTAAAAAATATGAATGTTGAGCTGGGCGTGGTGGTGCACGCTTGTAATCTCAGCACTTGGGAGGCTGAAACAGGAGGATCGCACCAGTTCGAAGCCAGCCTCAGCTACTCAGAGAGGCTCTCAAAGGCTTAGAGAGACCCTGTTTCGAAATAAGTATAAAATAGATCTGGGAGTATATAGTCTGGAGGTAGAAAAGCCCCTGGGTTCCAACCCCAGTACCACCCCCCCCAAAAAAATATATATATATATGAATGTAAGGACAGGTGTGGGAGCACATACCTGTAATCCTGATACTTAGGAAGCTGAGAGGGGAGATCACAAAATAACTATTCATCAAGTACATTTTTGAGTTACAGTTAAATGCAGAGATATTAAGAAGCATTTCAGAGGCGGAAACTGGAGGATCACAGTTCTTGGACAGCCTCAGCTACTTAGGCCGTCAGCAACTTAGTGAGACCCTGTTTCAAAATAAAGAATAAGCCAGTCGTGGTGGCGCATGCTTGTAATCCCTGCACTTGGGAGGCGGAGACAGGAGGACCACGCAGGTTCTTTCGCAATCAGCCTTGGTGGCTTAAGAGACCCTGTTTCCAAATAAATAAAAAAAAAGGTCTGGGAGTGTAGCCCGGAGGGAGAAGGGCTTCCAGGAACCCCAGTACCACAAAAGAAAAGAAAAGAAAAGAAAAGAAAAGAAAAGAAAAGAAAAGAAAAGAAAAGAAAAGAAAAGAAAAATAGATAGGGCAGGGGGTGTAGCTCGGAGGTCAAATGCCTATGGGTTCCATCCCCAGACCCGCAAAAAAATAAAATAAATTAAAATAGAAAGGGCTGGGGGTGTAGCTCGGAGGTAGAATGCCCCTGGGTTCCATCCCCAGTACTGAAAAAAAAAAAAAAAAAAATCAGTGAGTTTTGACAGATACACATTTGTATAGCCAAAAATTAGTATACCTCATGAAACTCTTTCCTGTTCTTTCCAGTCAGTCTTTATGATTCATAAGTCATTTATTTTTAAATACTCACTTAATAAACCTTGCTATTTACAAATATTATATATGTATGTCCCACCTTATATAACTTAATTTGGGGGTTACCAGGGATTGAATCCAGGGGCATTCTACCTCCTAGTTACATTCCCAGTCCTATTTTAATTTTGAAACAGGGTCTTACTAGGTTGATGAGAGTCATACTACTTGCTGAGGCCGCCCTTGAACCTGTGATCCTCCTGTCTCTGTCTCCCAAGTGCTGAGATTACAGACATGTTATCACTAAGTCTCTCAACATATTTAAGTTTCATAACCTATCGCCAATACTAGTCATAATTTAACTGTAATTCCTATCCATACCTAAAACACAATACAGTAGAAAATACAAATATCACTACCAGTTTTAATGTAATTTTAAAATGCTAATCCATTATCCAACTACCTACCACGCAAAACCCAATTTTCTAGAACAAAAAGAAATATTCAGCACAAGTCTTTTACACAAAATTAGCTACTGAATTAAAAATCACAAATTTTAAACCATTAAGACCAATGTTTTTATGGAATTTTTCTCCTTTTGAAGAATAACCAAATGAAATATTCAAAATCATCTCTATTCTTATTTCCTTCTAGAGATACTAATATATAGTTAGTACTATATATCAATGTATTCTCAATATATAAGGTATGCTAATATATACTAATATATTTTTGCTAATATATAAACAAACCTGTTTTTCAGTATCAAGTCAATCTGAATACATGCTATATGAAACCTTATCATTGACAGTGATAAAAACAAGGTTTTACAAGAAACAAGTTCAGATTTCCAACAAAAATATTCAAACAAGTCAGGCATTGTAGCGCACACTTGTAATCCCAGTATTTGAAACGCTGAGACAGGAACATCATAGCAGGGCAGCCTCAGCAAAGTCAAGACTCACCAGCCTGTCAAGGCCCTGTTTTAAAATAAAAAATAAAAAGGTCTGGGAGTGTACCCTGGAGGTAGAATGCCCGAGGTTGGAAACACACTTTAAGTGGACATACAGACATTAAGGTGAATTTGGAATTGTAACCCTGCATACACGGGGGGAGGGGACCCGAAATTTGGAAATTTTAGTGAAAAAGCTAATGCCCCAAGGTACTAGGAATAGATGTCATGTATTATGTATTCTTAAGACCGTGGGAAGCCTCGTCAATGCCCCTCTTTACTCTGTCCCCTTTCCTCCAACCCGTTCTCCCCGTGAAAATGTTAGAATGCGCTATAGGAACAAAACAGCACATCCTGCCTCCAAATCCTGCACACACACTTTCGCTACTCAAAGAGACGCTGGCAGTGTCGTGTGTAAGGGGGAAGAAGCAAAAAGGGGTTTTGCAGAACGCTTGACGTTTTTACAGCCTCTCACTTTATGTCTCATAAAACGCAGGAACATCTCGACTCTTAATCACTACGCGTTCGTAACCAAAGAGAGCAGAAAAGGAAGGAACAAGAAAGGTCAACTGATACTACTCTTCATCCGAACAGCCTTCATTTTCGCCCTTTGCAATTAGAGAGCCAGGCACCTGGGTCCGGGCCGACCGGCACCGCGCAGCGCCCCCGCCGCAGCCAGCAGCTGAGCCCCGGCCCGCGCCGCCCCGCGCCGCCCGCCCGCCCGCCCGCCGGCCGAGAGAGGGGCGTGCCGCCGCGGGCTGCGCGCCTTACCGCCAGGTCCGGGTGGCGGCGGTCGCGGTGAGACACGGCGCGGATGACCCCCGCTCGCCAGCTCCGCCCGCGGCGTCCGCTCTCCCCGCGCTCCGGGCGCGCCTCCTCGCCGAGCGCCACGCACAGGAACCGCTTCCCCACCAGCTCGGGGCGCGTCTCCACCGTCATGGCCGGGCGGCCGCCGCCTCCTCCGCGGAGCGCGGAGCCCGCTCCTACCGGCCTCCCATGCCGGCCACGGCGGGCGGAGCGGCGGCGGCCCGCGAGCCCAGGCGCAGACTTCGGGCGCACCGGCCGCTCGGGCCCGGGCCACGGCGCGCGCGGCCTCGCGCCCGACCCCGCGACGGCCGCCCGGCTCGCGGCCCCCGGCGCCCCACGCCGCGCACAGCCCCGACGCCCGCACCGGCCGCCGAGGCCCGAGGCAGCGGCCGCCGCCACCGCCAGCGCCGCGGCCAGGACTGCTCCGCCCCTCCGGGCGGGCGGGCGGGGGCCGCGTCTCCTTCCGCCGGCGGGAGGCGGCCGGGTGGCGCCGCGCCGCGCACGCAAAGTAGTGCCCGCCGGGAGGGCCCGCGCTCCGCCGGGGGCGAGGCTGCGGAGGACGGCGCGGAGTCGGCTTCGCCGGGGCCAAGGATACGGCGCGGGCACTCGCCGCTTCCCGGAGCGCACGGGCGTCTGCGCGACTCAGCCGCGCTGACAGTCTGCGGTTCCCGCAGCAAGCGGAGCAGCGCCGCCCGCTGAAACGGCCCACGGAACCAGGTCGCAGCGGAGCAACAGACCGCGCTGGAACTGAAGGGGAAAGTCTCGTTCTTGCTTTCTTCCCGGTAGCCTCGAAACGGATTCTAGTTTGAGCTCCGAAGAGTGACACCACGCCGGTGCTTTGTTACAAGGCCGCCTAAGGCTCCACCGAGTGCTTTCCTCAAACTGTCTCCAGCTGCAACCTGACTACCTTAAGTCTACCTTAAGTACTACTAGCTAGCTTAAACACGCGGGTCAATAATAACAGCAAGGAAAGACTAGACTCAATTATTAGGAGATGCCACAGAAAGGAAAGGAATTTAGCCAATCACAGTTCAAGAAAATAAGTTCTGTTTACTTCCGGTCCAATCACAACAGGACTTTTAATACACAGACAGATCTACAACGTTGAACTCTTGATCTTGAATTCTGGCATTATCAAACCTCTCTCATAGATGACAGTGAACAGTTCCATTTCTGGCATATTTTATACTATTTTTAAAGGTAGGATTTAAAATTCCAGCTGTGGTTTTCCAGTGCCATTACTGATTATAATCAGTTTCAAAAATCC
Organism: Muscardinus avellanarius; assembly: GCF_963383645.1. Lineage (NCBI taxonomy): Eukaryota > Metazoa > Chordata > Mammalia > Rodentia > Gliridae > Muscardinus > Muscardinus avellanarius. Next base: position 111,886,195 of record NC_137789.1, read on the forward strand.
ATCTAGTCCAATAAACATTCTTAACTTCTATTTCTTAAGAGATTTTCCTAAACCTCTACTCAAAAAATTCAGTTACCTTTCCAAAGGAGTTTACAATAGTTACCTGAATGTTTAAAATTCATGAGTTTTCTCTGCTTTCTCTAGACCACCCAAGTTGAGCTATCTGAAGCAGAAAAGCATGTCCAACGCTGATAGGTTAGGAACCAAAATGTCATGGAAGATGGATTGTAATCATCATAGTTTAATACTGCTAATCTAAAGGCCAAGCATAGAGCCCAGCGTCGTGGCACACGCTTGTACAGGAGGATCTCACAGGTTCAAAGCCAGCCTCAGCTACTTAGTGAGGCTCTCAGCAACTTAGACCTTGTTTCCAAATAAAATATAAAATAGATCTGGGAGTATATCCTGGAGGTAGAAGAGCCCCTGGGTTCCATCCCCAGTACCACAAAAAAATAAAGACCAAACATAGAACTGCAAAAAAGAAAAACTGTCCAAAAAAAGCAAATTGGCAAATTAAAAACTGTAATTTTACTTGGGTAATTTTATTTCCAAGCCCATGCTATCAGTATATATTGTGCAATACTTGGGATATTGTCTTGAGAATTACAAACTAAGAGCCTGGAATCAGGGTACATGCCTGTAATCCTAGTACTTGAGAGGCTCAGACAATAGGATTGAAGATTAGAGGACACTCTCAGCAAGTAGTGAGACCCTCATCAGCCTAGCAAGACCCTGTTTCAAAATAAAAATAAAATTGGGCTGGGGTGTTATCTCATAAGTCCCCAGCACCACCACCACCACACCACACACACACACTCTTACAGACTAAGATTTCTAAAATCTCAACTTATTTATTAATGAGAGCTAATTAACCCAATGAAAATAGTCCATCATAAATAAAAATAAAAAATAAGGAGACCCACATTCAGCTACCAAAAAATGAATTGCTTTGTAGCCTTGAGCCTGTCATAATTGTTCAAATTAAAACTACTTGATTCCTAACTGTGATATTCTAGAAACAAATGGAAAACAATTACATATAAAATTGTTTTGTTTTGTTTTGCACCAGGGATTGAACTCAGGGGCATTATACCTCTGAGCTACACCCCAGCCCTATTTTTTATTTTGAAACAGGGGCTCACTAAGTTGCTGAGGCTGGCCTTGAACCTGTGATCTTCCTGTCTCAGCCTCCCAAAAACTGAGATTACAGACATGTGGCAAGGTGCCCAGCTCACTGAATTCTTAAACGTATATGTTATCATGGTGTTTTATATAAAAGTGCAAATGTTTTCAACTTAATAGGCAAATTTCTCTCAATGGGCCCCCTTACTACATGCTGAATTCCATCCTTGTTAAATCCTGTGAGAAGCAATGTAAACCTGACCCATCAATCAAAATTATTTCATGTACAGATGTTTTTAATTAAACATCTTATATTCTGGGGCTGGAGTTTTAGAGTACAGAGTAGAGCACTCACCTAATGTGCTGGGCCCTAGTACTTATATCCTTATATCCTTAGAAATATAAACCAAATTCTGTCCTGTGAATCCTTTGATAATGCCAATACCTGAGGTTTATTCTACTTTGTGGATAGTTTGCTTTTGGGAAAAACTTGAAATGCATTTTAAAATAGAATACACTTTATAAAGTACATTTTCATGTATGTTTTATTCATTAACATAGAACAAAAAGTCCTTGTAAACTGGGCGTGGTGGCGCATGCTTATAATCCCAGTACTTTGGAAGGCTGACACAGGAGGATCCTGCAAGTTCGAAGCCTGCCTCAGCTACTTAGTGAGGCGCTCAGCAACTCAGTGAGACCCTGTTTCCAAATAAAATATAAAATAGGTCCAGGAGAGTAGCCTTTTACTTAGAAAGTCCTTGGGTTCTACCTCCAGTGCCACAAAAAAAAAAAAAAAAAAAAAGAATGAAAAGTCCTTGTAAAAAATTTTTGTTTGCCGGCATTTTTGGCTCTGTGTCAGAAGTTATTTGCACTACTTTATTTTTGCCAGAAAACCACAACTTTGTGAATGGAATTAAAAGAAATTTAAAATCATATTTAAAATCTTAAATATTTGCCTTTAATCAATGACCTTCTTATATTCTTTACTTTCATAAGGATGCTCAGAAAATGACAGTATTAATCAATATAAAGAAAAAGTATTTATTTAGCACTTACTACCTGTCTTACATCCTCTAAGGTTCTGGACATAGGGCTTTAGTCCTTGGGAAGCTGACGGTCTATCTAGGAAGACAGACAATAAAAATTTGTTTACTTTAAAAAGTGTCAATATGGCGGGAATGGTGGTGCCCGCTTGTAATCCCAGCACTTGGGAGGCTGAGACAGGAAGGTCGCACAAGTTCGAAGCCAGCCTCAGCTAGTGAGGCTTTCAGCAACTTAGTGAGACCCTGTTTCCAAATAAAGTATAAAAAAGCCGGGTGTGGTGGCGCATGCTTGTAATCCCAGCCTTGGGAGACTAAGACAGGAGGATCACACAGGTTGGAAGCCAGCCTCAGATACTTAGTGAAGCTCTCAGCAACTTAGTGAAATCCTGTTTCCAAATAAAGTATAAAAATAGGTCTGGGAGTATAGCCTGGAGGTCTGGGAGTAAAGCCTCTGTACCACCCCCAGTACCAAAAAGAAAAAAGAAGTATAAAAAAAAAATAGGTCTGGGAGTATAGCCTGGAGGTCTGGGAGTAAAGCCTCTGTACCACCCCCAGTACCAAAAAGAAAAAAGAAGTATAAAAAAAAAATAGGTCTGGGAGTATAGCCTGGAGGTAGAAAAGCCCCTAGGTTCCACCCCCAGTACCACCAAAAAAAAAAAAAAAAAAAAAGTGTCAAGAGAATGGCACATATGATAAATTTAATGCATTTTAACAAATATGTTTTGAAAGTGTCATAATTTGAAAGCTTTTAATAATTATAAAATGTGAAGACCAGATAGAGTTTATAAAGCATTAGACCACATATAGAGATTCACCTAGGAACTGTGGAAGTCAATATTAAAATGAAGGCAACCAAGCATTTCATCAAAACTACATAAGTGAAAGATAAAGGGCATAAGTAGCTGAGGCTGTCCATGAACCTGGGTCCTCCTGTCTCAGCCTCCCAAATGCTGGGATTACAAGCGTGTGCCACACCTGGCTTCCCTAAGCATTTATTAAAGTGAATTACTCAATTATATAATGATAAAGTAACTCAGATGTGATTTTCTTAAAGAAGCCTTCCCTATTTACCACATTAAGATGAACTTCCCCATTATGAATTCTCAAAACATGTCCGATTGGTCTTAATAATTACTACAACTGCATAAATACCTACCGTACAACTGACTGTTTTATACTTGGTAGAATATAAACTCCATAAGAAGTGGGTGTGGTAGAACACACTTGTAATCCCAGTATTTGGAAGGCTGAGACAGGAGGATTACATGTTGGGAGGACAGCTTCAGCAATTTAGTGATGCTCTCTGTAACTTAGTGAGACCCTGTTTTAAATTTTAAAAATAAAATCAGAATGGGGATGTGGCTCATAGCTAAAATGCTCCTGGTTTCCATCCCCAGTACCATAAGAAAAAAAAAAAAAAAACTCCATAAGAACAAAGACAGTGAGGGTATCTTTAATTAGGTGCTCAGCACATACTAAGCTAAGAGAAGATAATGAATGTTATTGAATATATTTATGAATGAAGATAGCAAGATATACCTTTTTTTCTTTCCAACCCATCTAAGAGAAACTTAGAATCTCTAAATCAAGCCAGGCGTGGTGGCGCACGCTTGTAATCCCCATGCTTGGGAGGCTGAGATAGGAGGATCGCACAGGTTCGAAACCAGCCTCAGCTACTTAGTAAGGCGCTCAGCAACCTAGTGAGACCCTGTTTCCAATAAAATATAAAATAGGTCTGGGAGTATAGTCCAGAGGTAGAAAAGCCCCTGGGTTCCATTCCACTCCCAGTACCACCAAAAAAAAAAAAAAAAAAAAAAATCTCTAAATCAAGAATCATGAGTAAGAAATTCCTGTTATTCCTACAGGGTTATTCATTTCCTTCATAATAATATAATATACACAGCCAGGGGTGATGGCGCACACTTGTAATCCCAGCATTTGGGAGGCTGAAACAGGAGGATCAGGGTTCAAGGACAGCCTCAGCTACTTAGTGAGTCTCTCTGCAACTCAGTGAGACCCTGTTTCAAAATAAAGAATAAAAATATAGGGCTGGGGGTGTAGCCCAAAGGTAGAATGCCCCTAGGCTCCATCCCCAGTACGGCATGGAAGTAAAATGTTAAGCCTTCAAAAATTTGTGCTTTAGCATAAGAGCAAGGTTGTTCCCAGGGAAATTTCTAAAGAACAGATATAGAGAAAGAGTTATAATTCACAATGAAAACATTCATTTTGTTACCAAACTACCAATTTGATACCAACCCCAAAATGATCCTATGAGTGTATACCCAAAACACCAGTCTATTTTTAGGTTTCTAAGAGAACAGTTTTAGATGATGTCCTTGATGAAGACACTGCACAAACATAACTTTCTAACTTTCTTCTTGAAATCAAATGGAAGGCGGGAGGAAAAAGAAGAAAGAAATAAGACGCATTCTCTGTTCCAACTAATTGTATATTTTCTACTTGTGCTACCCGGTTTCCAATTTAAATTCTAGATGCACAAGAAACAACCAGCATTCAACATTTTTTTTCTTTTGTTTTTTGTTTCTGTTTCTGTTTTTGTTTTTGTGGTACTGGGGATGGAACCCAGGGGCATTTTGCCTCTAAACTATACCCCCAGCCCTATTTTTTAGTCTTTTTTACTTTTGAAACAGGGTCTCACTGAGTTGTGAGGGGCATTGCTAAGTAGCTGAGGCTGTCCATGAACCAATCCTCTGGTCTCTGCCTCCCAAATGCTGGGATTACAAGCATGTGCCACCACGCCCGGCCCAACACTGCTTTTTAATATCAAAAGAAGACTTAAATTTAACTCTTAACAATAAAATATTAGAATTTTAGAAAGAAGATGAATAACATTTGAAAATTTCTAATCTGTTGAGCATGGTGGTGCACGTTTGTAATCCCAGTATTTGGGAGGCTAAACAGGAGGATCACAAATCTATTGCCCTTAGTGAGGCCCTCTGCAACTTAGTGAGACTCTGTTTCAAAATAAAGAATAAAAAATAGGGGCTGGGACTTACCTGAGAGGTAGAATGCCCCTGGGATCAATTACCAGTACCACCAAAAAAAAAAAAAAAAAAAGAAAAGAAAAGAAGAAGAAGAAGAAGAAAAGAAGAAGAAAGAAAATTACAATAAATCGGGAAATGGAAGTTACCATTTAGCGCACACACAGGGTCTTTCCACTGTGTCCTGTCTCTCAGTTTTACTCTGCTCATCACCTCTCTCATAATTGGCCCAGCTATTAATGACCAATTATCAAGGAGTTTATACCTTGCAAACAGGTTAGTTTTCTCAGAGATCATGTTCCTATTGGTCCCACAAGCTTTTACTATAGCCACACATTAGTAGCAGCAGAGTTAACTGCCTACAAATGAGAGAAAGCCAAAGTAAAATATAAACTAAAAAGTAATACTGACTCAGCTGGGTGGAGTGGTATATACCTGTAATCCCAATATGTGAGAGCCTGAGAAAAAAAGATTACAAATTTGAGGCTAACCTCAGCAAGTTAGTGAGACCTTCAGCAATTTAACAAGGCCCTGTTTCAAAGTTAGAAAATAAAGGACAGAGGGTATTGCAGATATGAGGCAGAATGCACCTGGGTTAAATCCCTAGTACCCAAAATAAAAAGTAATCCTGACTCAAAAATCTCAGCAGGCTAACTATACTCTACTGATGTTCTTCATGAAAGAACTTTCTGATCAAGAACACACAGCTCTGAGGTACATGTCTTAAATTAATGGCATCTGGTTACAAAGAAACAAAACCAAAACAAGACCTAGCACCAACATATTGAGGATCTTTATTCTATTCTATGTTACATTCTAAAAAAGCCACAGGATTACATAAAATAAGATTTATAACCTATTACAAAACAAAAATATGTAATAAAAATAAATTACTCTATAAAAAAAAGCATTGTCTTCTGGCTCCACATGTGCTTCACCACTACAGATAATTTATTTATTCAATTAAAGAGAATGTATAAAATAGTGCTCCAATTCCAAAGCCTGTGTTCACAGAAGCTCAGTATTTAGAAGCCCTAGGTTTCACTTGAAAAAAAATCACAGTTGACACATAATGGAAAATCAGACCTTGCCGGGTATGGTGGTGCACGCTTGTAATTCCAGTACTTGGGAGGCTGAGAGAAGAGGACCCCAGGTTCAAGGCCAACTTCAGCTACTTAGTGAGGCCCTCCACAACTTAGTGAGATTCTATTTCAAAATAAAGAATAAAAAATAGGGCTGTGGATGTAGCTCAGGGTAGAATGTCCCTGGGTTCAATCTCCAGTACCACAAGAAAAAAAAAAATCAAGACTTCAAAATAGACTTGATATGAATTTTAAATTCACATATAGAGCCGATGCGGTGGTGCACGCTTGTAATCCCCGCACATGGGAGGCTGAGACAGGAGGATCACACGGGTTTGAAGCCAGCCTCAGCTACTTAGTGAGGCTCTCAGCAACTGAGTGAGACCCTGTTTCCAAATAAAATATAAAATGGGTCTGGGAGTATAGCTAGAAAGCTTCTGGGTTCCACCCCCAGTACCACAAAATAAATAAATTAATTAATTAATTAAGTCATATAACATCCTGTTACTCCAGAGCACATTTTGATATTATCTAAGATAAAATAAGCAAGAGAAATAATCAGAAAACTAACCAAAATTATTTTTAACAAAATATGCACTACTTAGGTAAACTGATCAAATATCATTCCAGAGTCATTTAAAAGTAGAGGTCTTATGGTACATATCCCAAATAAAGCAAACTTGAAACAGGTGATCACATAGCATGGTATAATAAAAGAGTAGGAATGAAGGAGATCTAGATTACTTCTGCTAGTAACTACTGCATGCTGTGAGCAAACCACTTTTCTCCTCTAGGAATCAGTTATAAAATATGCAATCTGAAATAATCTTTAAAATTTCTAAAAGTTTGCTTCTAAGGTTTACAAGTAATTTGGCAAATAGCAAAGTATATTTTCATGTCACATGGCAATTTCGAATTAAAAAAAAAAATGTTAAAGAAGCCGGGCGTGGTGGTGCACGCTTTTAATCCCAGCATTAGGGAGGCTGAGACCGGAGGATGTCGGTTCACAGACAGCCTCAGCTACTTAGTGATGCCCTCTGTACCTTAGTGAGACCCGGTTTCAAAATAAAGAATAAAAAACAGGCAAGGGATGTAGCTCAGAGGTCAAATGCCCCTGGGTTCCATCCCCAGACCTACAAAAAAAATAATAAATTAAAAAAAAATGTTAAAGGGTCGACCAAAGAAATCTTGCTTATTTAGGAAAACAATTCTTTTCAGCCAGAAAGACTTCAATTTCTTTCTCAAAAGTCTCACAGAGGGCCGGGCATGGTGGCACACGCTTGTAATCCCAGTGCTTGGGAGGTTGAGACAGGAGGATCGCACAGGTTCAAAGTCAGCCTCAGCTATTTAGTAAGCCTCTCAGCAACTTAGTGAGTTCCTGTTTCCAAATAATCTATTTTAAAAAATAGGTCTGGGAGTATAGCCCGGAGATAGAAAAGCCCCTGGTTTCCAACCCCCAGTACCACAAAAAGTCTCACAAAAGACACATGATTAATATATACATACTAGTAATACAGACCAAAGGACTTCCCGATTAGCAATTTTTAAACATTGATGAAGAATTGCTACTTTCCAAGTTTGGTTTTGTTTTATTTTTTATTTTTTGGTTATACTGGGGTTCCTGGAAGCCCTTCTACCTCTGGGCTACACTCCCAGACCTATTTTTATATATTTTTTTTAATTTGGAAACAGGGTCTCTTAAGCCAGCGCGGCTGGCTTTGAACCTGCGAGATCCTCCTGTCTCCGCCTGCCAAGCGCGGAGATTACAAACGTGCGCCACCATGCCTGGCCCAAGTTTGGTTTTAAAACAATCATGTCAATAATCTATCAAAATCAACTTGAAATGTAAGATTTTTCCTGATATTTTGCATTACAATTAAATCTTTACATTTGAAAGCTTTAACTTTATTCTAATTTGTCTATAATTGCTTCTTTGCTATTTCTCATATAGTAAAATATCTTTATATTGCAGGCTTATATTATGCCAATAGATACTCTATGTAGATATTCCTCAGTATTCTAATAGTTTTAGAATTCCAAGTTTTATAATAAAAATTACATAATAATGCACCCCTTAATTACAAAAGAAATACAAGACAATACAAAAGAAATACAATTTCTTCGAAATTAAGGATGAAAATAGAAAAACCGCTAAGTATTGACAAAGAGAGAGTGAGCAAATACACACTCCTAACCAGGCACTGTATAACACATCACAGATAATCCCAGAACATGGGAGGCTGAAACAGGAGGATCACAGCTCAAGGCTAGCCTCAACAACTCAAAATAAAATCGGCTAGGGCTAGGGGTGTGGTGCAGAGGTAGAGCACCCTGGGTTCAATCCCTAGTTACACTCCCATACACACATACAATACATACTCTGTAGTACTAATAACTTTGGTGACACTCTTCTGAGAAGCAAAATCTGTCCATGTTTACTACCGATAAATAAATAATTTTTTTTACTACCTTTTTGTTTACTACCTTAAATAAATCCTACCATTCCAAACAGTAACCTCACTCCTTGGAAATCCTCAGCAAAAATATTTAAGGAATATTTAATTCTCTCATTCTCAAATTATTAAAAACAAAACTAAGGAAAATGTGAGGAATCATAAAATAAGTTACAGCATATCTCATAGATATTTTTAGAGGTTGGACTAGTGCTCACATCTGGGGATGGGTTAGTATTTACTACAAAGTCTTATGAGGGTGCTGGAAATGTCCTGTATCTTGAGGAGTGATGATTATACCAGCATAAAATATGTAAAATTAAATTATGAAAATCTGCAAAGTTTTCATTGTTCTAAACATCATTATGTATCATTTTCCTTTATTTTAATATGTGGCTACTATAATAAAAATTACATCATGATCATGTATGAATAGTTATTATTTTTCCTTAAAAGGTTCTATTAGAAGTACATTAGAGCCAGGCGTGGTGGTGCATGCTTGTAATCCCAGCATTCAGGAGGCTGAGACAGGAGAGTCACAGTTCACAGACAGCCAATAGGAAAGTACGTCAGGCACAAAACAATGTAAGTCTCTTAATACTAAAGGAAAGCAGAGTCTGCAAAAAATTAACGTTGGTCTAGGACAAAGAGAAGGCTTCTTGCCCACCACCAAAAATCTAACCATCTCCCAGTAATAAGGAGCAACATCCAATTAGAAAACTAACAAAAAAAATAGACACTCTCTAAAACACAGTCTGTAAATAAGGTTCAAAGATAAGGTGGACTAAAGGAAGGAAGGTTTATTTGGCTCTCAATTTCAGAAGTTTCAGTCCATGGGAGCTTGGCACCATTGCTTTGGATCTGTGGCAGCACAATATATCATGATGTGAGGCATGTGATGGAAGGTGCCTGTTCAGCTCATGGCAGCCCAGAAGCAGGGAGGATGGGCAAGCCCCAATGACCCAAATTCTGTCCACTAGGCTCTACCTCCTCCCTAAAAGTTCCACCCCCCTCTCAATAGTACCTCAAGCTGGCAATCAAATCTTTAGCATATGGGCCTTTGGGAAACATGTAAGGTCCAAATCATAGGACTGGAGGTATAAATCATTGATAGAGCATGAGTACAGCCCTGGATTCAGTCCTTAACACAATACCAAAAACAAAAAAGATTATTCAATTGGGGAATCCTACACAGTAGGTATGAAATTCCTAGGATTTTGTTTCACAATAAAGCTGCTCTTAATAGAACTGATGATGTGATTCCACTGGCTGTTTTGAAGAATGCTATGAAAAATAGATATTATTAGCTGGGTGTGGTGGCGCACGCTTGTAATCCCAGCATTCGGGAGGCTGAGACCTGGAGGATCGTGGTTCGCGGACAGCCTCACCTACTTAGTGAGGCCCTCTGCAACTCAGTAAGACCCGGTTTCAAAATAAAGAATAAAAAATAGGGCAGGGGGTATAGCTCAGAGGTCAAATGCCCCTGGGTTCCATCCCCAGACCCACACACACAAAAAAAGATACTATTTATTAGAGAAATGTGGCTTAATACTTTTCACACTACACTGCTATGTGTCAAGAACACAATCAAAGAAAAATATTTGCTGGGCATGATGGCGCAAACTTGTAATCCCAGCATTCGGGAGGCTGAGACCAGAGGATGGCGGTTCACAGACAGTCTCAGCTACTTAGTGATGCCCTCTGCAACTCAGTGAGACCCGGTTTCAAAATAAAGAATAAAAAATAGGACAGGGGGTGTAGCTGAGAGGTCAAATATCCCTGGGTTCCATACCCAGACCCCCCCCCCACACACACACAATATATATATATATATATATATATATATATATATATATATATATATATATATATATATTATCAAGACTTGTGCTTTTCCCTAGCAAATGGTTTGGATTTCATCATACGGACAATTTGAATTATAATGCTTACTCAGTTTTCTTTCTATGTAAGCCATTAGAAAACTTTATGCTATACATTATTATGTTTAAAATATTTTGGGCTGGGATGTAGCTCAGTGGCAAAGCACTTGCCTGGCTAGTGCACCGCCCTGGGTTCGATCTCCAGTCCAAAAAAAACACAAAAAAAATTTTTTTTTTTCCAAGCCGGGTGTGGTAGCACACGCTTGTAATCCTCGCGCTGGGAGGCTGAGACAGGAGGATCTCACAGTTTCGAAGCCAGCCTCAGCTACTTAGTGAGGCTCTCAGCAACTTAGTGAGACCCTGTTTCCAAATAAAATATAAAATAGGTCTGGGAGGGTAGCCTGGAGGTAGAAATCCTCTGGGTCCCACCCCCCAGTACCACCAAAAAATAAATAAATAAAATGTTTGTGTCTCTCCCATCTAAAAAACAACAAATCTACATTGCTCTACATCTATCATTCTATCTTTTAAAGGCTTTTCTCTCCTGCAAAGCCTTTTTCCAAATAACTTTGCATGGCTCACTCTTTCCTTTTCTTCGATCTCTACTCAAATATTACCCTAATGTGGTTCACTCTCTGCACTACACAGAAAGTAGCATCCCTCTACTCAGGTCTGGTACTCCTGGTGCCCCATCACCATATGACACTATGGGGAGTCACTATACTAAATACATTACATAATTTATGTTATAACAGCCATGATATGGGTAAAGAAAATAAGGCTTAAAGGCTAACTTGCTAAAAGTCATAAAATTTGTTAAATGCTGGAGCCATAATTCAAATTCAGCTAAATTCATGGTTGGTATCACAAAGTTTAGTGAGGGCAAATATAATAGCTTGTATTTTCTTTTCTCTTTGAAAAGAAGACAGGGTCATCTGCTAAGAATAAGGTAATGAGATGGAAAATTTGAGAGAAATAAAAGTCTGAAATAATCTTGTGAAAAATAGGAGAGCTGACCAGAAAATATTAAAGGACTACCAGGCAAAATTAAAGATTCATCAAAATTAAGAAATAAGGAAAGTCGGGCGTGGTGGCGCACACTTGTAATCCCAGCAAGCCAGAAGCTGAGACCGGAGGATTGCGGTTCGCAGACAGCCTCAGCTACTTAGTGAGGCCCTCTGAACTCAGTGAGACCCCGTTTCAAATTAAAGAATAAAAGATAGGGCAGGGGGTGTAGCTTGGAGATCAAATGCCCCGGGTTCCATCCCCAGACACCCTCCCCAAAAAAAGGAATAAAGATTCACAGTGACAATAAATACCTCTTCACTGTCCCTGATTATTTTTTTATCAGGAGTAAGGGATAAAGAAGGCTGACAGTCAGATTAGTGATTCTGAACAAAGGTAGATGATGCGTGTGAGCAATTCTGTCCCCTTAGGATATTTGGCAATGTCTGGAGACAATTTTGGTTGTTGTGCAGGAAAAGGGTTGTTACTAGCACCAGTGAAGTCAGAGTGTTGTTAAAACATTGTACAATGGCAAGAGGCTGCCTTTGACATTGTACAATAAAGAATTATTTGGTTAAAGTATTCATAATGCTGAGGATGTAAAACTCTGGGTAGAATGATCCAAATTGGAAGATTTCCTAAACACATAAATAGACAATAGAAACAAGGGAGTTGAAATCACTGATCAAAGTTAAGGTGATACACCATAAAAGTGGTAATGAAAAAGTTAATAAAGGAGGAGCCAAGAGCCCAACAAGGATGCCAAAGTGGCCTTTGTGTTAGAGATGCCTGAATGGCTGCCTTGTACCCAGTAAGAGGACAATGTCATTGGGTGAGTGGCAAGAAAATCTATTGACATTTTAAAAAGGGGAGTAGCAGCAAAGGTTGAAGCAATATTTCAGAATTGTAAATCCACAAGGGCAAGCAGTAGAGATTAAGTAGGGCAGGAGAAGTAGGAGGCAAAGAGATCACTTAGGAGATTATTACTGTTATCCAGGAATAGTGTGATAAAGGCTCTGACAGTTTGCAACCATGAAGACAGAAAACTACCATTTACTGTGAAACTGTGTGGACTACACAGAATTTAAGAATATTCTACCTCCAAGCTACACTTCCAGCCCTGTTTTTTTTTAATTATTATTATTTTAAAACACAGTTGCATTAAATTGTGGAGGGACACACTAAGTAGTTGAGGCTGAGGCTGGCCTCAAACCTATGATAACTCCTGATTCAGCCTCCCAAGTACTGGGATTACAAGCCTGTACCACCACACTTGGCCCACATTCATTACATCACTTATTTCTCACTTAAAATTTTAAGGTCTATTGTTTCTATTTTATCTGCAGAGGTTAAAGGAAATCCATATGGCCATATAGAATTTATGGCAGAGCTAGGATTCACTCCAGAATGATCTGATTCCAAATTCACACTTAAATAAATTAAAACATTAGGAGCTGTGACTCTAAAAATGGAGAAACTGGCCGGGCATGGGGGCCCACGCTTGTAATGCCTGCACCAGGGAGGCAGAGACAGGAGGACTGAGCAGGTTCCAAGCCAGCCTCGCTGGCTTAAGAGACCCTGTTTCCAAATAAAATATGAAATAGGTCTGGGAGTATAGCTCGGAGGTAGAAAGCCTTTGGGTTTGGTGGTTTGGTAGAAACCACCAAAAAAAAAAAAAAAAAAAAAAAACTTTAAAAATGAAATTTTGAAGCCAGGCATGGTGACAAACACTTGTAATCACTGTGCTTGGGAGGATGAGACAGGAGGATCACAAAGGTTTGAAGCCAGCCTCAGCTGGGTTAAGAGACCCTGTTTCCAAATAAAATGTAAAAATAGGTCTGGGAGTGTAGCCCAGAGGTAGAAGGTCCCTCGGTTCTATCCCCAGTCCCACCAAAAAAAAAAAAAAAAAAAAAGGAAAGAAAAGAAAAGAAAAGGAAAGAAATGTTGAAGCATTTAATAAATAAGTAGCCTCTTAGCCTACCTGAAAGGAGTAACTACTGCATTCCCTCACTCCAGCCCCAGTATGTCTATAGGAGTGATCTTCCTTCCAGGCCACAAGCACTTGAGGATCCATGGGGCAAGCTGCAGGAGCAGTGAGCGACTGCTAAGAGTATGGCGGTGTGGATCCTCTCAGAACATCTTCATTCTTTTCTTTGCTTTCTATGGGGCAGACATACTCTTTCATGTTCTTTTCCTCAAATGTGCAAGCTGTCCCCAACCTCTAGCCTTGCACATACTGCTCTTATTTTTAGAATGAGATTTCCCAGGCTCTTGTCTGAATGGGTTCATTCTCAGTCTTCAGGCCTCAACTGAATGACCACCTCTTCTAACAAGCCTCTTCTGACACCTTCATCCAAAGTGACTTCACAAGTTACTCTTCCCTACTCCTCTATTTATTTGCTCCATGGCATTTAGCACAACCTATATTTATTTACTTACTTGTTCATAGAATGAAAAGTTTCTTAGGGGCAGGGACTTTGTCTTGCTTAATCACCAATTTCCAATACAAGTGTCCAATAAATATTTGTTGAATGCATGAATAAGGTATTAACAAGAGTTACAGTAAAATAATAATTAACATTACTGGGTACTTAACATACACCAGCCTCTCTACTAAGAAATTTACTGATAACTCAATCAGCATAATAACCAAACCCTATGCAGTAAGTACTATAATTGCTTACCAAATGCAGAAATTAAAAAACATAGACACAGGACGTGTGGTGGCACACTCTTGTAATCCCAGCATTTGCGAGGCAGAGACCAGAGGATTGGGGTTCCTGGACAGCCTCAGCTACTTAGCAAAGCCATTCCCAACTCAGTGAGACACTGCTTCAAAAAATATAAAGACTAAAAACATAGGACTGAGGGTATAGCTCAGAGGGTAGAATGTCCCTGGGTTCCATCCCCAGTACTGCAAAAAAAAAAAAAAAAAAAAGAAAAGAAAAAGAAAAAGAGAAAAGATAGACACAGCTGTTAATTACCTTGTCCAATGGCCACAAGACTGAGTGGATGAGGGCCTCTCCTCTCCAGGGTAGCCCAAATTTGGCAAAAAGGGAGACAAGGACACTTCTTTCCTTAGTTTCCCTGCTTCCATCTTTTCTCTCACTGTTCTCACATCAATTTACTCTTACAGCTTTTAATTTTCATCACTGCTTTTCCATTGTCCCTCCTCACAATTATTTCTGACTACTAACTCAAAATGATTTCATGGTATATTTTCATATTTACAATTTCATGTAATTAAATAGTACCCACTAAAGTATTTTACAAGATCTACAAGCTTAGATTTTCTTCCTTCCTTCCTTCCTTTCTTTCTTTTTGTGGCAGTACTAGGGATATTGAACACACTGATATTCTACTTCCAAGCTAAAACCCTAGCCTTATTTTTTATTCTTTATTTTTGAAACAGGGTCTCACTACGTTGCAAAGGGGCTCAAGTGCTGTGGTGGTGAACTTGCGATCCTCAGGTCTCAGCCTCCCAGGTACTGGGATTACAGGTGTGCACCACCACACCTAGCTACAATTTAGTTTTTAGTTGTAGCAACAAGAAGTCACTAACTGCTGCTTCTTTTTACATAGTTGCACTCATAAAGAACACAGCTTGGTTCTGAAGTGTTCAGAATAAAACAGAAACAAGGAAGGAGAAAAGATTACAAAGTTGAGTGTAAATACTGTCCAAGCCTAACTTTACTGTAAAGAGTTCCTTTTATATTATGTCTGAAATTCTGCTCTGGAGTACAAACTTTAGATTTATATGTTGGTATTGCTCTATTTCACATTGTCACCACAGAATCTTCCATAGTTGTTCCCATATCAGCTTAGAGCTACAATCATTCTCAGGGGAAAAAGTAAGTTTGGGCTCCTGACTCTCTCTAGACAAATATGGCAACTTTGAGAAAGCTTTCTAGGGAGTGCAATCAGATCACTGTCACAATACTTCTTTGAGAGTCCCAAGAGGAAGTTTTCCTGCCAACTTTAGAGACTGATACTTGTACCACAAAAGAAATCTTAACTTAAACTGGAAGAAAGAGGAGAGAGGGAGGGAAGGAAGGAAGAAATCATCTAACAAAAATTCCTTATCCTTATAGTTTATTTCTTAAAACTACAAATAACACCCCCCCCCCCTTACTGGGGATAAAATCCAGACATTCTACCTCCAAGCTACACCCCTAGCCCTATTTTTTATTCTTTATTTTGAAACAAGGTCTCACTAAGTTACAGAGGGCTTCACTAAGTAGCTGAGGCTATCCTCGAATCCAGAGCCTCCTATCTCAGCCTCCCAAGTACTGGGATTACAAGCGTGGGTCCAGCTAAATAAACTTTTAAACTACATTTTTTTTTCTTTGAAGGCAAGCTAAGGGTCCAAAGACATTCCTTCTAATGTAAACAAAGTTGGGCAAAGGAAGGGAAATGATAATCTACAATGAATATTTAAAAGATCACAAAGAAAAGAGGTGAATAAAATTTTAAAACCATTAAAAATATAAGAGAAAAAGAACACATTACACTTTTTTTTTGGGGGGGGGAGGTGGTACTGGGGAATGAAACCCTTCTATCTCTGGGCTATACTGCCAGATCTATTTTTATATTTTATTTGGAAACAGGATCTCTTAAACCAGCAAGGCTGGCTTTGAACCTGTGTGATCTCCACCTCCCAAGCATGGGGATTACAAGTGTGTGCCACCATGCCCAGCAACACATTACACTTTTATATACCAAGGTTAAAGTGGCAAATTCAAAATGGGGGAAGTGAATCAAACACTTGAAAATACATTCAAAATTCAAGCAAAATCTCAAGGTACAGAGACATAGAATGAAATAATACATTTGTAGCAAAAAAAAACATTTAAATGGATACTCTTAAAATCTAAATAAACACATATGCAAGCATCACAGACTTTTTTTGGTGTGTGGTAAAGGCATGGAACCCAGGGGCATTTCACTTCTGAGCTATATCCCCAACCTATTTTTTATTCTTTATTTTGAAACATCTGAGTTGCAAAAGGCCTCACTAAGTAGCTGATGCTGTCTACAAACCACAAGCTTCCTGTCTCAGGCTCCCAAATGATGTGATTATAAGCATGCACCACCATGCCCAGCTCACAGGCTATTTTTATTTTTCTTTTTATTTATTTTGCGGTACTGGGGATGGAATCCAGGGACATTCTACCTCCAAGCTACACCCCTAGCCCTATTTTTTAATCTTTATTTTGAAACAGGGTCTCACTGAGTTGCAAAAGGCCTCAACTAAGTAGTAGCTGAGGCTGGCTTTGAACCTGGATCCTCCTGTGCTAGCCTCCCAAATGCTGGGGTTAGAAGCCTGCGCCACCACGCCTGGCTCACAGGCTATTTTTAAATAGACAAAAACAAAACTTGAAATTTCTGAAAGCACTTATTATAAAAATAATAAATTCAGTAACAATTAAAAGAGAAGCATAAGCCGGGCGTGGTGGCGCACGCTTGTAATCCCAGCATTCGGGAGGCTGAGACCGGAGGATTGTGGTTTGCGGACAGCCTCATCTACTTAGTGAGGCCTCTGCAACTCAGTGAGACCCGGTTTCAAAAAAAAGAATAAAAAATAGGGCAGGGGGTGTAGCTCAGAGGTCAAATGTCCCTGGGTTCCATCCCCAGACCCGCAAAAAAAAAAAAAGAGAAGCATAAATGTTCTACTTTCAAAGGTAAATAAATTTTATGGTTCAGTCATTTAAACAAATCAGAAAAGTGACCACTATAAATGGAGACCATAAACCAGGCCTGGTGGCACACACTTGTAATCCCAGCATCCGAGAGGCAGAGAACCAAAGATCGTGGTTCAAAGACAGCCTCAGCTACTTAGTGAGGCCCTTCACAACTCAGTAAGAACCTGTTTCAAAAATTTCAAAAAAGACTAAAAAATAAGACTGGGGGTGTAGCTCGGAGATAGAATGCTCCTGGGTTCCATCCCTAGTACTGAAAAAAAAAAAAAAATCGGGCTGGGGATGTAGCTCAGAAATAGAATGTTCCTGGGTTCAATCCCTAGCACCCCCCCCCCCAACACACACACAATTTTTTAAAATAACAAATGGAGGCCAAAAATTTATGTAAAGATAGAAAATGTTAGCCAGGCGTGGTGGCTCACGCTTGTAATCCCAGCATTCACAAGACTGAGACAGGAGGACCGTGGGTTTGTAGACAGCCTCAGCTACTTAGTGAGGCCCCCACAACTCAGTGAGACCCTGTTTCAAAATAAAGAATAAAAAACATAGGACTGGGGGTGTAGCTCGGAGGTAGAATGGCCCTGGGTTCCATCCCCAGTACCGAAAAAGCAAAAAGATAGGAAATACTGATAAAATGAGAAAGCTCCCAAATTATGTTTTCCTTCCAACTGAGATCTCCAATCACATTTCAAACAGAGACAAAGAAAGAAATAGGAGAGTCTTTTCTTTCAACAGCCTGTGGGATGTAGGTATATGATATCTGTGTGTCTTGACATGAAGTTACTTTGCAAAAATTGGAAAATTATTATTCCATAGTATATAATTTAAAAGTTCCATTATAAAATGAGTTTGTGGGGCCTGGCGTGGTGGTGCACGCTTGTAATCCCCACGCTTGGGAGGCAGAGACAGGATAGCGCTGGTTCTGAGCCAGCCTCACTGGCTTAAGAGACCCTGTTTCTAAATAAAAAAATATAAAATAGGTCTGGGAGTGTAGCCCGGAGGTTGAAGGGCTTCCAGGAACCCCAGTACCACCAAAAAAATAATAATAATAAAATGAGTTTGTGGGTTCGAAAAGTGCCAGTGCCCAGCATGGTGATACACACTTGTAAGTCTATTAATTAGATTACTGAAAAAGGAGGATTGCAGATTCAAGGCCAGCCCCAGCAACTTAGTGCTAAAATATTTCAAGTTAAAAATATATTAAGAAACAAGAATATTTAAACTAACTTCTTAGCTGGGTGTGGTGGTGCATGCTTGTAGTCCCAGCATTTTAGAGGCTGAGACAGGAGGATCATGGTTCCCAGACAACCTCAGCTACTATTTAGTGAAGCCCTTTGTAACTCATTGAGACTCTGTTTCAAAATAAAGAATAAAAAATGGGGCTGGGAGTGTAGCTTGGAGGTAGAATGCCCTTGGGTTCCATCCCAAAAACTACAAAAAAAAAAAAAAAAATAGTTAACTTCCTTTCATGTTATGGAAATAAAACAATGTGATTTTAAGCCAGGCGTGGTGGCACACGCTTGTAATCCCCACACTTGGGAGGCTGAGACAGGAGGATCGCACAGCCTCAGCTGGCTTAAGAGACCCTGTTTCCAAATAAAATATAAAAAATAGATCTGAGAGTATAACCCAGAGGTAGAAGGCCCCTAGGTTCCATCCCCAGTACCACACACACACACACACACCAAAAAAAAAAAAAAAAAAAAAAAAGTGATTTTTAAGTAAGTGAAAAAAATTAGGGTGATTTTTTGGAGGATACTGGGCAGGGTCATTCAACTTCCAAGCTACACCCTGAAATCCCTCTGTTATTTTTCTTATTTTAAAACAGGGTTCCACTAAATTGCTGAGCGTCTCACTAAACTGTTGAGGCTTGCCTCAAACCCTGTATTGGGATAACAAGCATGTACCACCATACCAGGCTAAAACTTTAGTCTTAAGAGATTTCAATATAGTGAGTGTGAAGATATGGGGATTCGTCTACAGGTAGTAAAAGTTGTAAACTTGTTATAACATTCTTTGATGGTAATGAAATAGTATACAACACAAAACCTTGCATAAAACCAACAAGCAATGCTCCTTTTTCTTACACTTTTACTGGTGCATTATAGTTTTGTCACAATGTGGTTCACAGTGATGGTGACATGCATCACTCAGTAATAGCTTCAATTTCTGTTCTCAGTTATTTATGCCTTCTTCCATTTAAGAATATCAAATATCCCCTTCTAATGCCATGTTTTCAGTGCCTATATATAGTCAGAATATATTTCTCTGCTGTTAGGTTTGGCCATGATTTGGTTAAGCCAGTGCAATGTGAGCAGAAATGGGACATATGCCAATTCTGAGCAAAAGTTTTAAATGCATGTTTCCGACAGTTCTGTTGCTAATTTTCCCTTGGTTATAAAAACAATATGTCCCACACAGGGGCTATTTCTTCAGCCTGAACCCTGAAATGATGAAAAGAGAGGTGAAATAGAGACCTAGCCAATTGTAACTAACATATAACACAAGCAAGAAGCAAACTTTTGTCATTGTAAGTCACCAAGAT
Source organism: Muscardinus avellanarius (assembly GCF_963383645.1). NCBI lineage: Eukaryota > Metazoa > Chordata > Mammalia > Rodentia > Gliridae > Muscardinus > Muscardinus avellanarius. The sequence continues at coordinate 111,906,026 of NC_137789.1, forward strand.
TTTGAAGTTGCTTGTTAGTGTAGCAAAAGCTAACTAATACAGGAGGATAAAAAAGTATTTAAGAGTGGGGGTAGGGTGGTGGGTGGCACACTTTTAATATCAGTACTTGAGAGGCTGACAGGAGGATTTCAGATTCAAGGGCAGCTTCAACAAGTAGTGAGATTCTTATCAACCTAGCAAAACACAGTTTCAAAATAAAAATTAAATAGGATGGGGTATAGCTCAGAGGTAGAATGCCTGTGGTTCAATTCCTAGTCTCTCACACACACACACACACACACACACACACACACGCACACGCACACGCACACGCACAGACACACACAATTTAGAGAAATGTTAAATTAATCCATAGAGGTTTTTTCCAAGTAGGACCCAAATTTTTCCCTTAGGACTTGATCAAATTTAGTTTATTTTTTAAATTACCTCAGAAAAGAAATTAATTCTGGATGCTGAGACAGGTGGATCACAGTTCACAGACAGCCTCAGCTACTAAGTGAGGCCCTTTGCAACTCAGTCCTGTTTCAAAGTAAAAAAAAAAAAAAAAAACCTGGGGGTATAGCTTGGAGGTAGAATAATGCCCCTGGTTTCTATCCCCAGTATCACAAAAAAAAAAAAAAAAAAAAAAAAAGAGAGAGAGAGAGAAAAAGAAAAGAAATAAAGACATATTCATGTAAAAGTATGTATATATACAGTCATAGCAGCATTACTCATAATGATCAAAATATGGAAAACAACCCAAATACACATCTAAGGATAATATTAACTATCATATATGTGTGCAAGAGACCCTGTTTCCAAATAAGAAATAAAATTGGGCTAGGGGTGTAGCTCAGAATGCCTCTGAGTTCCATCCCCAGTACCACACACACAAAAAAAATGAAGAACTGATGAATACTACATGGCTGAAACCTCGTTGACATTTTGGTAAGTGAAAGAAGCCAGTCACAAAGACCACATGTTATGAGATTCCAGTTATATAAAATATCCAGAATAGGCATTTCTGCATAGAAAGAAAGTAGATTAGTGGTTGACTTAGGCTGGAGGGATTGGGGAAAAGAGGAAATTCGACTGCTAAGTGATACGGAGTTTTGAGGTTGATGAAAAAGTTTTAAAATTGATTGTGTTGATGGTTGCACAGGTCTATGAGTATGCTAAAACGCTAGAATAGTGTACTTTATTGGGTAAATGTTATATAACTTATATCTCAATCAAACTATTATCTTAAAAGGCTATGAATTTTTTTTTGGGGGGGGCGGGTCTGGAGATGGAAACGAGGGGCATTAGACCTCCGAGCTACACCCTCTGCCCTATTTTTTATTCTTTATTTTGAAACAGGGTTTCACTAAACTGCAGAGGGCCTTACTAAAATAGCTGAGGCTATGCATGAACTACCATCCTCCTGTCTCAGCCTCCCAAATGCTGGGATTACAAGCATGTGCCCAACTGGAATGGTTGGTTTAAAAAAAAAAAAAAAAAAAAACTATAAATGAAATCAGCCAGGTGTGGTGGTGCACACTTGTAATCCCAACATATAGGAGGCTGAGAGAGGAGGATCCCAGTTCAAGGACAACCTCAGCTACTACTTAGTGAGGCCCTTTGCAACTCAGTGAGATCCTGTTTCAAAATAAAGAATAAAAAATAGGGCAAGGGATATAGCTCAAAGGTAGAATGCCCCTGTGGTTCCATCCCAGTACTAGGAAAAAAAAAAAAAGATAAATGAAGTCAGTTTTCTACTCTAAAGCTATACAAGCTTTCTTTGCAAACTGGGAAGACACCACTGGAAATCACAAACCTACAGAAAAAGCCCTAAGTACCTGGAAGAGTAGGCAAGTAACACACTTAAAAAAAAAAAAATCAGAGGGGCCAGGCATGCTGGCGCAGGCTTATAATCTCAGTACTCGGGAGGCTGAGACAGGAGGATCACACAGGTTCAAAGCCAGCCTCAGCCACATAGTGAGGCTCTCAGCAACTTAATGAGAGCCTGTTTTTAAATAAAGTATAAAATAAGTCTGGGAGTATAGCCTGGAGGTAGAAAAGCCTCTGGGTTCCACTCCCAGTTTCATACACGCACACACACACACAAAAAAAAAAAAAAAAAAAATCAGAAAATTTTCTTTTTATAAATCTAATTCTAAACACAACTTTCAATAATATGGATTCAAAAAGCCAAATTCTCAGAAAATAAGGAAAAGTAATGCATAACCCTTTGTTAAATGTCAAAGCAATCATTCACTATGAGTTGTAATATACAAAGGCACAAGAAAGTTGTTCTTCACCTTGGAGAGATAAATAATTTACTGAGTACAGTGGGCTCAAGGTTCCAAAAGGCTACCTTTCAGACAAGTCCTTGAATTTAGAAATGAAATGACAGTACATAATTTTCCCCTAAAAAATGCAGCAACGCTGGGCAAGGAAGGTAGCAAGCCGGGCCTGGTAGCAAAAGCTTGTAATCCCAGCATCTGGGAGGCTGAGACAGGAGGATCCAGGTTCGCAGAGAGCCTCAGCTATTTAATGAGGCCCTTCACAACTTAGTAAAACCCTGTTTAAAAAATAAAAAGACTATCCGGGCGTGGTGGCCCATGCTTGTAATCCCCACACTTTGGAAGCAGAGACAGGAGGATCAAGCAGGTTTGAAGCCAGCCTTCTCTGGCTTAAGAGACCCTAATTTCAAATAAAAAGTATAAAATAGTCTGGGAGTATAGCCCAGAGGTAGAAGGATTTCCAGAAACCCCAGTACCACCAAAAAAACAAACAAATAAATAAAAATAAATAAAAAGACTAAAAAATAGGGCTGGGTGTGTAGCTTGGAGGTAGAATGCCCATAGGTTCCATCCCCAGTACTGAAAAAAAAAAAACAAAAAACAAAAAAAAGCAGCAAAGTAGCTTTAGAAGAGTGAAGCATTTGTTGGAAAGACCACAAATATATTATGTACATGATATCATGATAAATACCCAAGTATCATGGGTAAATGAATAAATACTCTGGTATCATAATAAATACCCAGATGTCAGAGTGCTGGATTATACAGTTGTTTTATTTTTTAGTTTTTTGAGGAGCCTCCATACTGTTTCCTATAACAACTGCACCATTTTATAATCCCATCATCAGTATACAAGGGTCCAATTTCTCCACATCATCACCAAAATCCTAGTTAAAATAATGCTTTTTTTTCCCCCCCTTGAGGTGCTAGGGATTGAATCCAGGGACACTTTACCTCCAAGCTACACCTCCAGCCTTATTTTATTCATTATTTAGAAACAGGGTCTCATTAAGTTGCAGAGTGTTTCACTTAAAAAACTGAGGCTGGCTGCAAACCCACGATCCTTCTGTTTCAGCCTCTTAAGTACTGGGATTACAAGCATGTACTCAGCTGCATTTTTCAAATAATGCCCCCCACATATAGGACATTAGAATTAAAATAAGCCAGGCATGATGGCACACCCTTGTACTGGGGAAGTACTTGGAAGGCTGACACAGAAGAATGCAGGCTCAAGGCCAGTCTTAGCAGCCTAGAAAGATTCTCAGACAACCTAGCAAGGCCCTGTTTTCACATGAAAAATAAAAAATAAAAAGGGCTAGGGGTACAACTCAGAGGTAGAATGTCCCTAGGTTTAATCCCCAGTACCACACAGAGACACAAAAAGAATTAAAACACATATGAACTGTTACATTTATATAAGGTAGATTTTATAATTTCCATTTTACAGGTAAGGATACAAGTTCAAGAATCCCAGTCATTATAAGGTAAGGTTGGAATTTGAACCCAGATCTCCAGCTCCTGAAACTTACTCAGGGCACAAGAATGCCCTATATATTACTAACTCATTTCAGTGCCATTTTATTGGATATTGTAATTATTATATCGGGTTTATACTATTTTAGTTATAAAAGGTGCTGCAGAAGACCAAAGAAGTAATTCACTGCAAAAGACTGAACAAAGGTACTGATGTTAACTGTGTTTTTATTTTAAAGTTAAAAATTCTATTACTAACTGCATCACACTTTTTCAGCCCTTTCTCCCAATACTTACTTATAAATGGCACTAAATCTAAGGCCTTATACAAGTTTTAAAAGCACTTTATTAAGAATGGTGTTACGGTTTTGAAGCTGATGTTACGGTTTGAGAATATGTTACAGTTTTGGGAAAAGTGTCCCTGAGGACTTCCTGTTAGGGTTCCAGACACAATTTCCCTCAAACACAAAAAAACACAAAAACAGAAAAACCACGGGTTCTTGTCCTGAGCTAAAGATAAATATACATTAGCCCGGACTCTTGCTGAAGATTTAAAGAAGTGTATTAAAAAGATAGAAATACAGAAGATAGTTACAGCCCCATGACATGGGAGAGGGGGTTTCGAGTGAATGCCCCACCAAAATATAACACGTGGACGAGACCTTTTATACCCATGACCTCCATCTTGTTTACGTAATTTTGACGTAGTAAATGTCCCTGTAAGGTTCCTCCCCTTACCATGTAAGGTACCTCCCCAAAGTGTCTTTCACAAAGGTCAATCCCCTCCTCCATCCTAGCTAGATTATTATGTAGATCTCTCTTTAGAAAGAGGAAGTCCTAGCTCCCCTCTCCTATGGACTTGCTAATTACTTTTAGCTAAGTCAATCTAAGTTCCAATAGCTGTTTGCTTCCTGACTGAAACCAAGACCAAGTCTTCCTTTCCCCAGGTCTGCCATTTTGACACACTTATTTTTTAAATATATCTATTAATAATCAGAGCTTTCTCAAATCTTCCCAAGCCATTCCCAACACTGGTACAAATAGTACCATTGTTTCTGTCAGATGATTTGTTAATTCTCCACCAAATTCATTATCTGAGAACAAACTGTAGTGGTATTAAGAGGGAAAGACAAGGGAAGGGAAGGAGAGGAAAGGGTTTACTTTGGTATTTAAAATATAGTCAAGTTGATCTTTTTCTGATATTAGAAAATAATTTCTAAGAAATACATTCTTCTTCCTGTGTTAAAATAGCATGCCAATGGCCGGGCGTGGTGGCGCACGCTTGTAATCCCCGCACTTGGGAGGCAGAGACAGGAGGATCGCGCAGGTTCGAAGCCAGCCGCGTGCGCTGGCTTAGGAGACCCTGTTTCCAAATAAAAATATAAAATAGGTCTGGGAGTGTAGCCCGCAGGTAGAAGGGCTTCCAGGAACCCCAGTACCACCAAAAAAAAAAAAATAGCATGCCAATGGCTGGCTAACAAGGCAATGTATTTTATTCATTTACATATAATCATTTTGATATTGATTCTAATTGTGAAATGTGCTATAATAAAATGAAATACACAAGAGATACTTAAGGCCTGAATCACTTTTATAAATTTTGTTAGTGTGCAGATTTCATCCCATCCTACTCTGGTGGCCATGTAAGGCAATCGATCCCTCACATCAGCAACAGCTCAGTATTGCACGTCAGTAACCCACTTAATACTGAAGTTGAAACCTGCTTCTTCTCACCCTGTTCTCAGTGAAAGCAAAACAGCTATTTTTTATAGAAGATGGAAGCTTTAAAACCCTTCCATCTTGAGGTGGGGATGTAGTTAAGTGGTAGAGCTTTTGCCTAGCATACAGGATCCCCAGATCCCTAGCACTGTAAAAACAATAAAACCCTGCCAGCTCTTCAAATGGAAATTCACCCACAACTACCAACAGAATACATTCTTTGCCCAATTCTTTTTTAAATTAAAAGCAAGGGAACAACTGGGCATGGTAACACACACTTGTAATCCCAGTACTTGGAACGCTGAGACAGGAGGATGCCTTAGCAAAGAGTGTGACTCTCAACCCTGTTTAAAAAAAAATTAAAAAGGCTAGGAGTGTAGCTTATGTCCCTAGGTTCAAACCCCAATACAAACAAACAAAATGAAGGAAAAAATTCTTGGCGATAAAAAAGATTAAGCCTTATATCCCAAATCTATTGGGCAATTTTGAGAACATGAGCTGCAGAGTTCTAAACAGCAACAATAATAGAATATAGATAATAGTTATTGCACATACACTATGTATCAGGCAATATGTCTGGTGGTTAAAGGCATTATTATCTTAAATGACTCTCAAAACAACTCCCTGAAGTAGATAGCATTTTTATACTCATTTGCAGATGCAGAACCAGCCTTAGTGCTAAGTGACCTATACAAAATGACAGCTCCTAAGAGACCAGAAGGGAGAGAGATCTGAAAACAAAGGGGCTGAGAAATTAGGCTCTGGACTTGAAGGCCCCAGGCCATTTTTAATCCTTCAAAATTCTAAATTAGACAACCATTTAACCACAAAATTTCATAACTATAATTATAGGGTTTTGGTTTGATTTTTAGCTTTTAGTTCAACTCAGGACAATTCAATATGGATAGCATATGCTTCTCTATTTACAATCTTTAGTTTAAAATGGGGAGGCACCTATTAATAAGATTTTGAGGAAAGCATTTCTCTATTCAGGGCTGAACCCAGGTATATTCTACCTCTGAGCTACACCCCAGCCCTATTTTGGACTGAGACTCCAACCTGTCTACTTGCTGGTGGGAAAAGCCCGACACATTGGCTGCTAGAAGTGTCCAATGATGACTGCAACTTTCCCTAGGCACAAAGATGTCAAGAATAATTCATAAATTTTTGACTTAAGAAACTGGGGGATATGATTTAATCTGTAAGCGTGTGTGTGTGTGTGTGTGTGTGTGTGTGTGTGTGTGTGTGTGTGTTTTACTGGGGGTGGAAACTAGGGGCCCTCTAGTTTCTGGGCTACACCCAGTCCTATTTTATTTTTTATTTGAAAACAGGGTTTACCTAAGTTGTTGAGAGCCTCATTAAGTTGCTGAGGCTGATTTTGAACCTGTGCTCCTCCTGTCTCAACCTCTCAAGTACTGGGATTACAGGCATGTGCCACCACATCCAGCTGTAATATATACATATACATATACAAATACATATACATATATATATATTTGTGTGTGGGGGGGGGGGTGGTATTGTGAGATGGAATCCAGAAGCATTCTACCTCTGAGCAACACTCCCAGGCCTATTTTTTCTTTTTTTTTTTAATTTTTGAAACAGGGTTTGAGTTGCGAAGGGCCTTCCTTGCTAAGTTTAGCTAAGGCTGCCCACGAATGGTGATCCTCTGGTCTCAGCCTCCTGATTGCTGGGATTACAAGTATATATCACCATGCCCGGCTTTGTAATTTATATTTTAATGAGATGGCAAACACTATGGAAAATATTGGTTTGGAGGGGAAAAAACCAAGAGTAGAGTGAGAAAAGATCTTATGAATCATTTGCTTCATATGAATCATTTGCTCAAACTTGTTAGTGCAACTTGCCAAATATGACAAAGTATCAGTACATTCTGGAAGAGCCACATTCTCACTTTACCAATACCTTTAGCAATGAAGCTGAACTCAAAACACGCTTTAAAGAATATGTGTGGCCGGGTGTGGTGAAATACGCTTGTAATCCCAGCATTTGGGAGGCTCAGACAGGAGAATTACAGTTCACAGACAGCCTCAGCTACTTAGTGAGGCCCTTTGCAACTCAGTGAGACCCTGCTTCAAAATAAAGAATAAAAAATAGCATGGAGGTATAACTTGGAGGTAGAGTGTCCCTGGGTTCCATCCCTAGTATTGCAAAAAAAAAAAAAAAAAAAGTATGCTTTTACTGAAATCAAAATAGTAGCTGGAGACAGGAGGATCACAGTTCAAGGACAGCCTCAGCTACTACTTAGTGTGAGGCCCTTTGCAACTCAGTAAGACCTTGTTTCAAAATAAAGAAAAAAAAATAGGCTGTAGCTCAGAGGTAGAATGCCCCTGGGTTCCATCCCCAGTACCGCAAAAAAAAAAAAAAAAAAAAAAAAAGAAAAAGAAATAGTTATCAAAATAGTAAAAACAAGGTTATCTGTTAATATTATATGTGCTTCTTTAATGCCTCATTAAACACAAGATCTTTTACTGATCTAATAGCCACCATAGTTTCAAAGTACTCCTGGTCATCAGTATTGCTTTTGTAAATTGTTTGTCGATATTTTTTATACATTTTATTCCATTAAGATTTTTTTATATTGAGGGACCCAGAAGGTCAGTGCGTGAAGTAGGCCGTGGAGGCGCAGGTCTCCCCACAGTCCCTAAGAGCAAAGGCTGAGTCTGAGAGCCTGGCCTGACAAGCAAGGACACTTCACTTCACTTCACTATGGAGGGAGGCAGCGGAAGTGGCAACAAGACCACTGGCGGCCTGGCCAGCTTTATGGGGGCTGGCAGCGAGGGCTACTCACACATGGATTTGGCCAGGGTACCGCTAACTGGTACGAACCCTGTTTCCTTATTTAAACATGGATCCATGACATCTTGTGTAGGCTACAGATGAGTTCATTTTGCATACTGGAGCTTATAAGACCTAGGGCCGATTTGAGCTTGCCTTCTTCACCACTGGAGGATGGTGCATGTCAGGGGCTGCATTTGGGGCAGTGAATGGTGTTCGGCAGGACTGAAGGAAACCCAGAACACGGCCGGGTCCAAAATAAAAAATGTACAGATTGTGAATATGGTTAACTGGGCAAGGGGCACTTTGGGCTAATACTTTAGGTTCTCTTGTTTTGCTCTATGGCACATTTGGTGTTATCATTGAGAAAACACCAGGTGCTGAAGGTAATCTCAACACAGTAGCTGCTGGAACCATGACAGACATGTTGTATAAATGTACAGGTGGTCGTCAGGGACAGCCGGAGGTGGTCTGGCAGGAGTAACACTTACCAGCCTCGATGCACTCTATAATAACTTGGAGCACATGAAAGGCTCCTTACTCCAAGACTCTACAGATTCTACGATTCATGGATGGGGGACACTTCAGTGGTTGTCCAGACCAATAAGTCATTCTGGAGTTATTTCTCTCTTCTACCTACAATTAGTTAGAAAAAATGGATTCTGATTTGCTGTGATGAAAACCATGATGGCTCACCTGCCCTTCGCAAATTGAAGCCAAAACTCTCTGGTGGCTCACTGAGTAATATGGTTCTCTCTTAGAGAAGACCTGAACTAAAAAGCTACTTATTCCTAGAATTGAGGTCATGTTTGCTGCTTGTTCCTTTAATGATCTGAAACTGTAATGTTGCCCTGTGTTCTGAATAAAGAGTGAAAATAACCAAAGTCACACACAAAAAGATTTTTTATTTTTGTTAATTTTTTTTGAGATGAAGGTCTTACTATGTTGTCAAAGTAGCTTCAAACTTGAGCTACTGCCTCACCAGATGCATGTCACTACCCCTAGTTTATTTTATTTTTATTTTTTATATTCATTTATTTGTTACAGTACTAGGGATTGAACCCATGGGGAATTCTACCTCTAAACTACATCCCCAACTCTATTTTATTTTTTCTTTTAAAACAGTCTCATTAAGTTGCAAAAGAGTTGCAGAGTCTCACTGAGGTGCTGAGGCTGGTTGTGAACCTGCAACCCTCCTGTCTCAGCCTCCCAAGTACTGGGATTCTAAGTGTGCGCCACTACAAACAGCTATTTACTTTTACAATAATAAAATTTATGTTATGAGAGTAGTTTTAAGAACCCAGCAAAACTGAGCAAGAGGTACAGAAGTACATATATACACTATCTCCACATAGGCACAACCTCCCTCAATATCAACATCTCACAGAAAAGTGGTATATTTATTATCATTGAACCTACGCTGACACATTACTTTCACCCAAAGTCCATAGTTAACATTAGGGTTCACTCTTGTTCTTGTGTATTCTACAAATTTGACATATGTATGATGACATGTTTTAGCCACTGCAGTACTATATTTAATACAGAATTTCACTGACTCAAAAATCTGTTTCCTACTATTCATCCCCTATTCCTCCCAAGCTGTGGCAACTACTAATCTTTTAACTCACCATAGTACTGCCATCTCCAAGATGTTATATAATTGAAATCATACAGTATGCTGCTTTATAGATTGGCTTCTTTATTAGGTATTATGGAGTTAATGTTCTTCTGTATCTTTTCATAACTTGACAGTTCACTTTTTTCTAGCACTGAATGTATTATAATTGATTTATCCATTCACCTACTGAAGGACATCTTGGTGACTTCCAAGTTTGGGCAATTATGAATAAAGCTACTACAAACATTTGTGTGCAAGTTCTCATGTGCACATAAGTTTTCAATTCATTTGGGTAAACACTGAAGAGTGCAATTGCTGGGTTGAATGTTTAAGTGTACAACGTTGTTAGAAAATGCCAAACTGTCTATCAAAGTGTTATGTTATTTTGCATTCTCACTATCAAAGACTCAATTCCTATTGCTCCATGTCCCGGCCAGCATTTGCTGCCTTCAGTGTCTCGATTCTGGCCATCCTAAGAGGCATGGAGTGGAATCTCACTGTTGGTTTAATTTGCGTTTTCCTGAGGGCATACAATGTGAAATATCTTTTCACATGCTTAGTGGCCAACTATATGTCTTCCTTGGTAAAGTGTTTTAAGTTCTTCAGTCTTTTTATTTTCAATACTAGGGATGGAACTCAGGGGTGTTCTACCTCTGAGCTACACCACCCCCAGCGCTATGTTTTCTTCTTCTTCTTTTTTTTTTTTTTTTTTTTTTCCAGTACTGACTGGGGATGGAACCCAGGGGCATTGTACCTCCAAACTACACCCCTAGCCCTATTTTTTTTATTCTTTATTTTGAAACAGGATCTCACTGAGTTGCAAAGGGCCTCACTAAGTAGCTACGGCTGTCTGCGAACCACGATCCTACTGTCTCAGCCTCCTAAATGCTGGGATTACAAATATATGCCACCATGCCTGGCTTCTTCAGTCTATTTTTTAATCAGGCTGTTCATATTCTTACTGCTGAGTTTTTTAAAGAGTTCGTTATATACTCTGAATGGCAGTCCACCAAGATAAATATCTTTTTGTTTTTTATTGCGGTGCTAAGGATTTAATTCAGGCATTCTATCTGAGCTACACCCCCAGCCCTATTTTTTTTTTTTTTTAAATAGGGTGTCACTAAGTTCCAGAGAGCCTCACTAAGTTGTGGAGACTGACCTCAAACCTGCGATCCTCCTGACTTAGCCTCCAAAGCCAAGTACTGCGATTTTAAGCATGTACCACCAGGCCCAGCTAAGACATATATCTTTTGAAAACATTTCTCTCCACGCTGTGGCTTATGTTTATTCTCTTCATAGTATTTTTTACAGAAAATAAAGTTTTAGCCGGGCGTGGTGGTGCACGGAGGCGGAGACAGGAGGATCGCGCAGGTTCGAAGCCAGCTGCACTGGCTTAAGAGACCGTTTCCAAAAATAAAAAGTATAAAATAGGTCTGGGAGTGTAGCCCAGAGATAGAAGGGCTTCCAGGAACCACAGTACCACCAAAAAATAAAAATAATTAAAATAATTAAAAAATAGAAACTTGCACACAATTAAAAAAAAAAGAAAGTTTTAATGAAGTTCAGTTTATCGATTCTTTCATGGTTTGTGTGTCTGGTGTGGTATCTAAAAAATCATCAAAAAACTCAACCATCTAGAATTTCTCCTAAGTTATTTTCTAGGAATTATACAGTTTTGTACTGTTATTAACATTTAAGTCTGTGACCCATTTTGAGTAAACTTTGGTGAAAGGTGTAAGGAAGGTCTGGTTCTAGACTCATTTTCTTTACATTAATGTTAGGTTGTTCCATGGTCATTTTTTTAAAAGACTAGATCTCTCCATTGCATTGCCTTTGCTCCTTTGTCAAAAATTGGTTAATTAAAGCTGGGCGTGGTGGCACACACTTGTAATCCCAGCATTTGGGAGGCTGAGACCAGAGGATCACAGTGAGGCTCTCCTACTCAGTGAGACCCTCTGCAACTTAGTGAGACCCTGTTTCAAATAAAGAATAAAAATAGGGCAGGGGTGTAGCTTGGAGGTCAAATGCCCCTGGGTTCCATCCCCAGACCCACAAAAAAAAAAAAAAAAAAAGAAAAGAAAAGAAAATCGGTTCTTTAAAAGCTGGGTGAGATGGTGCACACTTGTAATCCTAGTACTTGGAGGCTAAAACAGGAGGATTGCAGGTTCAGCCTTGGCAATTTAGTGAGGCCCTCCAAAACTTAGTGAGACCTTATTTCCAAATAAGAAATAAAATCAAGCTGGGAGTGTAGCTCAAAGGTAGAGTGCCTCTGGGTTCAATCCCTAGTGCCACAAACACAAAACAAATCAGTTAACGATATGTGTGGATCTAATTCTGGGCTCTATTCTTTTCACTTATCTGTCTATTCTTTTACTAGAATCACATTATCTTGATTACTATAGTTTCACTGTCATCTGACTCTCCATAAAAATGTCAGAATCAGTTTGCTGATATCTACAAAATAACATATTAAGAGTTTGATTAGAATTGCATTGTGTCTATAGATTGAATTAGTTAGAACAGACATCTTGATATTGAGTCTTCCTATTCACAAACACAAGATATTTACTTATTTACTTCTCCCAATTTTTCTTAACAAAATTTTATAGGTTTCCTCATACAGATCTTATATATATATATATATATATATATATATATATATATATATATATATTGTATATATATATTGTCAGATAATAGCCAAAAATTTTACTTTTAAGTGCCAATGTGTATGGTACTGTTTTTAATTTCATTTTTTTTTCTTTTTTTTTTTTTTTTTTGCAGTACTGGAGATAGAACCCAGGGACATTGTACCCTGGAGCTGAACCCCCAGCCCTATGTTTTATTCTTTATTTTGAAACAGAGTCTCACTAAATTGCAAAGGGCCTTGCTAAGTAGCTGAGGCTGCCTGCAAACCATGATCCTCTGGTCTCTGCCTCCCAAATGCTAGGATTACAAGATTGTGCCACCACGCCCAGCCTGTTTTTAATTTTGAATGCCACATCTTCACTGCTATTATATAGAAAAGCAAATAATTCCATATAAACTTTGGTATGCCAATTTGTCAAAATAGTTTATTAGTTCTGAGAGTATTTTGGGCAAATGTTTTGCATTTTCTAGACAATCATGTCATTTGTGATGGTTTTATAAAAAATCTGTATACTAAACTTTTACACATTTTTTTCTTCTTTCTTTCTTCCTTTTTTTTTTTTTTTTTTGGCACTGGGGATTGAACCCAGAGTCATTCTACCTTTGAGCTAAACCACCAGCCTCATATTGTTTGTTATTTGGAAACAGGGTCTCACTAAGTTGCAGAGGGCCTCAATAACTTGCTGAGGCTAGCTTCAAACCTGCAACCCTCTTGCCTCAGCGTCCCAAGTACTGGGATTGCATGTGTGCGCCACCAAGCCTAGCCACTTTATCATTTTCAAAATCCAGAATAATGTAGAAAAGCATGGTAAGAAGGGATATCTTTGCCTTATTACTAAAACAAAGCAAGAAAGACTGCAGTTTTTCACCATCAATTAGTCTTTTTATTTTTAAATTATTAATTAATTTATTTATTTATTTATTTTGCAGGTCTGGGGATGGAACCCAGGGGCATTTGACCTCCAAGCTACACCTCCTGCCCTGTTTTTTTTTTTTTTAATTTGGTGCTGGGGTTCCTGGAAGCCCTTCTATCTCCAGGCTACACTCCCAGACCTATTTTATTTTTGGAAACAGGGTCTCTTAAGCCAGCTCGGCTGGCCTCAAACCTGCGTGATCCTGGCTAGTCTTTTTTTTATTTTATTTTTTATTTTTTTACAGGTCTGGGGATGGAGCCCAGGGGCATCCGACCTCCAAGCTACACCCTCTGCCCTATTTTTTCTTCTTTAATTTGAAACCGGGTCTCACTGAGTTGCAGAGGGTCTCACTAAGTAGCTGAGGCTGTCCGCGAATCGCAATCCTTTGGTCTCAGCCTCCAGAATGCTGGGATGATTACAAGCGTGCACCACCACACCCAGCCACTTTTCTTTTCTTTTTCTTTTCTTTTCTTTCTTTCTTTCTTTTTTTTTTTTTTTTTTGTGGTACTGGGGTTCCTGGAAGCCCTTCTACCTCCGGGCTACACTCCCAGACCTATTTTTATTTTTTGGAAACAGGGTCTCTTAAACCAGCGCAGCTGGCTTCGAACTTGCATGATCCTCCTGTCTCCGCCTCCCAAGCACGGGGATTACAAGTGTGCGCCATCACGCCCGGCCACTTTTTTTTTTTTTTTAAATGAATGCACTGAATGCTACAAATTTCCTTTTTTTTTAAATCTCAGACTAAATACTAATAATTGGGTTTTTGTCTGGCCTTTACTTTGGAGAAAAAAATATAGAGATTGCCTCTGAAAATAATATTGAAACCAGAAGACTAGCTTTCCACTGTATCCCCTTTAAATTTTACTGGTGTTTTGAACTACTACTTGAAAATATCAATAATTTTTTAAGTTCTGCTCACTGGACATGAATTATCAAATATTTTGGCTTTCTAAAAATTATACCATAACCCCGATTTGTAACTAAATACCTAAAGACCTAAGTCTACTTTTGTTTTAAAATGAGAAACTATGATTTAATCTATTATATCTTAAATGAATAATGAAAGTGCCTCTTGAATTAGTCTCTTCTACTATTTACGATAGTGAAACACAAAATCATTGTTTACCCTAAATGAAATAAAAACCTCTTCTAAGTCCATAATTGTTTAGGTGAAGATACTACCTGAAATTATAAAAACCTCAAGACAATGCCAATTCCTTACTGTGTTTGCTAGTCCCATCAAAGATATACCTTGCTTTCCTCATTGACTGTTAGCTAATAATAATTTTTGTCAATACCTAAAAGTGCATATTTAATTCAGAATCTAATCTATTCTATAGTTTGTTTGTTTATTTATTTATTTGCAGGGCTGGGGATCGAACCCAGAGGCATTTGACCTCCGAGCTCCACTCCCTGCCCTATTTTTTTTATTCTTTATTTTGAAACAGAATCTCACTAAGTTGCAGAGGGCCTCACTAAGTAGCTGGGGCCGTCTGCAAACTGCGATTCTCTGGTCTCAGCCTCCCAAATACTGGGATTACAAGCGTGTGCCACCAAGCCTGGCTTATTCTATAGCATTTTTATATTGACCTCTGTTGTAACCATAACACCATAAGCAGACAGTCTAAAAGAGATATATTCATCTAATGGCAGTTGGGGAAAAAAAAGTTTCTTCTTTTAAGTCAATCTTATTAAGATCCTCTCCCTACCATTATGTGTGTGTGTGTGTGTGTGTGTGTGTGTGTGTGTATGTGTGTGTGGTGGAGGGTACTGGGAAAGAAACCCAGAGACATTCTACCTCCAAGCTAAACCCCTGGCCCGATTTTATTCTTTTGTTTTTAAAGAGTCTAAGTTGCAGAGAGCCTAACTAAGTTGCTGAAGTTGGCCCTGAGCCCGCAATCCTCCTGACTCAGCCTTGCAAGTTCTGGAATTAGAATTGTGAGCCACCATGCCCAGCTTTTAAGTTACTATGAAAGGTAGACTTATTTAAATTTTAGTCTTTATACAAATAAAAAAAAGTTTTTGAGACATTGGAAATACTCTCCCATTAGAAATGAGGTGACCTAGTATTCAGTCTCATTTGCAGGCTCATTAATAATTACAGGATTAGATACTATCTCTCTGTACCCTGTAATTCTGCTCTCGATACTTTGCACTCTTAGGTACTTTCCCACTCTGTTGATTTTAACAATAAATGAACTCCTTTACCATGCAAAAGATGTGCATTCCACATACCTCCTAGGGCAACTAAGTGAAGATGTAGAAGAAAAAGCAATTCTTTTTATTGAATCTATCTATCCTTGAGTTTTAAAGCCCTTCACATTTGGTTATCATAACCATTATCATACCCACCTAACAGGAAATGTACAGTTACTTGCCAAACATCACATTACTGATACTAGAAATAGGTCTCCTGAGAAAATGTCCTCTGCCACAACTATGCTGTCTCCCACTGTGATCAAACTCAGTACCATGAGTTTGTCCTTGCAGAACACAAGGAAGAAGCACTCCATAGCCCAAGATATGAATACCAGTGGTAAAATATATGAACGTGAAACAATCATATTCAGTAGTTTAGAAAAATAATTATCTATTTTCTATATGAAACAATCTCAAGCATGACAAGTAAAACCACACCATAAAAGCTTCTGAGTGGAAGGTATTACACTTCCTTTGCTCCTATTGCCCCTAGAGCTTTACCTCACACAGTGAAGCATTTACCTAATAGCTACCCATTAGCAGGTTTCAACTGTCTGAGGAACAATACTATAAGAGAAATCAGAAAAAACACCACTTAAAGCTGGGTACTTTTCATGAAAGGCTTCCCTCAGATGAAGTTACTCTTACTTTAGGCTTATCAACCTCAATGTGCTCCTCCCTTAAAATACTTCCAAACTTCTGCATTAGCACAATGAAATGAAATAAACTGCAATTTTCCTAGAGACAATTTCAAACAAATCTATCCTAAATAAAATATAAAAGGAAAAAGAACATGGAAATAAGTTCTAATGAGACAGTATATATTCAACTATTTGGCTGGGGCAAAATTAGTAATTAGTAGTTGAACAGGATAGCTCTGAATGCAAAGCTGTTGTGATGCAATGTCACAAAACCATAAACAACTCTAGCTCAAGTTGTAAACAAAACAAACCTTCCTTTATTCAACAATTGCATGTGAAAAGAGACACAGGAAAATTGAGTCTCAGTTAAAACCATGACTTTATGTGTAAAATGGAGATTCTGGGCTCATATAATTCAAATATTATATGAATGTCAAGCAAGATATTCCTAATTCACGAAGGAAATGGGGACACTGTTTATTGAGGACTGTCCCACACATCACAAAAAGTATAGCATGCCACTAAATGCCAGTGGCTAGTGCCCCCAAAAAAGAAATGCTTCCTCATTCCACCCTAGAGGGCAATCCCCATCAGGACCCACTGCCTTAGACACAATTCAGCTATCACAGTATAATGTAAAGAAGCTTGAGAAAAGTGGATCCAAGTTCTAAAGTCTAAAAGGAAAAAATACTGCCTGGCTTTTGGGATTGTCAGGATGACTCAACAACACGTGTACTGCACATGGTAGGTTTTCAACCCATGGCCTACTGAGATGGGACATAGGGGACTAGACTATTTCAGGTAAACAGAATGAAAGCAGCAAAAAGTAACATGAATGTTCAAGAGATAGAAGCTATAATAAGCATACAAAATGAAACAACACATAGCTGCCCACGGACATTTCAGAGAGCAGCCAGCAGTCTATCTACTTCAGCGGCCCCTTGAAGGTATTAAAATATTACAACTCAATGAAGCAATATTTAGAACAATGACCAACAAAGAAAAAAGGAGGGACATACTTTTTTTTTTTTTTTTTTGGTGATGGCACTGAATATTGAACCCAGGAACATTCCACCTTTAAGCTACACCCCTAGCCACTTTATTATTATTATTTATTATTATTTTTTTTTTTTGCGGTAGTGGGGACGGAACACAGGGGCATTCAAACTGCAAGCTAAACACCCAGCCCTATTTTTTATTCTTTATTTTGAAACAAGGTCTTGCTGAGTTTCAAAGGGCCTCACTATAGCTAAGGCTGTATAGGAACTGCGATCCTCCTGTCTCAGCCTCCCAAATCCTGGGATTACAAGCATACACCAGCTTCCCTAACCTTATGTTTTATTTTGAAACAGGATCCCAGTAAATTGCTGAGGCTGTCCTCAAACCTGCAATTCTATCTCAGCTTCCCAAGTACTAGGATTACAGGTGTGTCCCATCACACCTGGCTAGAGACATACATTTTTACAAAACTTCTACTATATGTGGCTGAAATTTTTCAAAGTTTGATATTTAAAAGAGTGAATATATTTTTATTGGGCTTTTATTCCATCCTAAAGCTAGGTACTAGGAAAATACCGAGATTCTAATATACTATCTCTGTCCTCAAACATTTTTCCATTCATTAGATTATACATGGTAATAAGTTGAATATAGGTACAGAAATTTAAATAATAAATTAGGGGGGCCCAGAGAAAATTATTAATAGACATCACGAAGAAAAATCAAGGACATGTTCATGGTACATGGCATAGACTATGATAGGAAAAGAATGGGCAGTAAAGCATTGATGTAAAAATGTAACTCATGCAAAGACATTAAGTATGAAAATACAGTTTGGTTAAAAAAAGAGAAGCATATTAGGGGTTAAGGATGAAGGCCATAAAATTAAGACTGTAAAGATATTTAGAACCTGTTCATAGAGAAATCTGAATGACATTTAAATTTCTGAGTTTTATTGAGCAGTTTCCAGAAAACTTGGGCTTACGTGGCACCTCTGATCCCCAAACAAAGTTGAATAATAGGGAACACTAAAAGATTCAGAACAAATGCAAATTATTGTTAAGATTTATGAAATAAAACACATATTCTTAATATGAGTAAATAAGCAAAAGAAACAAAGTCAAAAGCAGAAGGCAGTTTCTGAGCTCATTTTCTATGTAATCAAAATATTATTGACTCTGGAAACTCAAAAGAATTCGGGATAATCTGTATCTGTTCCTTAATGTATCCCAAGCAAGTCCTTTTTAAACATGCTCTTTACTAATGCCTCACATCACCCCTGAAAGGCATGAGGTAGACTACGGTATTATTAACCTCCTTTTTACTATGGGGAAACTGAGGGACAAGAAGAATAAATTACAGTATGTCACAAAATAAGTCATCATATTTTCTAGTACTATAATTAAAGGCTTCAGGCCCACATTTTATCCTTTATTTTTCCCACCCTATGAATACTAAACCTTTTACTATTGCCTTAACCACATGGAGGGGAAAAAAGGCCTAAACTTTAAGATCAACTTTCCCGATTTGCTACTGTCGTGAAAAACATGAGAAGTGTTTAGATTCGACTCTTGAAATGATGTTATCTGCAAGGACTGGAAGGTACCAGCAACCTCCCCAAGACAGCCAGCCCCTGGTAAACAGCAGGCCGGGCCAGGAATCCTAAATCCAGTTTTTACTTGGAACATCTGGCAGGTCTGGCAGGCCCCGGGAAAACACTAGAGACGAGTGTCTGCAAAACATGCTCTGCAGATGCTCGGATGGAAAGGTGCCCTGAGAGGCCCCGAACAGCGGTATCTCGACACCCACCTCCCTCCGCCTCCCCTGCACTGCACCACGCGGCCCGCGGCGCTCACTGCCGGGCCGTGCAGGGCCCTCCCGCTGTCTCCCTCTCCAGATGCCCTCGGCGCCGGGCCTCAGGTCCACGCGCGGGGCCCCGGGCCGCGGCGCGCACTTTGCAAAACCTCTGCCCTCCAAATCTAGGGCCCGACCCCCGAGACCCCCCCGGACACGGAGTCCCCGCGGAGCCCCGCACAGCTGGCGCGCCATCCGCGCTCCCCGCGGCCGCCCCGACCCGGCGGCCGGCCCCCTCCCCGCAGGTGGGCGGCCCCGGGGGCGCGCGGCGGGGCGGGGGAGGGGCGGCCGCGGCGGGGCGGGGGGGGCCGGGCCGGGGTCCCGCCGCCGCCGCCGCCGCCCGCCGGCCCGCGCCCGCCGCCGCCGCCGCCGCCTATCAGGAGCGCAGGGGCGGGGCCGGCCGGGCGGGGACGCGGCGGCGGGCGGCCCGGCGGGCGGCGGCGGCGGCGGGCGCGCACACACCGGCCCGGCTCCCGAGGCGCCGGCGCGGCCCCGGGGAGCGCGAGGGCGCGAGCGCGCGGCCTGCCGTTGGCGGCCTGGTCCTCGGCCGGCGCCCACCCGCCGGGAGCCGCGGGAAGATGGTGTCCTGGATGATCTCCAGAGCCGTGGTGTAAGTGCGGCGGGCGGGCGGGGGGCGCGGGCGGCCGCGGCCTCTCACCCTGGTCCTCGGCGCGGCGGGTCCCGGCGGCGGCGGCGGCGGCGGCGGCGGCGGCGGCGGCGGGCGCCCTGCTCGGGCTGGCGGCGGCGCGCGCTCCTGCCGCTCCCCGCGCTGCGCGGCACCGCCCTGCGCAGGCTCCGCAGGCTCCCGGGCGGCGGGCGGCCGGGAGGAGGAGGAGGAGGACGGGGAGGAGGAGGAGGAGGACGGAGAGGAGGGGAGCCTTTGTACGCGGCTGCAGCCGAGCGCCGGCTCCCTCGGCAGCGCTCTGCCTTTCGGTCACGTGTGGTAGGAGGAGAGATTTGTCTAAAAACCTGAGGCCGCTCCCCGCTCGGGCGCCCGGGGAAAGGTCCCCGAGGCCCCGGGATTTACGGCTGCCCAGAGGGCCTCCTACGGAAAGGTGACGCCCGCCGGGTCCCCGATTTGGGCCCCGCGATGGAGGGGCTGCAGGTGCCCCTTGCCTTTGTTCAGATTGGGGGCTCATTTCATTGTGCCCTTCCCTGGAAGAGCTATAGGTCCATAAGGAAAAATAAAATTCATTGAGGTGTGAGATTCACCTTGTCAAGGTATTTATTTGTTTGTCTACGGTTTCAACTGACTTGTCTTCCATCATACCCCGTTTCCCACTAAGGGGAAAAGAAAAAAGTCACCAAGTAAACAATGACGTAGATGCGCCAAGGACCCATGGATTCATTATCATCTCTGTAGGAATAATTTTATTTCAGTGCCTTTATGAAATGTTTATACGAGGTAGCAGGCTCTCCTTGTTAGCCTTTTTAATGTTAGGGTGGAAGGGGGATGACCACATTTTTTGTTTTTCACTATGGATGAGAAGCTATTTTTTCCAAATTTCAGTTTTGTTGGAAGCAAATTACTTGGTAGCCCTATTTAACCTGGTTTCCAGTTCATTCAAAATTTACTGAATTAAATGTTTCTAGTTTTAAACCTCAGAGTTTCCTGCGTTCTTCTGAACAAACCAAAACTCTAGAAATAAACGTTTAGCACAGATGCCTTCAGGTTGTTTTTTAGCCTGTTCAAAGACCATCTTTTGAGTTTGTCATTTACAAAATTCAGGCATACCTCTCTTGACCTAGTAAATGCCTTATCAATTATTGAGTGTACACCCATAAAATTAAGTCCCCATTAAAAAGCTGCTTGTTTTTTTTTAATTGTCTAGGTTTCTTTAATCAGTTCTTGTAGTGACAGAAAACTGGAGCACTTTGACCTTTAGTTGGCTTTGCTTAAATCAGATTTTTAGTTTTGATCATTGACTAGTAATGATCCTTTAGTGCTACCTATAATACAAAGGTCAGTAGCACGTGGTTGATTTTAATGGCACTGACAATTCAGATACACAGATATCTACAGTACAGATCAAAATGTCAAGTCTTGAAGAGTTACACCCAGTGTAACATCCAGTGTTGGACAAGGAAGGCATTATGTCTGTTTGGAGAATCATCAAAGAGGGCAAGAGAGATTATATTTGAAACCATAAGGAATAAATCTGGACAGCCAAAGAGGGAAAAGGAAAGGATTTCTGATAAAGCAGAGAGAGCCCAGATTAGTTACAGTGGACCTCGGGGACTGGGGAGAGAGAAAGCTGGGGCCTGTTTTCAAGGAAGAAAAGATAGATTAATGCAACAACAGCATTGTTTTGGAAGATTCTCTGCTGCCGTTGTGAGAGTGGTTGGCTGTAGAGACTGATCACTTAGGAGGCATCCTAATTGGGAGAGATTTAAAACTGCACTGCTAAAGCCTACAGAATTTAAGGTCTGAGGCAAAAGAGAGGCAGTTATATGATGAAGAAGAAAATCATAAGCCCAGTGTGGTGGCGCACGCTTGTAATCCCAGTACTTGTGAGGCTGAGACAGAAGAATCGTGCAGGTTCGAAGCCAGCCTCAGCTACTTAGTGAGGAGGCTCTCAGCAACTTAGTGAAACCTTGTTTCCAAATAAAATATAAAATAGGTCTGGGACTGTGGCCCAGAGGTAGAAGGCCTCTGGATTTCATTCCCAGCACACAGAAAAAGAAAGAAAATCATAGAAATATGTATTTATCAAGTGTCAGGAAATGTATTCCATGAGCTGTTGAGCCATTAGCACATTAGAAAGTTGCTTGCCAGGATGTGAGCGTCCTTATGTTTTTTTTCTTTTTGCTCCTTGGTTTCTCTGTCTTTAAAACTTAAAAGCAATCTCAGGTTCTTCACAAACTTAGGACACCTCTTTCACACCAGAGGATAGAATTTATGTATATTTTTTCTTTTTCTTTTGCGGTACTATGAATGGAAACCAGAGGTATTGTACTTTCCAGCCACACCTCCAGCCCTA
Organism: Muscardinus avellanarius; assembly: GCF_963383645.1. Taxonomy (NCBI): domain Eukaryota; kingdom Metazoa; phylum Chordata; class Mammalia; order Rodentia; family Gliridae; genus Muscardinus; species Muscardinus avellanarius. Next base: position 111,928,139 of record NC_137789.1, read on the forward strand.
TTTTTTAGTCTTTTTATTTTTGAAGCAGGGTCTCACTGAATTGCAAAAGGCCTTGCTAAGCAACTGAGACTGTCTGCCAACGGAGATCCTCTGGTCTCCGCCTCCCCAGTGCAGGGATTACGAGAGTGCACTGCGCCACCACACCTGGCTTTAAATTTTTTCTAACTTACTGAAGCAACTGGCTCATCCTAAGCAAGATAAGACACTGCTCTCAACATGAACGTCAGGTCTGGTGACAAGAACAAGGGAAACAGGGAACTTCCATAATTGGAACTCGCAGAATGCATGAGTACTTTCTCTCTAGACCTTACAGTGTACCACGAGGCCCCAGAGCAATGGCTTTGGAATCAGACTTGGAATCACCAACATACTAAGCCCATCTGAGCTTTCAGTCTTCTCATCTTAAAATTATTATAATAAAATCAGCTTATATTAATTTCACAGGCAAGATTGACAGGTTAGCAGTTCTAAGGGATCACAGTCTGAAATTACCAAATGATATTGCATTCATATATGATACCCATACCTCAGATTTTTAAAAATGACTCACAAATTAAGGGAAATTATATTTTTTCTCACTTTTAAAATTTTACTTATATGAGATAGCATGTAATTAAGATCGGGAATAAAACCAGATTGCCTGTATTTAAATACCAGCTTTGCTATTTATTAACCATAACCTACCCATAAAATTAAGTCAATACTTATATGTAATGCTCATAGCCCAGCATTTGGCACATAGAAGGTATGTAGTAAGTACTAGCAGTTAATCAGAAGAAAATAGAATATACTCCTCTAAAATCCCAGCATATTGAATGTTTAAACTATATTCAGTTTTTATTTTTCTTCTAGTTTCTGTTTAGGTGACATTTATAAGTACAATGAAAGTTTAATGCTACTCATGTTGCAAACACCATCTTCCATGTTGCTTCAAAATCTTGTCTGTATCTTCTGTTCAACTAAGCTAATCTTCATAATTTTCATAGCTTTTTGTTTTTAAATTTGCATTTAGATGATTTCTACTATTTATCATAAGTATTGCTAAATGTAATTATGATTCTAAAATAGGCATAATTTACACATACTTTTTTTTTTGCAGTACTTGGGATTGAACCCAGGGGCATTCTACCTCTGAGCTATACCCCCAGACCTAGTTCTTATTTTTATTCTTTATTTTGAAACAGGGTCTCACTAAGTTTGGGGGAGCCTCACTAAGTAGCTGAGGCTGACAGCAAACCTGTGATCCTCCTATCCCATCCTCCTAAGTACTGGGATTACAAGCGGCTTTTACATATACCTTTTTTTTTTGGGGGGGGGTACTAGGAATGGAATCCAGGGGCTTTCTTCCTCCCAGAGTTATATTTAATATTTTATTTGGAAAAGGGTCTCACTAAGTTGTTGAGAGCCTCGCTAAGTAGCTAAGACTGGCTTCAAACTTGCATGATCCTCCTGTTTCAGCTTCCTAAGTACTGGGATTACAAGCATGCGCCACCACGCCCAGCTCTTTACATTTAAATCTTTTTTTAGGTTAAATATTCAGGAGGAAGCCAGGTGTGATAGCCTGTGATACCAGTTTGAGAGGCTGAGGCCAGGAGGATTGCAGGTTCAAAACCAACCTCTTGCAATTTAGCAAGACTCTCAGCAACCAAGCAAGACCTGTTTTGAAACAAAAAATAAAATAGGGCTGGGGGTATAGTTCAGAGGTACAATGCCCCTGGGTTTGATCCCAGTACCACAAAAGTAAATAAATAAACAAGAAGAATATGTCTGAGCCATATTCATAAATGGGTATAAAGTATCAAAAAAAAATTTTTTTTTTCAGTGCTAGGGATGGAACCCAGGGACATTCTACCTCCAAGCTACACTCCCAGCCCTATTTTTTTATTATTATTTTTTTTTTTACTCTTTACTTTGAAACAGGGTCTCACTAAGTTGGGGCGGGCCTCAGTAAGTAGCTGAGGCTGTCCTGGACCCAAGATCCTCCTGTCTCAGCCTCCCAAGTACTGGGATTATAAGCATGTGCCACCACGCCTGGCTCTAAAATTTGTTTTCAAAAAGGATATTAAAATACCAGCCGGGTGTGGTGGCACACGTTTGTAATCCCCGCGCTTGGGAGGCTGAGACAGAAGGATCACGCGGGTTCAAAGTTAGCCTTGCTGGCTTAAGAGACCCTGTTTCCAAATAAAAATATAAAATAGGTCTGGGAGTGTAGTCCAGAGGTAGAAGGGCTTCCAGGAACCCCAGTACCACCAAATAATAAATAAATAAATAAATAAATAAATAAATAAATAAATAAATAAATAAATAAAAAATAAAATAATAATAGGTCTGGGAGTGTAGCCCGGAGGTAGAAGGCCCCTGGGTTTTATACCCAGGACCACCCAAAAAATTGCCATGAGCAACATAAGAGAATTTTCTTATCACACATAGCCAGAATTGGGATGTTAACTATTGTAGTTTGGGGGTGGGGAGAGTGGTAGTACTGGGGATTGAACCTAGCGTTGTCTTATTTACCTGCGAGCTATACCCCCATTTCTTTTGTAATTTTTATTTTGAAACAGTCTTCCTAAGTTACCATGCACTGGCCTTAAGCTTGAGATCCTTCTTTCTCAGCCTCCCAAGAACTGGGATTACTGGCATGTACCACTATGCCTGGCTTCTGTAGTTTCTTAATACATATAACATCTATTTTTATTTTGTTTTTTATCAGCAAGATTGAATATTTGAGCCAGGTGTGGTGGCACACACTTGTAATCCCAGCATTGGGGGGCTGAGATCGGAGGATCACGGTTCAGGGACAGCCTCAGCTACTTAGTGAGGCCCTCCACAACTTAGTGAGGCCCTGTTTCAAAATAAAGAATAAAAAAAAATAAGAGGGCAGGGGGTGTAGCTCGGAGGTTGAATGCCCCTGGGTTTCATCCCCAGACCTGCAAAAAAAAATTGAATATTTGTCTTAATATTTGTTTATTAATTATATCTCTTACTGGGCACATAGTCTATATATACTTTGCCAACTTATATCATGGTTACTGAATAGTTTACTTATTTCTTCTGAGCTCCTTACATAAAAGGAATTAACCTTATGTCATATTTTATATAAATATGTTTCTAATCTAATTTGCCTTTTTTAGATAGTTTTTTTGTTGTATACAGAGTTTTTAGTTTAATAATGGTTCAACTTGTTTCATTTTTACCTTGTGATTTCTTGATTACTTCTGATATAAAATAAATTACTCCAGAGATCTGAGAAGTACATTCTCATGTAGAACTGAATTAATGTAGAAACTTCACTTGCTTTCAATTCTATATACCTGTACTTCCCTTTTTACATTAATAGCACATTTTTTATTTCCATTTTACTATAATTTTATTATCTCACAGTACTAGTGAAAAACACAATCTAACTTTTCTTTATCAGTTCTTTTTTATTATATTTGTTAAACATGTCTTTGGAGACTGAATTATATACCCTAAAAATCATACTCCAATAACGCCCCCTTTATTTCCAGCATCATCTATCTGTTTTTCCTTCTCTGGTAGATCTTTCTTATGAGCTTGCTAATGTGCTGTGTTTTTGTTTTTGTTTTTGTTTTGCGGGTCTGTAGATAGAACCCAGAGGCATTTGACTTCTGAGCTATACCCCCTGCCCTATTTTTTATTCTTTATTTTTTATTTTATTTTATTTTTCGGGTCTGGGAATGGAATCCAGAGGCATTTGACCTCCAAGCTACACCCCCTGCCCTATTTCTTATTCTTTATTTTGAAACAGGGTCTCACTGAGTTGCGAAGGGCCTCACTAAATAGCTGAGGCTGTCCGCAAACCGCGATCCTCCAGTCTCAGCCTCCCAAATGCTGGGATTACAAGCGTGCGCCACCACGCCCAGTTTTTTATTCTTTATTTTGAAACAGGGTCTCACTGAGTTCAGAGGGCCTCACTAAGTAGCTGAGGCTGTCCACGAACCTCCATCCTCTGGTCTCAGCCTCCTGAATGCTGGGATTACAAACATGGACCACCATGCCCGGATAACATGCTGTTATTTCTTGCATCTTAAAAAACACAAACAAGCCAGGCCTAGTGGCTCACACCTCTAATTCTGGTCTTGAGAAGTTGAGACAGAAGGATCTTAGGTTAAAGGCTAGCTTCAGCCACTTAGTGAAATCACGTTTAAACTAAAAGATAAACATGGGCTAGAAGTATAGCTCAGAGGTAGAATGCATCGATCCCCAGTACCACAAAATACATGCACACACACACACACCCCAAACTGTCTTTTAACTTTCTATACCTTTCACCTTGTCACTTTATTTTTCTTTCTTTCATGCAGAATTTCACCAAAAAAAAAAAAAAAAAATAGTATTGGCCATAATCCCAATACTTGTGAGGCTAAAACAGGAGGATCTTGGGATCAAGGTTATTTATTGTGCCATAAGTTTTTGAGATCCTGTTTCAAAATTTAAAACAATAAAGTAAAAAGCCTGGAATTGCAGCTCAGTGTTAGAATGTCTGTGAATTCTTTCCCCAGTACCACCACCACTACCCCCCACCCCAAAAAAAAGCCTGTATATACTTGTATACACTGTCTCCCTTTCTCTCCTTTGGATGCTCTGGAACCCACATCACTAGGTTTTGCCTCCTTCCACTCCACTGCATTTACCCCTCCTGTCTCACAGGTGATCTCCACTTGACCCTATTGTGTGTTCCTTATCTCACAAGCAGCTTTTGATACAGGTGCATGTGCACGCGCTCTCAAGCACGCCCTCCCTCTTTTCCTCTCTCCCCCTCTCTCCTTGAAGTGCTTTTTGTTTTTAAATTTGCATGTAGGTGATTTCTAACATTTCATTATTGTAAGTAATGGCACAATGTAATTGTTCTAAAATGGACACCATTTAGATGGTTTCCAAGAAACCTGGCTTTTTTGGATTTCTTGGTAACTTGTTGACCAGTCCCTTCTCAGTCTCCCTTCCACATTCTTCCACATTCCCTGACTTTTTAAAGTTGGTATGTTCAAGCCGGGCATGGTGGCACACGCTTGTAATCCCTGCACTTGGGAGGCTGAGACAGCAGGTTCGAAGCCAGCCTCAGCTACTTAGTGAAGTTCTCAGCAATTTAGTGAGACCCTTTTTCCAAATAAAATATAAAATGGGTCTGGGAGTATAGCCCGGAAGTAGAAAGCCTCTGGATTCCACCCCCAGTACCACAAAAATAATAATAACAATAATAATAACAAATAAAGTTGGTATGTTCAAGGGCTCAGACCTTAGGCTTTTTTTTCCTCTTTTCCATCTAAACATCTTTGAGGATTAATTTATATCTCCAACCCAGACCTTTTTTTTTGAGGGTCTGGGGATGCAACCCAGGGGCATTTGACCTCCAAGCTACACCCCCTGCCCTATTTTTTATTCTTTATTTTGAAACAGGGTCTCACTAAGTTGCAGAGGGCCTCACTAAGTAGCTAAGGCTGTCCGGGATCCTCTACCTCCCAAATGCTGGAATTACAAGCCTGCGCTACTACGCCCGGCTCAACCCAAAACTTTTTGCTGAAGTCCATGAGCATCTTTTCAGCTGCCATTTTCATTCCATTTGCAAGCATCTGAGAGTCATCTTGAACTTCAAATTCTAAAACTGAGCTACTGAATTTCCAATATTACTCGTTGAGCATCCTTCTCTAATTCTGTCAATGATGTTCTGTCCTTCCAGCAGCTCAGGCTAAAACCTTAGCATATCTTCCCTGATGCCTTTCTTTCATTGCTGACATTGACTCCTACAGCAGATCATGTTGACTCAACCTCAGAGTAAATCTATTGCTGAGCATGGTGATATACATGTGTAATCCTAGTACTTACAAGACTAAGACAGGAAGATCACAGGTTCGAGGACATCCTCAGCAAGTAGTGAGACTCATGAACCTAGTGAGACCCTAAAAAGTAGGGCTAGGGAGGGGTGTAGAGGTAGAATGTCTCTGGGTTCAATCCCCAGTACCAACAACAATAACAAAAAGAACAGTTTTCACTATCTTTAGATAAGCATTAATCTAAGCCAACATATCTTTAATGTATTGTTATGCCAGGTATGGTGGCGCATACTTGTAATCCCAATTCTTGGGAGGGTAAGCCTGGAGGAGCTCAGATTTGAAGATAGCTTCAGCAAAGAGTGAGACTCTTGGCAACCTAGCAAGACCCTGTTTCAAAATAAAAACAAAAAATAGAGCTTGGGGTGAAGCCCAGAGGTAGAATGCCTCTGAGTTCAATCCCTAGTACCACAAAAAAGAAAGAAGTGTACTGTTACAATCCTGTAGCATCCTGCTTTAACTCTAGTCCCCTTTTAGTTTATTTTCTGTTGTCGGTTGCTTGACTTAGGGATTGATCCCAGGGGCATCCTCCAAACTAAATTAACTCCAAACTAAACCCCCAAACCTTTTTATTTTTTATTTTGAGACAGGATTTCACCAAGTCACTGAGGGTTTGACTAAATTGCTGAGGCTGGTCTCGAACCTGAAATCCTTCTGTCTCAACCTCCCAAGATTGGGCATTACGGGTGTGTCCCACCACACCAGACTTCAGTTTATTCTTAACACAACTCAGTAAAGCAAAGCCCTTAACATGGTCTACAAGGCATGACCTGGACTCCATTGCCTCTCAAGCCTCGTCTCCTCCTGTCCTTGCCCTACTGTCCTCACTTGAGTCCCATGGTTTCTAGTCTCCTTCTGCATGCCTCTTGCCAGAGGGCCCCACATTTGCCATCCTTCACCTCGGTGTTCTTCCTACAGATTCCTCCTGGCTCATCCCTTCTCCTTTTGCAGGTATCATTTTGTCAGTGAGGGCTTCCCTGACTCCCCAGCACTCCTGTTTGCTTTCCCTGCTCTGTTCTCCTAGAACCTGGTACTTATAAGCATACTGTAAACTTCTATTTATTGTCTGTCTGCTCTGGCTAGAAAATAATTAAAAGTATTGAGAGCTATCTGGGTGTGGTGATGCACACTTATAATCCCAGCATTTAGGAGGCTGAGACAGGAGGTTGAGGTTTACAGACAGCCTCAGCTACTTAGGCCCTCCGCAACTCAGTAAGACCCTGTTAAGACCCTGTTTCAAAATAAAGAATAAAAAATAAGCCGGGCGTGGTGGCCCATGCTTGTAATCCCAGCTTTTGGGAGGCTGAGACAAGCCAATCTCAGCTACTTAATGAGGCTCTCAACAACTTAGTGAGACCCTGTTTCCAAATAAAGTATAAAATAGGGCTGGGAGTGTAGCCCGGAGGTAGAAGGGCTTCCAGAAACCCCAGTACCACCAAAAAAAAAAAAAAAAAAATTGAAACAGGATCTCACTAAGTTACTGAGGCCCTCATTAAGTAGCTGGGGCTGTCTGTGAACAGCGATCCTCCTGTCTCAGCCTCCCAAATGCTAGAATTACAAGCAAGTGCCACCACACCCAGCTACATCAGCAAATTACATTAGGGGCTTTCTACCTCCGGAATATACTCCCAGACCTATTTTATATTTTATTTGGAAACAGGGTCTCACCAAGTTGCTGAGAGCCTCACTAAGTACCTGAGGCTGGCTTCAAACCTGTGCAATCCTCCTGTCTCAGCCTCCCAAGCGTGGGGATTACAAGCTGTGCTGCCACACCCGGCTTAGTCTTTTTTTTTTTAATTATTATTATTTTTGAAACAGGGTCTCATTGAGTTGCAAAGAGCCTCACTAAGTAGCTGAGGTTGGCCGTGAACCCTGATCCTCCCAGTATAAACTGACTTTTTTTTTTTTTTTGCAGTACAGCGGATTCAATGTAGGGGCACTTTATCCCTGTGCCATACCGCTAGCCCTTCCAGCCCTTCTAATTTTTCTTTTGAAATAGAGTCTCACTAAATTTTGCAGGCTGGCGTTGGAGCCTGTGAGCCTCCCATGTACTGGGATTATATGTGTGCGTCATAACACCCATCTCTGACTCTTTTGTTTATTTAACCTTGAAGAGACCCACAACACACGGAACAGGAGGCATTGAGTGTTGACTTAAAGAAAACACAGATGTGAGAATAAAAGGGAGACAACCTAGTCATACTTCCTGGTGGATTTCATTATTGCCCTGCTCAGTTCTTTACCGCCATGGTCTTTTTTTTTTTTTTTTTTTTTTTTTTGAGGGCACTAATCAATATTTCTGCACAAACTTCTTTTTTTTTTTTTTTTTTTTTTTTTTTGCAGGTCTGGGGATGGAACCCAGGGGCATTTGACCTCCAAGCTACACCCCTTGCCCTATTTTATTCTTTTATTTTGAAACCGGGTCTCACCGAGTTGCAGAGGGCCTCACTAAGTAGCTGAGGCTGTCCTCAAACCGCGATCCTCCAGGTCTCAGCCTCCCAAATGCTGGGATTACAAGCGTGCGCCACCACGCCCGGCCTGCAGAAACTTCTAAGTTTATTAAATATTTATTCGCATTGAACTTTGAAATCATTAGTTTTCATCAACCTCAGGTTTTTGTTTCTTCTAGTTTTCAAAATATAGAAACTTTCAAATTTCAAGTTTTGTCTTTAAAATGATTTTTTTTTTTTTTTTTTTTGGTGGTAGTGGTACTGGGGATAGAACCTAGGGACCTTCTACATCTGGGCTACACTCCCAGACCTATTTCATATTTTATTTGGAAACAGGGTCTCTGAAGCCAGCTGAGGCTGGCTTTGGACCTTCCCAATCATCCTGTCTCAGCCTCCCAAGCACAGGGATTACAAGTGTGCGCCACCACGCCTGGCTCTAAATTGATTTTGTAAGTAGAAATGAGAATGGTTTGTGATGATTAATGGAAATAGTACTCTTTAAATATATATCTATATAAAAGGGCATTGGAAGTGTGTAGATCTTACCTTGAAGTTATTAAAGTGTTGAACTGGTCGTGGTGGTTCATGCAACTTGTAATCCCAGTACTTGGGAGACTGAGACAAGAGGATTGCAGGTTCTCAGCCAACCTCAGCTACTTAGTGAGTCCTTCTTCTGCAACTTAGGGAGACCCTGTTTCAAAATAAAGAGTAACAAGTAGGGCTAGGGTATAGCTTGGAGGTAGAATGCCACTGGGTTCAATCCCCAGTTCTGCAAAAAAGGGTTTTTTTTTTGTTGTTGTTGTTGTTGGTTTTTTTTTTTTTTTTTTTTTTTTTTGTGTGTGTGTGTGTGTAATTAAAAAATAAAGTGTTTGCCGGGCGTGGTGGCACACGCTTGTAATCCCAGCATTCGGGAGGCTGAGACCGGAGGATCGCGGTTTGCGGACAGCCTCAGCTACTTAGGCCCTCTGCAACTCAGTGAGACCCGGTTTCAAAATAAAGAACAAAAAATAGGGCAGGGGGTGTAGCTCCGAGGTCAAATGCCCCTGGGTTCTATCCTCAGACCCGCAAAAAAAAAAAAAGTGTTAAATAAAATCATATGAAGGAAGTGGTCCAAAAATTTTGTGGAATGATTCTGAAGTCAGTTGTGGTGATGCATACCTGTAATCCCAGTACAAGGAAGGCTAAGACAGGAGATTGACGGGCTTGAGAACATTTTAGCAAGTAGACTCGCATTAAACTAGTGAGACCTTATTTCAGAATAAAAATAAAATATGGCTGGGGGTGTAGCTAGGAGGTAGAAAAGCCCTAGTTTCAGTCCCCAGGACCACAAAAGATAATAATAAGTGAATAAGATAAAAATATTCTGAAGAGATATCTGGTCTTTGCCTTGCCAAGTAAAAATGACGGAAAATCAAATTGGAAATAATTTTTTCTCACAAAGTTTATGTTTCATTATTATGTTTAAATAATTCTTAAGGATTTCTAAATCAACCAGGTGCCATGGTACATGCACCTAATTCCAGTTACTCAGGATGTAGAGGCAGAGGGTTCACTTGAGCCCAGAAGTTCAAAGACCATCTGAGCCATGTGTGGTGGTCCATGCTTGTAATCCCAATCCAAATAAAAATGGGGGGAGTGTAGCTCAAAGGTAGAATGCCCTGGGTTAAATTTCCAGTACAGAAGAAAAGGAAAGGAAGAAAGAAAGAGGAAAGAAAAGGGAAAAAGAAAGAAAGAAAGAGAGAAAGAAAGAAAGAAAGAAAGAAAGAAAGAAAGAAAGAAAGAAAGAAAGAAAGAAAGAAAGAGAAAGAAGGAAGACCACCATCTGGGCAGCATAGCAATACCCTGTTTGAGAAACAGGAAAAAAAAAAATCAATGAGAAGTATAGATAATTTGAAAAAATAGCATTGCGACAACTTGGTTGTCTCTCAGAAAAAAGAATTAACAGCAACCTGAAAAATTTTAATTGTAAGTATATTATCTGCCTAAATGTGAAAATAAAGCATTTTTAAGTTTTAGAAGAAAATCATGATACTTTAGAGAAGAATTTCTCAGCCCCTACAGCAAACCATGGACTAATCAGCTGATAAGTCTTTTTACAGCCTACCTAACCAGTCCTGTGGTCATTCTGCATTAGGCATTATTCTTAGTACTTGTAAAAGAATGGGTTGTTTTGTTTTGTTTTGTTTTTGCGGATCTGGGGATGGAACCCAGGGGCATTTGACCTCCGAGATACACCCCCTGCCCTATTTTTTTATTTGTTATGTTGAAACCGGGTCTCACTTAGTTGCAGAGGGCCTCACAAAGTAGCTGAGGCTGTCTGTGAACCACGATCCTCTGGTCTCAGCCTCCCAAATGCTGGGATTAAAAATGTGCGCCACCAACCTGCTAAGAATGTTTTTGTCTCACAATAATCCTAATGATACAGGTAGTGCTTTTATCAATAAGAAAGCTTTTACCAATAAGAAAGCTCCACCTTAGAGATGTGAAGTAATACGCAAAGTGATCACACAGCTACTGACTGGCAGAGCAGAGAAGCAGTCTGTATCAGACCCAGACCTCCCCATGTGAACTCCTAGCAATTTTTATGTTTTGGTCTTGGTTTGGGGTAGTGGAGGTTTGTTTGTTGTGGTACTAGAGATTGAACCCAGGTGCATTCTACCTCCCAGCTATACTCCAGTCCTATTTTCTTTCTTATTTTGAAACAGGATCTTGTTAAATTGTGAAAGGGCTTGTGAAATTGCTGAGACTTGCCTCAAACCAGCACTCCTCCTGGCTCAGCCTCCAAAGTACTGGGATTACAGGCATGTGCCACACATGTGCTTGGCTTATTTTTATGTTTTAAGTCAGTTTTATTGAAGTAGGATTTTTATATAATAATTTATGTGAGTTTTATAAAATGTACATACTTGTGTATCACTACACTGTCAAGATTCATCTTACATTCCTGACAATAATTTAATCGCTGCCAATCTATGTGAAAAATACCTAATTATTTTCAATTTTCTTTTTGAGGACTTAGAATTTTTAACTAATTAGAAATTCATTGCTATTCTCCCAATTTCTGTCTTAGTGTGAGGAGAAGTGAGCACTAGAGTCATGACCCAAGAATAGAAGACTTAGATTGTTTTGTAACTTATATAGTTAAAAACTTCTATAATAATGAGATTTGAAAATTTCTTTAAAATCAATAAGAAAAAGTCAATCTAAAAGATAAATGGACAAATGATGTGGCATCTTATAGGAGAGGAAACCAGTAGCAGTCACACATATAAAAAGATAGGCAAACTCATTAGTTTTCAGGGAAATGTAAATTAAGACCATATTGAAATTCCATTTCACACCTACTAGATTGCAAAAATTAAGAAGTCTGAAAATAGCAAGTGTTGGAAAAGATGTACACAGCGACCGGATGCCTTTTCTGATGCCAACAGGAGCGCAAGGTGCTAGAACTGCCTTGGAAAACAGCTTGGCCCTAACTTGCAGTGTGAATCACTCACAGACCCTGTAACCCAGCAGTCCCATAACTAGCTATGTACCTAAATGTGGCACGTGTACCAAGAGACATTTTCAAGCATATTTATAGTAATATTCTGAAAGCAAAAATCTATAAAAATATCATTTTATATGAACACGAAAATGAGTAAAAATTAGTAGATTTACATAATGGAATATTATACAACTGTAAAACTGAATGAATTACCACTTAAACCATCAACACGGGCAAATGTTTGGAAAACTATGTCTTTTAAAGGAGGCTAGCCAAGCCAGGTGTGGTGGCGCATGCTTACAATCCCCGCCCTTGGGAGGCTAGGAGGATCACACAGGTTCAAAGCCAGCCTCAGCTACTTAGAGAGGCTCTCAGCAACTTAATGAGACCCTGTTTCCAAATAAAATATAAAAAATAGGTCTGGGAGTATAGCCCGGAGATGCTATACTCCAATGCCACCAAAAAAAAAAAAAGGAGGCTAGCCAGCTGTGATACACACTTATAATCCCAGTATTTGGGAGGCTGAGACAGGAGGATCACTGGTTCATAGCCAGCCTCAGCTATTTAGTGCAGCCTTCTGCAACTTAATGAGATCATATTTCAAAATAAAGAATAAAATGGAAATAAAAATAGAGCTGAGGGCCAGCATGTTGCCCCATGCTTGTAATCCCAGCATTCAGGAAGCTGAGACCAGAGGATGGAAGTTTGTGGACAATCTAAGCTACTTAGTGATGCCCTTTGCAACTCAGTGAGACCCTGTTTCTGGGGGGTATAGCTTGGGGATAGAATCCACCTGGGTCCCATCCCCAGTTCTGCCAACAAAGAAAGAAAAGAAAGAAAGGAAGAAGAAAGAAAGAAAGAAAAAGCAAGCAAGCAAGCAAGCAAGCTGGGGATAGCTCAGAGGCAGAATGCCCCTAGGTTCAATCTTCAGTACTGCCATGAAAAAAAAAAAAAAAGAGTCCAGATAAGATTGCATACTATTTGATACCGTTTTAAAGGATTTAAACAATATGTAATTATATATAAATATATATCTCCAAGCCTAGTTCCAGAAAAAGTCAGAGGGTAGCAACTGGGCGTGGTGGCACACAACTATAACCCCAGTATTTGGGAGGCTGAGACAAGAGGATGCAGGTTCGAGGCCAGCCAGAGGAATATATTGAGACTCTCAGCAACCTAGTGAGACCTTGTTTCAAAACAAATAAAGCAGGGTGTGGTGGTGATCCCTATAACTCCAGTACTTGGGAGTCCAAGATGGGAGGATTGCAGGTTCATTGCTAGCCTAAGCAAATTAGCAAGACCTCTGCAACTTAATAAGACTGTTTCAAGATAAATAGGGCTGGGAGTAGATCAGAGGTGGAATGCTCCTGGGTTCAGTTTCCAATACATACATACATACATACATACATACATATGTAAATAAGTCAGGAGTATAGCTCTAAGGTAAGATGTCCCTCAGTTCAATCCCCAGTAACACATGGCACACACAAGCATGCACACAAGTACAAGAGGGGTTAGCTGTGAGGAGCTGGAAAGGGTTCTATCTTGGTGGTATTTGTGGTATTCTTAAGTTGGGCAACAGATTCACAGCATTCTTATTATGCTTCCTACCTTAGGAATATGTGTCATATATTCTTTATATCAACTATTATGTTAAAAATGTGTTAAATGTGGTGAGTCAGAACCAAGATATGCACAGTAACTAAAGGGACAAGCTATGATACTAACAGAAAGGAAGTGCTGGTCCTGCCCCAGCCCATATGGTTCTTGCTGGTGTACAGGCCAGTTTTAGTGCTGAGCCAGGCCACAGACGGAGACAGGGATGGGGCTGCACCTGTCATGATGAATATGTGAACAGAAGGCCAGAACCTCTGTGAGGTCGCCAGGCAGGATGTCTCTTGTCCTTTCCTTTTCTTGGGTTGGTATGAGGCCAATGAAGAATGTTCACCTTCTTATTTACCCACCACATTTTTTAGGGTGTAGAAGTAGATACATAAGTAGCTACTTAAATACTCCCCCCCCATTTATTTTCAGATGACAGTTGTTTTCTTGTGTCTCCACTTGATATATGGGATATTGCTATAAAAAGTAACTCAGTGCCAAAAATGTGTAAGTTAATATGCCTTTACTATATATAGCTCCTTCCAGATTAAGACAGACCCTAAGAGATAGCATGGATGTTGAAATGCATAATATTCTTTACTTGGCAACTTCTGCTTTGTATTCTTAATGGTATTGCTGATCTATTTTGATAGTTTAGCTAGTAAAAAAAAAAAATGTTGCATTGTTTGAATCTCTCTCTCTCTCTTCTCTCTCTCTCTCTCTCTCTCTCTCTCTTTTTATTTTTATTTTGCAGTACTAGAGATTAAACCCAGGGACATTCTACCTCAGAGATATACCCCCAGCCCCATTTTTTATTCTTTATTTTTAAAACAGGGTTCACTAAATTGTGATTGTAGAGAGCTGTGAACCTGCGATCCTCCTGTCTCAGCCTCCCAGGTGCTGGGATTACAAGCATGCGCCACCGCCTGGCTTGTTTGAAATTCTCTAATGCCTACATAAAAGTAATTTAATCTGGGCTAGGAAGATAGTTGACTGGTAGGGTTATTGCACAGTATGTGTGAGGCCTCGAGCTTGATCCCCAGCACCACAAAAAAAAAAAAAAAGTGGTTTTTTGTTATTGTTTGTGATGCTATGGGTTGAACCCGAGGGGCGTTCTACCTCCAAGCTGTTCCCCAACCCTCTTTATTTGTTATTTTATTAACCTAGAGTCTATAAGTTGCTGAGGCTGGCCCTGAATCTGGGATCCTCCTGTCTCAGCAAAACATGTAGTGACTTTACAGGCATGTGACACAACATCTGACTAAAAAAATTTTTTTCCAAAAAGTAATTTTATCTGTTTTAGAGCAGCTTCCCAGGATTAGAAATTAGCATTAGCCCTAGACTGTGGTATGGTTTTGAACCTATCAATGAGAAATAACATCTAATATTAACATTTAATGCTAATATGTAGTTCTTATTCCTTATGCATACTGAGTATCATTTATATAAGAGAAGGAAATAGAAAGAATTAAATGGAGAGTTGTATGTTTCCCATGTGGTCAGCCTTGCTGTGGGGTGATCTGGCCAAGACATCTGTCACTCATTGATGGCCAGGATTTATTTGGCCTGTTGGGCTGTCCCCTTGCTCCCTTGTCATTCCATGTGCTGTGCTCACTTGCTTAGTAAACAACATGCAGAGCATCACAGCACCCCAGGAACATGATTGTTGAGACGTTAGCTAATAGGTTAGCAAATCTGTGCATAAATATATCCAATTGGAGAATGCAAAATAACAAGCATACTAGATTTAATTTTTTAAGTTATATGTTCCCAGGAGTCACCCCAAAATACCAAGTCACCCAGATTGCCAACTTTAGTTTTTGTTTGTTTGTTTGTTTGTTTGCAATACTGGGGATGGAACCCAGGGGAATTCAACCTCCAAGCTACATCATCCCCTCCCCTATTTTTTATTCTTTATTTTGAAACAGGGTCTCACTAAGTTGCAGATGGCCTCACTAAGTAATTGAGGCTGTCCGTGAACCTCGATCCTCCTGTCTCAGCCTCCTGAATGTTGTGATTACAAGCATGCGTCACCATGCCTGGCTTAGTCTTTTATTTTTTGAAACAGGGTCTCACTGAGTTGTGAAGGGCCTCGCTAAGTAGCGGAGGCTGTCCGTGAACCCAGGTCCTCTGGTCTCTGCCTCCACCTTGTAATCCCATCATTTGGGAAGCTGAGACAGAAGGATCACAGTTTGCAGCCAGCCTCAGCTATTTAGTGAGGCCCTTCACAACTCAGTGAGACCCTGTTTCAAAATAAACAATAAAAAAGAGGGCTAGGGATATAGCTCAGAGGTAAAATTCCCCTGGGTTTCATCCTCAGTACCAAAAAAAAAAAAAAAAAAGAAAGAAAGAATTAGAGCTCACAAAGTATTAGACATATTTAAAAGCTTTTATTATTTGGGAGGACGAGGCTAGAGGATCAGAAGTTCAAAGCCAACCTAAGCAACTTAGCAAGACCTTGGTTCAAAATAAAAGATAAAAGTACTGGGAGCCAGGTGTGGTGGTGCATGCCTGTGATCCCAATACTTGGGAAGCTGAGATAGGAGGATCACAGATTCAAAGCCTGCCTCTGCAATTTAGAGAGGCTGTCAGCAATTTAGTGAGACCCTGTTTCCAAAAAATAAGATAGGACTGGCAGTGTAGCTCAGAGGTAAAATGTTCCTGGATTCAGTTCCCAACACCACACACATACACACACACACACACACACACACACACACACACACATACACACACACACACACACAGTGTAGAGACTCAGTTCAGTGGTGGGGCACCTCTGGTTTCAATCCCCAGTATTGTACCTAAAGAAAAAACAAAAAAAGGTTTTAAAATATTTTTCCAAGACCTCACGCCAAAAAAATCTAATTGAATTGTTCTGGGATGGACCATGCCTTGACATCTTTAGTTTTAAAAGCTCCTCAGGTGACTGGACTGCAATCAGGTTACACTAGAAGTTATGAGATAGAAAACTCAGTGATATTTCTTTGAGAAATAGTGTCAGACTTGAGCTGCCAAATGTTACCAATTTCTAACAATGAAACAAAAATTGTAAGATATCTTTAGTTTGGTTCTCAGTGATTTGATGATACTGAAACAAGGAAATTTGAGTACCTAAAAAGATACCTAAAGCTTAGCTAGAAACAATTAGTGGTCAATAATGACAGATCTTTCCAGACAAATATGATTAGTCTTTTTAGATTGTGTTACAGAGGTACTAGGAATAAGGCATGTAGTAGATGGAATGTCTGAGTTTTATTACAACATTCTCTACAATACCTCATGAAATTCCACTTGAAAATGGATTACATATTCCCAGCCCACATAAAACCAAGTCTAGCAGAAGCAAAATACCACATCAGTGAGGTAGCAGTACACATTTATGCTGCCTTAAAGTGATCATTTGTAGCTGGGCACGTGGTGAATGCTTGTAAACCAAGTACTTGGGAGACTGAGAAATGAGAATCACAAGTTCAATAACAGCCTCAGCAAGTAGTAACTCTCATCAACCTAATGAGACCCTGTTTCAAACTAAAAATAAAATAGGGCTGGGAATTTAGCTCAGAGGTAGTATATCCCTAGGTTCAATCCCCAGCACCACAAAAGAAAAAGAGTATTTGTAAGATTTCTGTATTGAGACTTATGTTTATTTTTATATAAATTCATCAAAATCATTTCACGTTTTAAAACTACCCACTGGCGGACGTGATGGCACACTTGTAATCCCAGCATTCTGGAGGCTGAGACAGGAGGATCTCGGTTTGGGGACAGCCTCAGCTACTACTTAGTGAGGCCCCTTTGCAACTCGGTGAGACTGTTTCAAAATAAAGAATAAAAAATAGGGCTGGGGTGTAGCTTGGAGGTAGAATACCCTGGATTCAATCCCCAGTATAGCAAAAACAACAACAACAACAAAAAAAAAAGCGTTAGGACTATAAATTAGAATGTGTTGAGAAGTACACCCACCTACCAATATATAACTCAGCAGAAGTAGATGGTCTTTGTTCTAGAATATTTATTATGCCTAGAGAAGTGTTTTTAAAGTTTAGTAAACCCTTCAGATATATGAGGGAAAGAATTGTGGTTTTTGTTTGTTCTGTAAAGTTCAGCCAGTAGCATTTTCCATGTGGTTTAAGTTCTTTAAGATCTCATAATAAAGATGTCTCAACAAAGGAAAGATACTGATATTTTCATCTAAAATGGCAATGCCTAGTGACACATGCTCCTAATCCCAGTAATTGGGAAACTGAAACAGGAGAATCGCAAGTTCAATAACAGCCTCGGCAAGTTTGCAGGACCCTGTTTCAAGATAAAAAATAAAATAAAATAAAAGGGCTGGGAGTATAGCTTAGAGGTAGAATGCCCCAGGATCCAATCTCAGTCCTCAGTACCACAAACACACACACACATTATACCACATATAATAATAATAACAGCAGCAACTAAGAAAGGAAATAATTTTTAAAATGGCACTGTCTGTAGCAGTAGAGTAAAAAAAGTGTTCAATTCCAGGAGAGTGTGGTGGGGCACGCTTAATTTCAGTAACTGGGAGGCTGACAGGGAGATCACAGGTTCAAGGCCAACCTCAGCAATTTAGTGGGACCTGGTTTCAAAATAAACCGAGCCTGGTGTGGTGGCGAACACTTTGTAATCCCAGCATTCGAGAGATGGGGGGGGTGTCCATCCCCAGTACCATAAAAATAAAAGAGTTAGGGTGTAACTCAGAGTAGATGACCTGGGGCTTAATTCCAAGATCAAGAAAAAAAATAATCGCAGCATTCGTGAGGCAGAAACCAGAGGATCACGCTTTGCAGGCGGCCTCAGCTACTTATCAAGGCACTTCACAACTCAGTAAGATCCTGTTTCAAAAATAAAAGGACTAGCCGGGCATGTTGGTGCACACTTGTAATCCTAGGATTTGGGAGGCTGAGACCAGAGGATTGCGGTTCAAAGACAGCCTCAGCCACTTAGTGAGGCCCTTTGCAACTCAGTGAGACCCTGTTTCAAAATAAAGAATAAAAAAATAGGGCTAGGGATGCAGCACGGAGGTAGAATGCCCCTGGGATTCTATCCCCAGTATCGCAAAAAAACCCACAAAAAAACAAGTATCTACTTACTTCTTTGAGCCAACTTTGAAATTACTCTTATGAAATTAACAACTTCTAGTATTTATAATATTTTGGTTTTGTACATGACTTAAAATTTATCAATATTTTTGTCATATTATTTCTTTTTACAGAATTTAGCATTTCATAAGATGCAACCACATATCCTCAATATCCTAATTATTATTTCCTAGAGTAAATAAAAGTGACTACTATTTCTTAGTGGCCATATGACTTTACAGTTCTGTTCTTGATTAACTCACAGAGGTTGCTAATCATCACAAATGTAGTATTTTCTATAAATGTCATTTTAACCCTTATGGCCTATACAGAAATATTTTATAGCATCTCTTTTGTTCTTCTAAACCTGTCCATTTACATGACAGCAAAGCCCTAATGACTATTACAGATACAGTAATTTTTTTGTAAGAATGCATGGAATTAGAAATAAGAGGAAAAATAGACTTCTGAAAGTTTTCTATTTTATTTTGTTTTATATCTTCTTAGCCTTTAGTTTTATATCTTCATGTCCTAATCTAGGTGCCCACACATGGATCTTAAGTAAAATCAAACTTCAGCCATTGGATCCTGAATCTAATAAATTAAGGCACAGGATACCATCCTAGTCATTACCTGCAACCCTGAAGTTCTCTCCTCCAGCTCTTGTGCCAAATGCTGCCACCTTCCTTCATGCCTTTTATACCTAGCAGGGCTTCCAAGCAGCCCTTCTCTAGACAGTACCCACTTACCTGTCTTCCATGGTCCCTGCTACCAGGACGACTTGGAGTTCTTTGTTGCTTTCAGTTACCCAGTACCAGTAACAAACCAGCCTAAAATGTTATGGCTTAAAATAATAACATTCTATTACATCTCATACCTCTGTTCTACATGAAATAAGAAGCCAGGTGTGGGCAAGTAGTGAGACTTGCATCCACCTAGTGAGACCCTGTTTCCAAATAAAAATAAAATAGGGCTGATGGTGTAGTTAGGGGGTAGAGTGCCTCTGGGTTCAATCCCAGTCCACCGAGAGAGAGAGAGAGAGAGAGAGAGAGAGAGAGAGAGAGAGAGAGAGAGAGAGAGAGAGAGAGGAGAGAGAGAGAGGAAGGAAAATGGCTTTCTTAAATCTTTCTAATACTGTGATCACACAGCAACTGTATATTGTTTGAACACCCTCTCTCTCTCTCTCTCTCTCTCTCTCTCTCTTTCTCTCTTCCTCTCCCACTCTCCCTCCCTCTCCTTCCATTTTCTCTGACAGTACTAGGGATTGAACCCAGGACTCCATGTATGCTAGCCAAACGCTCTAACAACTAGAGATGTGAACAACATCCCAGCCCCCAGAATTACTTTTGAATGCTATTTCATGCATTAGAAAAATTCTGGTGCTTTCGATTGTTTTGCAGCCCTGTAAATCTGAAGTCTTAAATTTAGTGATCTATTCTTGAGTAACAAAATTTGCAGGTGTCTTCTTGAAGAATTTAAGTCGACAGGTTTTTTTATTGCAAATCTTTTTTTTTTCTCCTTTTTTGCTCTCTTCCTCACAAAATGACAGTTCTAAGGATGGTTTGATTAAACTGTCTCTATTTCATCAATAATAAAGAAAAACCCATTTTAAGTAAAAAGAAAATAGGTAACTTGTCAAGTCCTTAGATGATAGTGACTCATTACTAAAAGTAGCTAACTTAACTAACTAAAAAGGTTTCTTTGATTATTAAAGAGTAAATCGCTTGAAAAAAATTAAATGTTTAAATATTTGGTGGAGGAAAGAACATATTCACAAGAAGTGAGCTGTTCTGAATGACAAATATAGGCACACATAATGTATTATACTATTTCAACAAGTGATACTTGGAGGTGTGTTCATTTTGTGAATCCTGTTTTCACTGTAGCTGATATGCATACATATGTGTTTCTAAAGGCAATTGTTATAATTTGACCATCTTTTCCTACATGTCATTTCCCTGTGCCCTGAGAAAAAGCTATACTGCATTGACAATATAGGTCAGTGTATGGTTATAAGAAATAATAAAAGAGCAAAATAAAAGGTAAATCTTTGACCATTAACCAATAAGGAAAACATTGTGGCATGCTTGTAATCCCAACATTCGGTAGGCTGAGACAGAAGAATTGCGGTTCACAGCCAGCATCAGCTACTTAGGCCCTTCGCAACTCAGTAAGACCGTTTCAAAATAAAGAATAAATTATAGGGCTGGGAGTTGTTGCTCGGAGGTAGAATGCCTCTGGGTTCCATCCCTAGTACTGCAAATAAAAAAAAAAAAGAAAGAAAGAAAGAGAGAAAGAAATAAAGAAAAAAACATTCTGTGAAAATGATTATTTTAATGAAGCTACAATTTTTTTAAACAGGTTAAAAGTCATTTATTGTCATAAAATAATAATGAATTGGAAATGAGGAAAATGACTATCAATCTAAATAGAACATTAGAAAGCATGACCATTTTATATGTAAGCTGACATTGAGACTACAGTTACTGAAGGAAATTAGACTTCTGTTACTACCTTTTCAACTGTATGGTTTAATAAGTTATGATAAAAGAACATTGTTATGTGTTAGTTGGAAATTAAATTGCTAACACATATATCAACTAAGTGATGATTATACTTGACCCCACAGAAAAATGATGCTGCTGTCATAATTTTCTTCTTCTAAATAACCACTGAATTCTTTAAAGGCCATAAAAAAAGTCAAGAGAATTATCAGATTAAATATATAGCATTTTGTCAATTTCTTTTGTCATATTTTTCATTTTAGAGCTTAGGTGATAATGATATGTTAGATTATGTGTTCCAGAGGTTTGATTATGCTTTGTGTGTGTGTGTGATACTGGGGATTGAACCCAGGATCATTATACCTCTGAGCTACACCCCCAGGCCTATTTATTATTATTTATTTTGAAACAGGATCTCAATAAGTTGTAGAGGGCCTCACTAAGTAGCTGAGGCTGGCCAAGAACCAGAGATCCTCCTGTCTCAGCCTACCAAGTACTGGGATTACAAGTGTCACCACACCCAGCTCCCTTGCTTTTTTTTTTTTTTTTTTTTTTTTTTTTTTTTTTTTCCCCCAGTACTGGGAATGGAACCCAGGGGCATTCTGCCTCCAAGCTACACCCCCAGTCCTACTTTTTATTCTCTCTTAATAAGGAAAAATCCAAGCCAGGCATGGTGGGGCATACTTAGGAGTACTTGGGAGGCTGAGACAGGAGGATCACAGGTTCATGGCCAGTCTCAGATACTTAGGCCACCCTCTACAACTTATTGAGACCCTGTTTCAAAATAAAGAATAAGAAATAGGGCTGAGGGAGCCAGGTGTGGTGGTGCACGCTTGTGATCCCAGCATTTGGGAGGCTGAGACCGGAAAATTATGATTCATGGACAGCCTCAGCTACTTAGTGAGGCCCTTTACAACTCAGTGAGACCCTGTTTCAAATTAAAGAATAAACAATAGGGCTGAAGGTGTAGTTTGGAGGTAGAATGCCCCTGGGTTCCATACCCAGTACTGTAAAAATGAGAAAATAGGGCTGGGATTTTAGAATGTCCTGGGTTCAATCTCTAGTTCTGCAAAAGGAAAAATAAAGGAAAGAAGAAAAGCAAGGAGCTGGGCATGGTGGCACATGTTTCTCATCTAAGGTGAGACAGGAGAATCACAGGTTCAAGGCCAGCCTCAGTGACTTAGGCCATTTTTTTTTAAATAAATTTTTATCGGTGCATTGTAGTCATACATCTTAATGGGATAAAAAAAAAAAAAGCTTGTGGAGATATACATGCACACATCACCCAATCAGCCCTTACCCGATCCCTAACCCCTTCCCTCCCCCCCCTCCTTCCCATGCTTGTTTTCCTGATTGACTTTGATATGTTTAAGTACATCATGTGCTTTAAAGAGTTTCCCCTTTCTTCCCTCCTATCCCCTCAGATAGGTCACCTTAATTGCTCTTCTATAGGATCCCTTCTTCATCTAGAGTTGCTCCTGTTACCCATTTCTCCCTAGTTTTTGCACATTAGGAAAAGCATCTGATTTCTTACTTTTTTTTGGTGACATTTCACTGTAAATGCCATAATTTTGTTCTCCTTTATGGCGGGGTGAAATTCCATTGTGTACACATCCCATAGTTTTGTAATCCACACATTCGTTGAAGGACATCTTGGCTGGTTCCATAGGTTGGTAATATTGAATTGTACAGCTATGAACATGGTTGTTCATGCATTAGTTTGGTATTTTGGTTTTCATTCTTTTTGGTAGATACCCAGAGGTGGTATTGCTGGATCATATGGTAAGTTCTTTTCCTTCTGGGGTTCTTCCGCACTGTTTTCCAAAGTGGTTGCATTAATTTGCAGTCCCACCAATAATGTATTGGAGCTACCATTTCTCCACATCTGATCAATTACAGTTGCTTTCTTCCTTGCAATTCCTTTTAATTTTCACACTGATTTCCACTTACCGAAATCCTGAAAGCCAGAAGGTGAGTAACTTTGACAAGATGATCCACTCACAACCAGTTTTTTTAATAGAGGTCACTTGAATCTGGAAATCTGCTGAGAAATGAGGTGAGGCAGTGACAGCTTCTAGTGCTTCCTGGCTACACGGTCGCAGGGACCTGCTAGCACTTTGTTGGGGAGCAGGTTGGCTCCAGATCCAGAGGCCATGTTTTAAAACAAAACAAAACAAAAGGATAGGCATGTAGGTAGCTCAGAAGTAGAATGTTCCTGAGTTCAATCCTCAGTACAGGAAGGAAGAAAAGAAGGGAGGTAGGAGGGGA
Source organism: Muscardinus avellanarius (assembly GCF_963383645.1). Classification (NCBI taxonomy): domain Eukaryota; kingdom Metazoa; phylum Chordata; class Mammalia; order Rodentia; family Gliridae; genus Muscardinus; species Muscardinus avellanarius. The sequence continues at coordinate 111,951,404 of NC_137789.1, forward strand.
AGAGAAGAGAGGAGAAGAGGAAAGGGGAGAGAGGAAGGGTTATTGAAAGATTTTAAGTAATGATGTTAACTAGGGCTGGGGGTGTCTCAGTAAAGTGAATGAAGGCACTTACCCTGTGTAAAAGTAAGATGAGAATCAAGGCTGAAGTGTTTAGGATGTGGGGACAGATATGAGAGAGATGGGGATGGCAGGATTGACAAAACTTGGTGATTGGGTATGAGGAGGAGGAAGGAATTTCAGGTTTCTGGCTTGGTGATTCAACTTGAGTGGGAGGTGTCACCATGTTGCAAGATGGGGAAACAAGAGGACGAACAGGTTTAGAGAGGGAGTGATGAGCTTAGGCAACAAAAACTACAAGGTGCTGGACTGAGGGTAGTCAGGGAAGGAAAGTGCACGGAGCTGGATAGGATGTTTTGGTAATGTCCTAATCTTAATTTGGATCTTGAATTCACATGTGTATTTGGAAGAAACCAAAATTAAGCGCATTTATCGAAAGACACTGTTGTGAATGAGTAAAAAAAAATAAGCCAAAATGGGGGGGGGGGGAATATTTGTTACTTATAAAGGCAGTAAGTGGCTCATATTCAGAATACATAAGGAAATATGGGCAAGGTATTCAACACCAAAATGGCAAGCATGCAGACAATGGAATCGGAGGGAAAGGTGTCCTCAATGGGCTTCCTGGAGTGGTGGCAGCATGGTAATACTGAACCATATTTCTTGTCTCTTTATCTTTGGGAAAGGAATTAGAGTCTCCTGGGTCTTTATTTGTACTACTATACCTTTAGGATTGAATAGGAATAAGATTGTTGAAATTTAGCCTAAAATTTGAGTGGCCGTAGCCGGGGGTGGTGGTGCACACTTGTAATCCCAGTACTTGAGAGGCAGATGTAGGAGGATTGCAGGTTCAAGACCAGTCTCAACAATTTAGACCTTGTTGCAAAATGAAAAATAAAATTGGGCTGGGAGTGTAGCTCAGAGGTAGAATGCTCCTGGATTCAAAAAAAGGCTATACATTTAGAGATAGTAAAAATGTATTCTTGAACATGAAATTACTATTTTTAGAAAAGCTTTACTGTTGTGTCAAAAATACATAACGTCTTTAAGAGTTGAGTGCTTTAAGCCGGGCATGGTGGCGCACACTTGTAATCGCAGCATTCAGGAGGCTGAGACCGCAAAAAAAAAAAGAGTTCATGCTTTAACATTGCTGTTAAAATCTGTGGTAAGGAGGATAGATCAGAAAAATACCATTCAGAAGCCAGGCACAGTGGCACACACCTGTAACCCTAGTACATGAGAGCTTGAGACAGGAGGATCACAGATTCAAGCCCAACCTTCAGCAATTTAGCAAGTCCCTCAGCAACTAAATGAGACCCTTTTTTTTTTCTTCTTTTTTTTTCTTTTTGTGGGTCTGGGAATGGAACCCAGGGGCATTCAACCTCCAAGCTACACCCGCTGCCCCATTTTTTTTTTTTTTATTCTTTATTTTGAAACAGGGTCTCACTACGTTGTGGAGGGCCTCACTACGTACCTGAGACTGTCCATTAACCACGATCCTCCAGTCTCGGCCTCCCAAATGCTGGGATTACAAGCGTGCACCGCCACACCCAGCTAAATGTGACCCTCTTTAAAAATAATAAATAAAATAGTCCTGGGGCTGTGGCTCAGAGGTAGAACGTTCAGGATCAATCCCCAACACACACATACAAAAGAAAATACCATTCAGAAAACTAACATTTCATTGTCTTAGATATCACTGAGAAGACACAGACTACTCCACACAGAATGCATATTTTCTTTCAACATTACACAAATTATCTTGACTTCTTTCTCCCTACATATGTAACCTAAAGCTAGGTAGAGACTCCCCCAAGAGTCAGTTATCAGCTGTCATAGGAGGACAGTTTCATGAGATGGCAGTGGGATCCAAGGTAACCAGCATGTGTTTAGCCGGGACTGGAAGTGATAAGGATAGAAAAGCATCTGTGTTTAGAATGCTCCAGTGAGCATCTGCTCTCTCCTGAGATGACCCTTGCTGTTGCTAGGCGCTCGCTCCTGTCTCTGGAGTGGGCGGCGACATTATGTAATGCTGAACCACATTTCCATCCTCTTTATAGATCTCTGGGGAAAGAGTCAGAGCTTTTGGGGTCTTAATTTTGCACTGTTAAATTTTTAGGATTGAATGGAAATTGAGATTTTTCACATTTGTCCTAAAAAATTAAATGGTTATACATTTAAAGAAAAAAAATTTGAGCATGAGAATACTGTCTTTTAAAAACCTCTTTTTGTCATAAGCATAAAAGAACATTAGGCACACTCACACATAATCAGTAGTGTAGGTATTTACATATTTACATATTTGCATCAGATATAGGGAACTCCCGTATCCTCTATTTCCTCTAGTCACAGAAGTGCCTAAGAGGAGATTGATTTCCTTTCTTCTTATGAAATTTTCATATTGTCCTTTTTTTAGAACAAGGCCTCTGAATTTTTAGATATTGAGAGTAGTTTAGACTTTTATTTTCAGCAGTTGAGTGGACAAAAGCACTATTGTGATGAAATCCATTGAAAATAAGAAAAATAATGTGTGTGTGTGTGTGTGTGTGTGTGTGTGTGTGTGTGTGTGTGTGTGTTTTACTAGGGACACAACCCTGGGGTTATTCTAGTTCCAAGCTACACCTCCAGCCCTGTTTTATTTTTTATTCTAAAACAGAATCTCTGTAAGTTTCTGAGGGCCTCCCTAAGCTTCTGAGGTTGGTCTTGGAACCTGCAGTTCTCCTGTCCCAGAGATTAAGGCATGTGTCACCACACCTGGCCTTTAATAACTTTTTTTTAATTTACTACTAATGAAAATCATTCATAGTGTTTTTATAATAAAAATCATTTGGGTAAAGTGACACACACCTGTAATTCCAATACTTGGGAGACCAAGACAGGAGGATTGCATTTTCTTGGCCAGCCTGGGCAACTTAATGAAACCATCAGCAGCTTAGCAAGACCTTGTTTCAAAATAAGAAATAAAATAGGGCTGGGAGTGTAACTTGGAAGTAGAATGTCCCTGAATTCAGTCCTTATTACCAAAAAAATAAAATAAAATAACTCTAATGAAAATCAAATCCTGGCTGTTATCTACCAAAAACTGTAGAACCAGTGAATATTATATAAAAGTATTATTGTATTTAAGAGCTGAGAACTGGAAGTGTTTGATGATGATTTCTTCCAACAGGCAAAATGCTTTTAGAAAAAAAAAAAATTTAAGCGGGGCATGGTGGCACACACTTGTAATCCCCGCACTTGGGAGGTGGAGACAGGAGGATGGTGCAGGTTCGAAGCCAGCCTCTCTGGCTTAAGAGACCCTGTTTCCAAATTTTAAAAAAAAAGTATAAAATGGGTCTGGGAGTGTAGCCCGGAGGAGAAGGGTTTCCAGGAACCCCAGTACAACAAAAAAAGAAGAAGAAGAAAAAGAAAACAAAATTTTAATGAATCAGTGAGCTGATTAGAAGTACAGATGGCTCAGAAGCTGAGCCCAGCAAGGTAAAAAGAGCACTACAGCTAGCTTTCACCTAAGAGAATTTCTTGAAACCTAGTGACCTTGACTTGTGGCTTTCGTGTTCTCTCTTTTCATGGGGCTTATTGGGCAGGAAACTACACCAGCAAGGATGTATGAAAAGAACTAAAGACCCAGTACCTGGAAGGCTCAGACAGGAGGATCACAGGTTTGAAGCCAGCCTCAGCAACTTAGCAAGACTCTATTTCAAATAAAAAAATAAAAATACGGCTTGGAGGTAGAATACCTATGGATTCAATCTCTTCACACACACACACACACACACACACACACACACACACACACACAAAACAAAAAAAAAACTAAAGAATCATTCATTCCATAGGAGGAAATAACGAAGCCAGTAGGATAAATAGAAAGCACAGAACAGGCAGGGTGTGGTGGCACACACTTGTAATCCCAGTGCTTGGGAGGCTGGACAGGAGGATCGCACAGGTTCGAAGCCAGCCTCAGCTACTTAGTGAGGCTCTCAGCAACTTAGTGAGACTCTGTTTCCAATTAAATATAAAATAGGTCTGGGAGTATAGGCCAGAGGTAGAAAGCCCCTGGGTTTCACCCCAGTACCACACTCACACACACCCACACCGTGTGTGTGTGTGTGTGTGTGTGTGTGTGTATGTATATGTATATGTGTCTATATACATATATATATATATGTATATATACACATATAGAGGGGGGAAGGGCTAAAAAATAGGGCCAGAGGTGTAGCTTGGAGGTAGAATACCCCTGGGTTCCATCCCCAGTACCTCAGAAAAATAAATAAAATTAAATAAAAAGGGACTGGGGTAATAGTGCAGTGGTAGAATGCCCCTGGGTTCATTCTCTAGTATCAAAAAAAAAAAAGAGAGAAAACATATTCTAAATTTGTGAGCACCTAATAACATATCCTATTTTCCTATTTATAAGAATTATTTAAGTATAAAAAGTTTTAAAGTAAAAATTTGACTATGCTTTGAGATAAAACCTATGTAGAATTCTTTTTTTTTTTTTTTTCCAGGTCTGGGGATGGAACCCAGGGGCATTCTACCAAGCTACATCTCCTGCCCTATTTTTTATCCTTTATTTTGAAACTGGGTCTCACTGTGTTGCAGAGGGCCTCACTAAGTAGCTGAGGCTGTCTGGGAATCGTGATTGCAAACGTGCGCCACCACACCCAACTTTGTAGACATTTTTACTGTAAAATACCTTAAATGTTTTTATGGGTTTTTGTTTTTTGGGGGGTTGGGTTTCTTTTTCAGTACTGGGGATTAAACCTACAAGCTATACCCCCAGCTTTTTTTTTTTTTTTTTAAATAGGGTCTCACCAAGTTGCAGATGCCCTCACTAAGCAGCTGAGGCTGGCTAAGAAACTGAAATCCTCCTGTCTCAGCCTCCCAAGCACTGGGATTACAAGTGTGCACCATCATGCCCAGCTTAATGTTTTTATGTTTTGTTTTGTTTACATTACTGGGGATGGAACCCAGAGGCATTATGCCTCCAAGCTACACTCCAGCCCTATTTTTTATTCTTTATTTTGAAACAGTGAAAACTGAGGTACAAAGAGCCTCACTAAGTAGCTGAGGCTGTCTGCAAAAAGTGATCCTCCTGTCTCATTCTCTCAAATGCTAAGATTACAAGCATGCACCACCACACCTAGCTTTTTTGTTTTTATGTTTTTAATTGCTACTTTTTCTCTTCTATACTTTTCTCTAAAAATATGATAGTCTGCTAATCAGGTTGTTAGACAATTCATTTTTCTAGATAAATAACGATCTTTTAGGTAACTGAAGCTTAACACTTCAAGAAACAAATAATTTAATGAGAATATTTTAAAATGCACTTCAATCTTCCCTACCTTTTCTGCAAAAGTGTTTCACTGCTTTTTATTGAAAAATTTTAAGGCTACAGAAAAACTGAAAGAATTGCTTATTTTGTGTGTGATGCTAGGGATTGAAGCCAGGGGCATTGTACACCTGAGATATACCCTATTTCTATTTTATTTTTGATTTTGAAGCATAGTCTTAGCTTAATGTGGTGGCACATATCTGTAATACCAGTACTTGGGAGGCTGAGACAGGAGGATTGTTGGCTTGAACCCTGCCTCACCAAATTAGCAAGGCCCTCTGCCAACTTAGTGAGACCCTCTTTAAATTTAAAAAGTAAAATGGGGCTAGGGGTGTATCTCAGAGGTCAAATGTCCCTGGACTTAATCCCTAGCACCACAGAAAGAAGAGGAGGGGAAGAGGGAAGGGAGGAAAGGAACAGGATCTCACTCGGTTGTTGAGAGTCTCATTACTTTTCTGAGGCTATTTCTAGGCACCACCAGGCTTAAGAATCACCTATTAGTAACAGTTTGTCACACTTGCTTTATCTTTTTCTGTGTTTGTGTTCTACAGCAGCAAAAGCTTTTCTTATTCTTAGTTTTGTTAAGCCATTTTAGAATAAAGTGCTTCAACAGATTGTGCTGTGATAATTAGATATCCATGTACTAAAAAGTGATTTATACTTTATACTAAAATTAACTTAAAATAGATCATTGACCTAAATATAAAATACAAAGATATAGACTTCTGAAAGAAAACTAGGTGACCTTGGATTTGGCCATGAGTTTTAAATATAACACTAAAAGCACAATCATGGAAGGAAAAAAAATAAACTGGACTGAAGTCTTCTGCTCTGAAAGACAGTGCTAAGAAAATAAAAAGACAAGCCACAAACTAGAAGAAAATATTTGTAAAAATACAAGTCTGATTAGGAACTTGTATCTAAAATATACGAGCACTTAAAACTCAAAAATAAGAAAATAACCCAATTTTAAAATAGACACTCGACCAAAAGAAAGTGTACAGATGATCACTACACATATGAAAGGTTACTTGACATGATATATTACTAAGGAAAAATATCATATACATACACACTGCTATATACATATTAAATATGTAAAGTACCACCACATACCTAGCAGAATGTCTGCTATCATAAAAACTGAGAATAGGCCAGAGAGGGGAGGAGGCTAAAATGATCCATGAGAAAGAAGGAAGATGAGGGAGGGAGGTATTCCAGGCAAGAAGCATTCACTCCAGGATTAAAGTAGAAACACAAGAGGCATAATGACTAAACTGTGTTGGAACAGATGGTTTATATAAGGCAGTGCTTTTCAGATTCTGTTCTGGCGAGCCCCCACATGGGCTGGTCGGTGAGCGGGGAGGCAGCCAGCTACTGAAGGCTTTAGGCAAGGCGCTGCCCCAGGTATGTGGAGGAGGCTCATCTAACAGTGGGCACAGAGCAGCAGTGTGTGGGGAAACTGTCCAGTAAGTCGGATGAGATGGCACAAGTCCATATGTATAGCTGGCTGTAAGATCAAAAATAAAGCAGGAAGGATGGATGCATGCACTCTCACCAAGAAGAACTAACAGCACTAGGTTACAGACAGGATGAATTTTCTACCAAGGAAAGAAGGAGACAAAACCCATCCAGTGATAGAAATGGAGAATCTCACGTTAAACTTGAATGTGGTGGTTCTAGACTGTATGGGGATGTGGAATACCATTCTGATGGCTAATTTGGGGGGTTATACCTAATATCAGCACTGAAAATGAACAGAGATCTGACTTGGCCATTAAGTTCTTAATTCTGCCATAGACAGGCTTTTTTTTTTTTAGGAGTCTCTAAGCTGATAAAGTCCTCTGTTGTGCATGTGGGCCGCGGATGGAAAAGTTAAACTGAAAAGCCCCAGGCTGTGTGGGATGACTAAAAACACCATAACCAGAGTCTGGGAATTGATGTTTCTGACAAAGTACCTTCCCAGGGAAGTACTGTTAGGTAAGGTAGAAATTGTTAATACTGTGGTTTCCTCAGCAGGACATTTGGTATTCCTCCTTTGACCTAGTGTCTATATAAGCCACAAGCTCAGGGCCAAGGAAGGATACGAATGTGAGGAATAAAGAAGTCACTAGATAAGCTGTAAGTGAACTGAAACTATAGAGAGAAATAGGTATTTACTTGCTCTCAGGATAAGAAAATCTTAATATAAATGCATGCAGATCTTTAATAAAGTCTCACAAGTATATAACAATGTGTGCATTTCAGCAAAATTAATAAATCTAAATGTTTCAATAACCCAGGAAATATTGATTGACATACAAAATGGATAGAGATGGCCTAGAACCTACAACAGTACAGTAGCAAGTAAAACAGGCAATATCCAGACCTTTGTTTCAAATACCATTGTCCTTGAACAGGAACCAGGGCACCTTGGAGAAATGGCTGATTCTAGAAATGGGCCAGGAAAGATAGATGAACCTAGAACATCTTGTAAGGCCAGAAAATAAAGAAATGCTCCCCAAAAAGTATGAAAAATGACAAAAATATAGCTAAGGGACACAAGAGCCAACTGGAAGAGATCTTGATGTCTAAATATGGAACAAAGCCGGCCGTAGTGGCACACGATTGTAATCCCAGTACTTGGGAGGCTGAGACAGGAGGATCACAGGTTCACTGCCAGCCTCAGCTACTAGGTGAGGCTGTCTGCAATTTAGTGAGACTCTGTTTCAAAGAATAAAAGATAGAGCCGGGTGTAGTAGTACTTGTAATCTCAGCATTTAGGAGGCTGAGACAAGAGGATCATGGTTTGCAGACAGCCTCCCCTACTTAGTGAAGCCCTTTGCAACTCAGTGAGACCTTGTTTCAAAATAAAGAATAAAAAATAGGACTGGGGTTGTAGCTTGGAGGTAGAATGCCCCTGGGTTCCATTCCTGGTACTGCAAAAAATAAAAAGATAGGAGTGAGGATATAGCTCAAGTAAAATGCCCCTGGATTCAATCCCCAGTACCATAAGAAAAGAAAAGAAAAGGAACAATTTGAGCAATAAAGTATCAGATCATAGCCCAAATTTTAAAATAAATATCTGTGAGCCCTTACTAATGTAAATGAATGCTTATGTAAATAAATGAATTGGCAAATCTCCAATGTATTAGAATTTCATGCAGTTTATGTAGTATTATTCTCTCAAAGAACGAGAGCATAATTCCTCACGCCTTAAGTATAGGCTGACCAGAGTGATTTCCTTCCAAAATTTTTGGTATGGAAAGCTGGGAAAGGGTGCTAATAACTTTACCTGCCTTACACTACTCCAGCCAGGTAATAAAGGTTAGCATTACCAGTGACACATATGTACCCTCTCTAGGTGATGAAAATGCCATTTCATCTTTGTAGTATTCCTTCCAGAAACCCCTATATTCAGAGTATAACCAGGAGAAAAGCAAAAATCAGACAATCCTAATTGATAAACATTCCAAAAAATAATTATCACTTCTCAAAGTCTTCAAGGTTATAAAATAATAAGACTTGGAAAACATTCTGGGGAGACATGATAATTAAGTATAATGTCATAAGTGAATAGAATCCCAGATGGGATCCTAAAACAGAAATAAGACATTATATAAAAACCAAGCAAATCTGAGTAACATACAGACCTTAAATAATAGTAATGTATTATTATTGACTTATTAGTTCTGGCAAGTGTACCAATGCCAATGTAAAAAAGAAGTTTGTTTGTTTGTTTGTTTGTTTGTTTAGGTACTGGGAATGAAAACCCATAACCTCTTACTTCCCAGGCAAGCATCTACCATTGAGCTGCATCCCTAACCCTTCTTATTTTATTTTGAGACAGGATCTCATGAAGTTGGCCAGGCCAGCCTCCAACTTGGAATCTTTTAACTCCACCTCACAAGCAGCTGAAATTACAGGCATGTGCCACCATACCAAGCCACCAGTATAAAATTTTGTTTTTATGTGTGTGTGGTAATACAGATTGAACCCAGGGGCATTTTACCTCTGAACTAAGCTCCCAGCCCCATATTTATTTTTATTTTGAAACAGGGTCTCACTAAGCTGAAGAGGGCCTCACTAAGTTGCTAAGGCTGGCCACAAACCTCTGATCCTCCTCTCTTAGCCTCCCAATAACTGGGGGGTTACAGGCATGCACCAGCATACTGGGCTCCAGTGTAAAATTTTAGTAATAGGGGAAACTGGGCATGGGGTATAATGGAGATCTCTTTCTGTACAATCTGTATAATTTTTTAATAAATTTAAAACTAATTAAAATGTTATTTTAAAAAGCAAGTTACATTGTGTCATTTTAGCTCTAATTATCTCCTAAACAAGACAGTGTCTACATAAGCCACAATACTAATATCACCTAAAAATTCAAAATTGATAAATAATATCTACAACACTCAAGCTGCCCCATAATGCATTATGTACCTGCATTGATGTTGTTTTAAATACAGAATCCAATCAAAGAAAACTGCATCTGATGGCCAATTTTCTTTAATCTCCCTAACATAGAACAGCTCTCATGAAGAAGGATTTTGACATTTTTTTTAAATTGATAAATCTACTTTTTTTTGTTTAGTTCCTTTTTCTACATTTCCTTAAGGAGAAGGGGTGGAGTAGATAAGTCAAAATTGGTGAAGACTGTACCATTTCTCAAGAGTGACAGTGGAGTCACCTCAAAGTGCCTTTCACAAAACAATGAGTGATGTTCCCTAAGCAGCAGGGGGCTTGGTAGTGCCAACCAGCCAGCATGCAGGCTTTGTGCTCTAATTACTGATGTCAGAATTAAATTAGGCGGTGGTGTAGTTCATGTGGCACATTTGTTTCTTTTTCTATTCAGTTGTCCAAGACAGAAATGAAGTTTCCACCTCTGACTTTCATATACTAAGAAAGTACTTATCCATTCCTTCTTTCAGGTGACCATGTTTGAGGTGCTTTTACAATGTTTAAATTTTATGTTCTGGTTATTATTGTGGTAATAAAATTCCTGTTATTTTTCTGTTGGCTCTACAAGGCTGCCAAACCTTTCCAACTCCTTAAGTGAAAGACAGTAACACACAGGGTGCCTAGGAGAGAAGGGGGCGCTCTCAACCTGGAGAGAGAGATTGTTCTAGCTATAGGGAGTGGCATGAGAAAAAATTACTGAGTTGGAACTATTACAGGTATTAGGATGATTTCAGTAAATGAAATGAAGGAAGTGGTTTAAGAAATATGAAAATAGAGCTGGGTGTGGTGGATCATACTTGTACTTGGGAGTCTGAGGCAGGAGGACAGCAGAGTCAAAGGACAACTTCAACAACTTAGCAAGATCCTCGGCAACTTAGTGAGACCTCATTTCAAAAATAAAAATAAAGGAGCCGGGCGTGGTGGCACACGCTTATAATCCCAGCATTTGGAAGGTTGAGACAGGAGGATCACAGTTCATGGACAGCCTCAGCTACTACGTAGTGAGATCCTTTGCAACTCAGTGAGACCCTGTTTCCAAATAAAGAATAAAAAATAGGGCTGGGGGTGTGGCTCAGAGGTAGAATGCCCGTGGGTTCCATCCCCAGTGCTGCAATAAATAAGGGGCAAAGAGTATAGCTTGGAAGTAGGTTGCCCCTGAGTTCAATCCCCCGTGCCACACACAAAAAAAGAAGTCTCAGCTGGGCATGGTGGTGCATGCTTATAATTCCAGCATTTGGGAGGCTGAGACAGGAGGATCACGGTTCTCAGACAGCCTCAGCTACTTAGTGAGGCCCTTTGCAACTCAGTGAGACCCAGTTTCAACATAAAGAATAAAAAAAAATAGGGCTGGGAGGTAAAATGCCCCTGGGTTCCATGCCTAGTACCACAAAAAATAGAGAGGGAGAGAGAGAAGACGTCTCACTACTTGCTGAGTCTATCCTCCAACCTGTGATCCTCCTATCTCGGCCTCCCAAGTACTGGAATTACAGAAATGTGCCACCATGCCTGGCTTTGTGTAAATATTTTATTTGAGGAGTTGACAGAAATTTTAGACCTGCATTCAACTTAAGGAAGTTCATTTCTTAGTTGTAGGATACTGAATGAACCACAAAATAGGATAGTCCCTGTTTGTGACTCTCCTTACTCATCTTTTTTGTATATATTTGCATAGAGGAATATATTTTAGGAGATAATTTTTTCTTAAATATTTTCAAAATTAGCCTCTGTGTGATTTTTCTTCACCAAAGGCTGTTTTTTGAAACCTTAGATTACAACTGAACTTTCAAGTTATCTTGAAGTCTATGGGGCTTAATGGCAAGTTTGGGTTTTGTAAATCCTGTGCTTAAGGAGCTAAATAAATAAAGCAAACAGTTCCTTTGAGTTAAGTGTTACCCAGGAGGAGTCAGGAGCTGGTAAGATGATATGAGTAATTCGTAACCCTTCAAGTACAGCTACCTGGCTATTTTGATAGAAATTGGACAATGTGATGAATGTTGATTGAAGATATGAGCAGTCCTGTATGTAGGCTTGGTACACAATAAAAAAAAAAAATAGGTCTCAGCCAGATATGAGTCTATACACCTATCATCCCAGTACTTGGGAGGCGGAGATAGGAGGATGACAGATTGGAGACCAGTCTCGGAAATTTAGAAAGACCTGTTTCATAATAAAAAATAAAAAGGATTACAGAGTCTAGTTTGGAGGTAGAATACCCCGCACTCTAACCAATACCAAAAAACAGGGGGGGGGGGGTAGCCTTATATCTCTTTTTATGTACAATACTATTGTATTGGTGGGTCACTATTAAAATGACTTATATGCTGGGCATAGTGGCCCACATTTGAAATCCCAGTACTTGAGAGGCTGAGACAGGGGGATTGCAGGTACACGGCCAGCCTCAGCTACTTAGTGAGGCCCTGTTTCAAAATAAAGAATAAAAATATAGGGTTGGGGGTATAGCTCAAAAGTAATGCAAATAAATGAAGTAACCTATATAACTTCTGAATGTTGATTTCATTCAACTAATATTGGGGATCCACAATGAGCTAAACATCATATGAAGTACAAAGTTTTATTTGGTTTTTATTTTGGGTAAAGAACAAAGTCTTGAAATTAGAAGTTGTGTGTATAATGTTCTGGCTTTAACACTTTCTGGGAACATAGTTCCTAAGATCCTTACTCCCAGTGAGATTTACTTCTCTCACTTGTAGAAGTAGAAATAATTCGCCTAAGGAATACTTATTCGTAGTGACTATCAGAAAGTGAAGATGGCTGCTTGGCAAACAGCACTGCTGTCACTGGGGCACCCTTCCTGTCAGCTGTGTGCGCCACGCCATGGAACTCTACCACAAGATACTAAGTGACTTGGTGCTTAAGGGTTGGTTCTGTGGTCTGTTCTGTATTCAGCATTCCTTTGAAAGATTTTTCTTTGGTTGGGGTTTACCACATAGTAAACCCCTGTGGTGGGAGAGGGGGTGTGGCTAGGGAAGAGAGTAAAAAGATGAGGAAGTTGAAGTCTGATTTGCTGTGGTTTTCTTTTTTCCCCTGGTTTTATCTTTAGCTTTCCTTTTAGAGTAGAAATTAAAATCTCTGGAATAAAATTTGAAGTTTAGCTCCAACAATGTGAAAATTCCAAGCTTCATAGCTCTTGATGACTATTATTAAAAACATGTATAAAATCTTTCAAAGGAATGCTTATGGTCTTTTTCTCTCCTTGGCAGTTTTAAGCATATACGTTTGGCTCTAGAATCTGGGACTTCTAGTATATAATTTTCATATTTCTTATATGTAATTTTCATATTTTTCTTTGAGATCATATAGTTACTTAATCATTGTTTTGCAAAATGGGAATTCTCTGCTCTTTTTAGCAACAGATCTCCACAGTATTTTGGCAGTGGTCATACATGAACTTTGGCTACCTGATTGGATGCTTACACAATTGCAGAATGACTCATGTGGGAAATTCATCACAGGAGGCAAAGTCACAGCCACATTGTTTGTCTCTAGACCTCGCACCACTGGGAATCATCTGGTCTTAAGCAGGCACAAATTATTTTCCAAGGTTTAAGTTGTCTTTAGTTCACTGTGTAGCTGTTTTCTTTCATAGTGATCTCGTGTGTTCACTTTAGTATCTAAGTAATGAATAGAGTACCAGTCACAGTGGGGCACACCTGCAATCCCAACTAAATAGTTTGGGGAAAGTCAAGATAACCTAAAAGCACTTTCATATTACCTTAAAAAATCCAGTTAGACTGAAACCAGCTTGCTGTATGCCTAGCTGTTCGCTTAATCATAATCAGTTTTAATCTAAAATCAAAGTGAGCATAATACTGTCACACCTTAGTTTATTAAAGATGTGGAATTTAGAAATTCAGATTCTTGGATTCTCTGCCCAAAGTTTCTCAATCCCAGTTGATTCTTGGGCACAGACAGCTTTGAGAACTACTGAAATATTTATAGGGGTTGCTTTATCAAACATTTATAGAGGATGCCTTTCTTAAGGGTTTAGGATTCCTCAGAGGACTCTACAATCAATGGAATTAAACTGGCCAAGACAATTGCATTTGTGTCTTACTTTTGAGATTCCTGAGAAAGATTTCTCCGGGGGGAGGGGGGTCCTATTTGGAAAAAAGCCAGACAACTTCTGTCATAAAATAGTCTATTTGTATGATTTCTTGTGAAGATTAAATTTGTGGTTCTACTTTTAAAATTCACTATAGTCACCAGGCATGGTGGCTCATGCCTATAATCCCAGTACTTGGAAAGCTGAAATAGGAGAATTGCAGGTTTAAAGCTAGCCTCAGCAAGTTAATGAGACTTTGAACAACTTAATGAGACCCTGTTTCTAATAAAAAAAATAAAGTAGGGTTGGGCATGATGGTGCACACTTGTACTCTCAGCATTTGAGAGGCTGAGACAGGAGGATCCAGGTTCACGGCCAGCCTCAGCTACTTAGTGAGGCCTTTTGCAACTCAGTGAGATCCTGTTTCAAAATAAAGAATAAAAAATAGGGCTGAAGGTGCAACTCTGAGGTAAAATGCTCCTGGGTTCCATTCCCAGTACCCCAAATACATACATACACACACACATGAGGTGTAGCTTGGAGGTAAAACATACGCACACAAATCACTACACTTTGTATTAATACTATAGAACTAGTATGCAAACAGAATTGGAGTGAATTTTGATAAAGGACATAGAATTTTGCCCTTTTTCTGTTTCTTAATCTTGTGAAGCCATTTTTAAACTTGAATATCATAATGGGCTACCTTTTTATGTCACTGACTTCTGTGAGTACCCTTTACCTATCATGTTCCACTGTCCTAGAAACATATAGTTTCCCTTGGCTAAAACACAGGGAGGCTGGTATGCTGATAATACCAACTGGGAAGAAAGGACTGATCATATCATTAGCTAATTCCCATCATGTAAAATACCCCATACAATATCCTATTTCAACTTAACAGTGTGACCTCACTAAATGTGGAGCAGGGAAGAGATGCACACAGCACACTAGTATTTTCCTCATACAGACAGAGGATATATGTGTGTGTGTGTGTGTGTGTATTCATACCTTTAAAAAGCATAGTAAAATGTAATCAAATAAATAGAAACAAAATTATAAGGAAATGGTATTTTGAGTACTTACTATCTTTGTTTTAATATATCTTACATGTATAAATTTTTTTTTTTTTTTTTTTTTTTTTTTTTTTTAGTACAGGGGTTCCTGGAAGCCCTTCTACCTCCGGGCTATACTCCCAGACCTATTTTTACATTTTTATTTGGAAACAGGGTCTCCTAAGCCAGCACGCACGGCTGGCTTCGAACCTGCGCAATCCTCCTGTCTCTGCCTCCCAAGCGCGGGGATTACAAGCGTGCGCCACCACGCCCGGCCCATGTATAAATTATTTTATTGTAAGTATATAAAAAAACTTTCCATGCTTATGTTTGTGAAATATATTGTTTCAAAATGAGAGAAGACTTATACTTTGATTAACTATCTTACGATGTTGCTTAAATTAACTCCCTGTGTTAAGTTAATCAACAATAGCAACACTGATGGTATGTAAAGACATTCTCAAATGTGACTAAGTTGAGGAACAACTGGTAGTTCCTGAAGTAGGTATGTACACTGAATTATGTTTCTTGGTTGCTTGGCACCAGAGAGCCAAATTTCATGCTTAATTGCACTAGCTACTACATCATAAGCATTTATACTCTGTTATGTTCTTTCAAGTGATTTGAGAGATCATTTTACCAAGTGGATATGTTAAAATATAAGAAAAAAGAGCGCCGGCCGTGATGGCGCACGCTTGTAATCCCTGGGCTTAGGAGGCAGAGACAGGAGGATTGCGCAGGTTCCAAGCCAGCTGTGCTGGCTTAAGAGACCCTGTTTCTAAATAAAAATATAAAAATAAATAGGTCTGGGAGTGTAGCCTGGAGGTAGAAGGGTTTCCAGGAACCCCAGTACTACAAAAAAAAAGAGAGAGAGAGAGAGAGAGAGAGAGAGAGAGAGAGAGAGAGAGAGAGAGAGAGAGAGAGAGAGAGAGAGAGAGAGAATTGAGACTAGAAGAAAATAGCAATCAAAGAAAATAAAAATCTGGTATATACAAATATAAATATATCAATCCTATGGGCCACCATAGTTGATATAGTTGAAAAACAGATCCTGACAATTCATGAAAAAAAATAAAAGTCATGTAATTCTTATCCAACAAAAAGATTATCATTTCCTCCTTTTTTTTTTTTTAATTGAGGGTTTCACTAAATTGCTACAGTTCTTCTCTGGCTTTGATCTTCCTGTTTCAGCCTCCCAAGCACTAGGATTATAGGTGTGTGCCACCATGCTGAGCTGAGCATCATTTTCTAAGAAAGAAAAGAAAAAAGGGAGGAAGGAAAGAAAGATTTAAGCACTGCATACTAATATATGTAACAAATGAAATTTCATACATACGGATACTGGCTACTATAATAGACACTGCTCTTAACACTATTTTTCTAGTACTTATGGGTTCCATATACCAGTTTCTTAAAATACACTGTAAGAAAAATTGAGAATGTAACATGACTTTTCCCCCAAAGGAGATAGGTATAATAATTTAGGAATATAACCTGGTGATCAAGCTTGATCCAGAGTTAGAATCTGGACACCACCTCAGGGAATACAAATCAAGAATAAGGATGACAAAAGATGACAGGTCTACTTTCTCTCCTTTTTTGGTGAGAGGATGTGGTGCCATGTTGACTAAGTTTCTCAGACAGGCTCAGCAGGACAAATGGCAGAGAATGACTATAGGAATGGGGCAGAGGAGCTGTCATCACTTCTCCAAGCTGTCTTGGGTAAATTTCATTAATCTCAAGCATCTTTATTATAAACTGCATTACAGGTACAGTCTTTACTGTTTGATAAAAGCCTGGGATGTTGTATTTTGTGTTGTATTTTTAGAGTGTATGTGACACATATGTTTTAAGTGTGACTAATTCACTGTATGGAAACCTGGTATATATGTCTTTCACCATCCTAATTCCCCCCCCCCCCCCCCCGTGGTACTGGGGGTGGAACCCAGAGGCTTTCTACCTCCGGGATATACTCCCAAACCTATTTTTTTATATTTTATTTGGAAACAGGGTCTCACTAAGTTACTGAGAACCTCACTAAATAGCTGAGGCTGGCTTCAAACCTGTGCAATCCTCCTGTCTCAGCCTCCCAAGCACGGGGATTACAAGTGTGCGCCACCATACCCTGCTCACCATCCTAATTTTTGATCCTCTCGTTTATTTTGTTTATTTAATATTAACTCCTATTTTTGTTAATCTCTAGTCTCACTGAGTTGTTTTTTTGTCCTTTAGTAGAATACCATAATTAGCATGTTTTTAATTTTGAAGCATGATTCTGAAAGCAGTAAAATAAATTGCCAGCTAATTCCTGCATGAACATGGCCATATATAGATAGATATAGCTAGATAGATTAGTAAAATATAAGTTATTATCAGAATAAACTGTCTATTTATTTATTTACTTACTTCCTTACTTATTTTGATACTAGGGATTGAGCCCAGGGGAGTGAGGATCTACCTCCAGGCTACACCCCCAGCTCTTTTTATTTTGTATTTTTAAGCAAGAGGCTGACTTTGAACCTGCAGTCCTTCTGGCTCAGCCTTCCAAGTGCTGAGATTACAGACCTGTTATATTTTTTAATAAGTTATGATTTATATTATCTTACAGTAATAGATAAATAATTTATAATGTAAAAGTTGCCTCCTAAATACTGGGATTATAGGCTTGTGCCACCTGTCTCAGCTTCATACCAAGTTGTTCTTAAGATTTGACCTTGAACATGCTATCATTTTCTAAACAATTTTGGTAAATGATGAATTGTGCCAGGACATCTGTCTAGAAAATAGCCATTTTAAGTATATTTTTCATATATGAAAAAATGGTAATGAGGACCATTTCCCACTACTGTGGTTTTTTCTTTTTCTTTTTTTTTTTTTGTTGTTGTTTGTTTGTTTGTTTTTGTGGTGGGGGGGTCTGGGGTGGAACCCAGGGGCATTTGACCTCTGAGCTACACCCCCTGCCCTATTTTTTATTCTTTATTTTGAAACTGAGTCTCACTGAGTTGCAGAGGGCCTCACTAAGTAGCTGAGGCTGTCCGTGAACTGCGATCCTCCTGTCTCAGCCTCCCGAATGCTGAGATTACAAGCATGAGCCACCACGCCCAGTTATACTGTGTTTTCTTATGTGATTTTTCCTCACATCTTAAAAATAATGCAGTTTTCAACATAACAAATATTCATGCATTTCAAAAGGAGGCTTCACCTTATTGGGTGTGGAGAGTGTCTTGAGTATTTTGGCAAAGTTCTCCCTCTTTACATAGAAATAAGATGAAGAGAAAAATGAATAACTATTTCTTCCTGAAAAAAAAATACTCAAACTTATAGGTAAATTTTATTTGTAGCAAATATTCCCTTTATATATCCTGAGTATATTTTATAGGTAGTCTTTTAAAATACACTTTATTTTATTTTATACATGTGCTCATGCTTTGGCTTTATGCCCGACCTCCCACACTGCAAGCATCTACAGTAGACCCCACTGTTAAAGAAAATAAACCAAAAAGAAAAAACCATAGGAATTTACATGAATAGTAGTGGTCCTTAAAAATTGTCCCACTCACTAATTCTTAAGACATTTATTCTTTTCTATGTTCCACATGAAATACATTATTGTTTTCTATTCTTTAGAAAGGTGTAGGGGATATTCTGTTTATTTGTTTGACTTATTCTATTCACTATAGATATTAAAATATAAGGGCAAAAACTTACATGCATAGTGTCAACTAGCACCAAATTCTTACTATATTCAAGAAATTTATCTATTTTGGAAGACAGCTATATGTAGGGGATATTCTGTTTATTTGTTTGACTTATTCTATTCACTATAGATATTAAAATATAAGGGCAAAAACTTACATGCATAGTGTCAACTAGCACCAAATTCTTACTATATTCAAGAAATTTAACTATTTTGGAAGAGAGCTATATGCTAAAAAATACATCAAACAATTTTAAATAGAACATGCAAAATGCAAATGGCTAATCCTGTCAAATTTCTTTAAAATTCAAAATAAAAGTAATGTAGATTTTATGCAGGAGGATTGGATCTTGGAGAATATCCGTGATTTAATTAAGCAAAAACTATAAGAGGAAGAAAAGAAAGAGGAAGAAAGATAGGGAGAGGGGGAGGGAGGCATTCCAGGCAAGAAGCATTCACTCCAGGATTAAAGTAGAAACACAAGAGGCATAATGACTAAACTGTGTTGGAACAGATGGTTTATATAAGGCAGTGCTTTTCAGATTCTGTTCTGGCGAGCCCCCACATGGGCTGGTCGGTGAGCGGGGAGGCAGCCAGCTACTGAAGGCTTTTTAGGCAAGGCGCTGCCCCAGGTATGTGGAGGAGGCTCATCTAACAGTGGGCACAGAGCAGCAGTGTGTGGGGAAACTGTCCAGTAAGTCGGATGAGATGGCACAAGTCCATATGTATAGCTGGCTGTAAGATCAAAATTAAAGCAGGAAGGATGGATGCATGCACTCTCACCAAGAAGAACTAACAGCACTAGGTTACAGACAGGATGAATTTTCTACCAAGGGAAGAAGGAGACAAAACCCATCCAGTGATAGAAATGGAGAATCTCACGTTAAACTTGAATGTGGTGGTTCTAGACTGTATGGGGATGTAGAAGGCAATACCTTGATCATGTCCATGTTCTACAAAGTGAATTAAAATTATTAACTTGAGTATATAAAATACTACTCTGATGGATAATTGGGAAATGAGTTCTTGTTTATACCATGGATAGTTGTTTTAGAAATGTCTAAGATGAAAAGTTTCTGTGTTGTGTGTGGGAGGGGGAACAGAGTATGAAATTAAATGGAAAAGTTCTAAGCTCTGTGGCATAGCTGAAACTCCCACAGCCAGAGATTGGGTGTTGGTGCTTCTGGTGAAGTGGCATTCCTCGGGTAGTATTGTTGGGTAAGGCAGAGATTGTTGCTAATGAGGCTTCTGGTTGATAAAGTTATTCCTCCTCTGACCTGGTGACTTAAAGCCACAAACCAAAGAATAAGGAGGTCACCGGTAATTTACTGCTCTAACCCCCTCCAAAATTAAAAATTATAAATGAACTAAAAATAGTGATGTCAGAATTTACTGATGTCGGTATTTATATGAAGTATGAGACTTAGTTCATATAAATACAAACACTTGTTTTGGCAGTTTACAGATGAAGAGTACACCCTCTAGAATGAGTGATACAAATTTCATTTGTTGAAATCTTGCCCCCATATCTCACAACATGTCTGCTTTTGTCCTCGAGGTCTTTGGAGCTGGGCGTGGTGGCGAATGCTTGTAATCCCAGCATTTGGGAAACTGAGACAGGAGACAATAGAATACTTGCTTAGCATGCATAAGCCACTGGGTTTGAGCCCTCGCACCACACACAAAAAAAAAAAAAAAACACTAAAAAGCATCAAGCTGGGCGTGATGGCACACACTTGTAATCCCAGCATTTGGGAGGCCGAGACAGGATCGCGGGTTTACAGATAGTCTTAGCTACTTAGTGAGGCCCTCCGTAACCTAGTGTTTCAAAATAAAGAATAAAAAACAGGGTTGGAACTGGACGTGGTGGTGCACGCTTGTAATCCCTGCACTTGGGCGGATTGCGCAGGTTCGAAGCCAGCCTCAGCTACTTAGCGAAGCTGTCAGCAACTTAGTGAGACCCTGTTTCTAAATAAAATATAAAATAGGTCTGGGAGTATTTCCATCCCGTGGGTAGAAGGCCTCTGGGTTCCACCCCCAGTAGCACTAAAGAAAAAAAAAAATAGGGCTGGGGTTGTAGCTCAGAGAATACCCCTAGGTTCTATTCCCCAGTACCACATATACACAAAAAAATTAATAAAATAAAAGTATTGTTGTATTTAATTGTTTTTCTCTTTTTTACTTTTAGGCTGGTGTTTGGAATGCTTTATCCTGCATATTATTCATACAAAACTGTGAAAACAAAAAATGTGAAGGATTATGTGAGTATAGTTTTATGAGTGATTAATTCTCATTTAATGTTATTTATTGATGATACACAGCACTAGAAAAACTTGCTGTTCTTTTAGAAACAGCTGAAATGAGGTTTTGTGTTAAAATGTGATATAAATGTAAAGTAATGAAATTTAACCTTTTAAAAAACTGACTTTGAAGACAAGCTCCAAGTGGAGCCTCAAAAATAATTCACTGTCTGTTGGCATCTAAAGAAATGTATGGTTACCACAATGAGTAACTGGATAGCTCTTAATTTAGTCTGTGAATTCCGGTATTATAAGGGTTTGGGGGACTTTTTGTTTATTTGACTTTTGGGGAAGGAGTATGGCTTTTCTGGCCTTATAAGTTTAAAAGTACACTGTGTGTGGATATCTCTCTTTGTGTCAAGTCTTTTTCTTCTATAATAGGCCTTTTACCACTCTTTTTTTTTTTTTTTCCCCTGCAGATCTGGGGATGGGACCCAGCCAGGGGCATTCTATCTCCGAGCTACATCCCCTGCCCTATTTTTTATTCTTTATTTTGAAACAGATGCTCACTAAGTAGCTGAGGCTGGCCGCGAACCCAGATCCTCCTATCTTGGCCTCCCATGTACTAGGAATATAAGCGTGTACCACCATGCCTGGCTTCTCCATCACTATTAAGAATTGCAATCTTAGCTGGATGTGGTTGCACACTCTTGTAATCCAAGTACTTGGGAGGCTGAGAAAAGAGGAGCCAGGTTCTTCACAACTCAGTGTGACCCTGTTTCAAAATAAAAAGAATAAAAAATAGGGCTGGGGATGTAGCTACGAGGTAGAATGCACCTGGGTTCCATCCCCAGTACCGAAAGAAAAAAAAAAGCATCTTGTATCAGGCCAGGTGGCGCACGTTTGTAATCCTGCACTTGGTATGCTAAGACAGGAGGCTTGCACAGGTTTGAAGCCAGCCTCAGCTTAGTGAGGCTCTCAGCAAGGCTCTCACCTCACCCAGCTCACAATGTTTCTTCTTTCAGTTTACTTTTCCCTATCTTTTCCCTTCTTTGTTTTGTTTTTGCTAACACTCATTGTTTTATCATTTCTATAAGTGCTCCTCTTTGCAAGTTTTATCCATACTGTTTATAGAAAATGGTCTTCCTCACATATGAGTCACACATGGTTTGCTATGTTCACTGGACTGCATTTTCAGAGAATAGCCAACGTTTATACATTGGTAGTTAATCAAAAGAAGTGAGCAAAGCCAGGTGTGGTGGTGCACAATTGTAATACCTGTAATTGGGAGGCTAAGACAGGAGAATTATGCAGGTTCGAAGCCAGCCTCAGCTACTTAGTGAGGTTCTCACCAATTTAGTGAGACCCTGTTTCCAAATGAAATATAAAATAGGTCTGGGAGTGTAGCCCAGAGGTAGAAAGCCCCTTGGGTCCATCCCCCAAACCACAAAAAAAAAAAAAAAGTGAGCAGTCAGTGCTGAGATAACTCTCATCAATAAACATAGCTTATAGCTTGTGCACACTCATGTTCTGACATGATATAAAAGTAATTATTTCAAAGTTAACAATTCAATGTCATTTAGTACATTCACAATACTATGTCAACACTTTGTCTTTCCATTCTCCCATCATTTCAGAATAAAACCCCAGGCCTATTAGCCAATTAGTCCTCATCCACCCTCCCTCCCCAGCCACTGGCAACAACCAGTCTGCTTTCTATATGGATCTCCCTATTCTGGGTATTACATATAAATGGAATCATAGAATATGTGATCTTTTATGTGTGGCTTCTTTTACTTAGCATAATGTTTTTGAGGCTCAACCATGTTATGGCATGCATCAGTATCGCATTCCTCTTTATGACTGAACAGTATTCCATTGTATTAATAAACAAACACATTTTGTTTATTCATCTTTTGACAGACATTTGAATTGTTCTCATTTGGCTATTTTGAATAGCGCTGCTACAACCATTCAAGTATAAAAATTTGTTTGAATACCTGGTTTTAACTCTTTTGAGTATATAGCCATGGTTCTTTGCAAAGGCTCTTGGGTGGTAATTTTGTCATCCGACTCATCAAATAATTGGAGATCTGATCATGCTTCTTTATTCTATATTTTTAGGGTTTTATGGGATGAGTGACAGACCTTTATAAGTAGCCTATTCTGTTGAATTGTTATTGACATTTTCCCCTTGTAAGTAAAGCTAACTTATATAATGAGATATTTATATACAAATAAATTGAAATGGCTGAATAAATTTAGCAGAGGTCAAGAAGTTACTTAGTTGAGCTCTGACATTTATATCCTTTTAGGATATACTCTTAAGAGATGGAACCACAGCCAAGCATGGTCGCACACTCTTGTAATCTCAGGACTTGGCACAGGAGGATCACAGGCTTGAGACCCACCTCAGCAACTTAGCATAGCCCTCCACAACTTAGAGAGAGCCTGTTTCAAAACAAACAAAATAACTTGGCATGGTGGCATACGCTTGTAAGCCCCATGCTTGGGAGGCTGAGATAGGAGGGGCTTGCACAGGTTCGAAGCCAGCTTCAGCTACTTAGTGAGGCGCTCAGCAACTTAGTGAAACCCTGTTTCCAAATAAAATATAAAATGGGTCTGGGAGTGTATCCTAAGGTAGAAAGCCCCTGGGTTCTATCCCAGTACCACCAAAACAAAAAAGCAAAAAAAACAAAATAGGGCTGGCAGTGTAGCTTGGTAATAGAATGTTCCTGGGTACCATCCCCAGTATCTCACACACACACACACACACACACACACACACACACACACACAGATGGAACCACATTATGTCCTAATAACTTTAAATAATTTTATAAATGAGCTGAAGGGACATATATATAGGTGTAATAAATATTTCAAGTATTGTTTCATAGCACTGGGATACATTAGTTTTTAGAACTAGCATTTAACTTTCATTAACAGTGCTTCTTCAGCTGCCTGTTGGAAAGAAACAATTTTGTTTTGTTTTTCCAAGAAGTCATTGACCAATATTTTTGTAAAATAAAATGAAAAATTAGTCACTAGAAAAAAAGTAATGAAAAAAATACAACCATGTGAAATACAGCCCAAAAATGTTTTTGTTACTCATTTCAGTCGATATGAAATTGCTGTCAATTTTAGGAACACAGTAATACTTAACAACTTTGCACAATTCCCTAGACAACACTTTGTCCTACTGAGTACTATTTTAATTTAATTGAAATTCTCTTTTGTATGCTAAAAACAAGTTTCCCATTATTCCCAAACACCATGAAAATATGAACTATAGAGTATTCTGTTCACTGCTTAATAAATGTGAAAACCCTCCCAATTGGGAATGTTTATGATACTGATAATAGAAGAGATCTATTTCTGAATCTAATTAACTGTAAAGTTAAAGTACAGGGTGATTCAGCTCTCCAACACTGGGCCCACCTCACCTTTTAAGCATTCCAGAGACCCAGAATATGCAATAATTGATGTACTTCACTGGGTGCATCCTTGTGTATAAATCTGTGGTTCAAGTCTATTTCCTCTTCCAAATTTACTGGATTTTTGGGGGGAGAAATATTAAAGTACAAGTTGAAAATGAGAGTTTTTCAAGTTTACATAAGAACCTCTCATAATTTGAGGATATTATCAGCAGGCACAGAAATACCATCCCCGAAGTAAAAATAAAAGAGTAAAGGGATGGCAATAAAAACTGTAAAGGTATTAAATAAATTGTAATAAAAAAGTAGGCCTGTATGTGTAAATAAAGCTAAACAAAACAGATAAAAATGGCCTTAGAACCATTATAAAAAGATCAGCCCATGTGGCACTGGTCATCAACTTTATATTGTTAATGTGAATTTTTAAAGACTTGAAAGCACAAATTTCTGTGTTTTATTCTCTTAATAAAACATTCAGATTTTTATTACTAGATTGTTTCATAAATTTAAGATTAATAAGCATTGTCTACCTCTGAAATTTTAATTCTACTTTGTAAATTAAAGATAATTAAACCTATGGAAGAGAATCTATTAGTATTCTCATTCAAACTGATGAAAACTAAAACCTGTTCTGTCTTAATATCGTAATATATATATACGTATATGTGTATGCTTAGAAGTATATACGTGGCAAGTTGCTTTGTACGGTTGTTTTTATGTTGATCAGTGCCCTTTTCTGTGGTCCTGAGATTTGAACTAGAGCCTTGTTTATAGATAGGCAAGCCAGATTCCCAGCCCTTGCAGAGCTGCTTTTAGAAAATAAAAAATTACTAACAAAATAGGGACTATCTGTGTGTGATTTTGCCATAATACTGTGGCTCAAACATTTTGTTTTTATAACCATTTCTTTGGGAAGACCAAAGCAATGAGTAATTAGAAGAAACTAAAGAATTAGAAATGCAAGTGGCTAGAGCTGGTCTGATAATTACACAGTAATCAACTTTGTTTCACAAATACAATGAGTATTAAAAAAGGAGAGGACATGGGCCTTTGACAAGGAAATAGAATACACCTCTCAGGACCCCCCAGTAACTAAGTTACTTAACATCAAGGCTACTAGAGAGACTAAGTTGAGCTGTCATCTTGGAATAATAATGTCTTACATATATGTAATTTTCTACCAAATTCAAATACTTTTGCATATTATTTTTTCCAACTGCTGCTCTAACAAATCACCATGTTCTTGCAGACTTAAAAATGACATAAGTTTATTTTAATATAGTCTTAGAGGTCAGAAATCTAGACTGGGTCCAAAGAGCTGTGTTTCTTCTGGAGGCTCTACGAGAAAGTCTGTCTTCTTGCCTTTTCCAGCTTCTGCAGGCTGCTGTCATTCCTTGGCTTATGGCTCTCTTCTTCAAATCCAGCAACTTGGGGCTGAGACAAAAATGCTGCCAGCTCTCTGGTTCTTTCCCTTCTGACTTGCTCTTCCTCTTAAAAGGACCAGTGTGATCACATTGGCCCACTTGATTAACCCAAGATAATCTTCCCATTTCAGGGTTGCCTGATTACAGCTTGAATTCCATCTGCCACTTTATTTTTCCTTTACCATGTAACCTAACATATTCAGTTTCCAGAGATTAGGACACAGGCATTTTCAGTAGAGAAAGGCATTGTCCAGCCTTTCTCAAGAATATCAAACTTAGCCTTACTGCAACCCTATCAAATATGCAAGGAAAATTCTTTTGAACCACGAATGAATGGGTAAGTAAATAAAAGGGAGGAAAAGTCAACTTTTAAGTATATCTCCAATATTAAATTGTGTTTACAAGAGAAAGTGCATCTTATAAGTGGATTAATCTAGTTTCTTGGCTTTGATTCTGCTGGGCTAGGGAGTATAGTCCAATCTGAACACTTATCCCAAAGCCCAGTTTCTTTGTGGTATTTGGTTATGACCAAAATTCTGCTGATATCTACTTCAAAACTCTTCTAAAAACAAACATTTCGGCTAATTTACTTCTTCCCACCCTAACTACTACCATTCCCCTTAAGCCTGCAAATGGTAGATTGCACCTGATAAAACAGATGCTGTGTTCAAATCAAAACAAATGGAAAGTGTTGTGTATTTTGGCAACTTTCCTTTCTTCCTTTGCCTATTTTTAAAACAGAGCTTTCCTAGGATATAATTTCCTGTATAGTGGGGCTGATATGGCCTACTTAAAGACTTTCAGTCTTGCAGTAATTGAAATGTAAACTTACTGAAGAATTAGTATGGTCTTGCAAATTTTTCAGGCTTGGACCATCTTATGACTTGAAAATAGAGTGTTTACTTCCAAGTTGTGTATAATTGCTGTAGCTTTTCTAGGAAACTACTGTTCTTATTCTAAGAATGTTAGAGAATGCAGCAATGAAAAGATTGGCTAATAGCAGTTAAAAATTAAAATCAGACATTTGGTCCTGAGGCTTACTGTGAGCAAGAACAAAGAACAGGAAAAACTCTGGGAGATTACTCTTTAAGAGGCCCAGAAATGGCCTTCTAAAACTCTATTGACTCGGTTTTTTAAAGTGACCTAATTTTTTTTAAAGGCCATAAACTTTATTTAGTTTTCAGGGAAATACAAAATGCACATAAACATCAGCAAAATATAAAATATAAAACCAAACAAATCTTATAATCTAGAAGCATACTAAGAGCATTTCTATAGACCAGAGAGTCTATCAAAGTGATAAAGGACACCTGTGAATTGGCAGGCGCGCACGCGTGTGTGTGTGTGTGTGTGTGTGTGTGTGTGTGTGTGTGTGTTTTATTAGGGATTGAACCCAGGAATGCCCTACCTCTGAGCTATACCTTCTTCCTATATCATTATTACATATATTTATTTATATTTATATTTGTGTGTGTGTGTGTGTGTGTGTGTGTGTGTGTGTGTGTGTGTGTTTTACTAGGGATTGAACCCAGGAATGCCCTACCTCTGAGCTATACCTTCTTCCTATATCATTATTACATATATTTATTTATATTTATATTTGTGTGTGTGTGTGTGTGTGTGTGTGTGTGTGTGTGTGTGTGTGGTACTGGGGTTCCTGGAAACCCTTCTACCTCCGGGCTACACTCCCAGACCTATTTTTTTATATTTTTATTTGGAAACAGGGTCTCTTAAACCAGCAAGGCTGGCTTCCTGTCTCCTCCTCCCAAGCGTGGGGATTACAAACTTGCGCCACCACACCCGGCTATTATTTTCTATTTTGAAACAGGATCTCACTAAGTTACTGAGGCCTTGCTAAGTTGTTGGGGCTATCCTTGAACCTGTGGTCCTCCTGTCTCAGCCTCCCAAGCCCTGGGATTACAGGCATGTGCTACCACGCCCAGCTTCTGATCTACTTTTAATTTAGTTTTTATTTTTATCAAAGCTATGCTTGCTTTTAACCTAAAAAGTCAGTTTTCCAAGGCTTTTTATGAAAAGCAGTAGTTCTCCACCCTCCTATGCTTACTTTCGACTCTCCAGAGGTACTGTTTTCAACTTTTTTTTTTTTTTTTGGTGGGTCTAGAGATGGAACCCAGGGGCATTTGGCTTCTGAGTACACCCCCTGCCCTATTTTTTATTCTTTATTTTGAAATAGGCTCTCACTAAGTTGCGGAGGGCCTCACTAAGTAGTTGAGGCTGTCCACAAACTTTGATCCTCCGGTCTCAGCCTCCCAAATGCTGGGATACCAAGCGTGCACCACCACGCCTGGCCTATTTTCAACTCTTTTTACCTGAATCTAGTATTTATTTCCATATTCTAAAAATCATTCTTACCTTGCTGTTTCTTATTTTTTCAGATGGATATCATGACTTGACTTCCTTCTATGAAAGATGATCTCATAGTTACTTAGGGCCACTATACACAAGCATATATCTCTGTTCCAACAGCCTCCCAGTGTCATTACAGTGAAATTTGGATTGGGTCAGTATTTAATATATATGTTACTCAGACCAAGAAAAAAGCAAGATAATAGACATATAAAAGCTGGGCATGAGCCAGGCGTGGTGGCGCACGCTTGTAATCCCCACGCTTGGGAGGCAGAAACAGGAGGATAGTGCAGGTTCAAAGCCAGCCTCGCTGGCTTAAGAGACCCTGTTTCCAAATAAAATATAAAATAGTTATGGGAGTGTAGCCCAGAGGTAAAAGGGTTCCATCCCCAGTACCACCAAAAGAAAAAAAAAAAAAAAAAAAGCCATTCACGGTGGCCTGTAATCTTAGCTATTTGAGACACTCAGGCAGGAGGATCACAGGTTCAAGGACAGCCTGTGCAATTTAGGGAGACCCTGTCCTAAATTAAAATTAAATTAAGTTAAATGTAAATTTAATGTAGCTCAATGGTAGATCTCTTTCTTAGCATGCATGAAGAAAGGGAATCCCCAGGACTGAAAAAAATAAAGTAAAAAGTCTAGATAAAGAGCACAGTATCTAGAACCAAGCTGCCTGGGTTCTCACTTTAGCCCTACTTTTTTTTTTTTTTTTTTTTTTTTTGTTGTTGTTGTTGTTGTTGTTGTACTGGGGGTGGAACCCAGAGGCTTTCTACCTCCGGGCTATACTCCCAGACCTATTTTATATTTTATTTGGAAACAGGGTCTCACTGAGTTGCTGAGAGCCTAAGTATCTGAGGCTGGCTTCGAACCTGTGCGATCCTCCTGTCTCAGCCTCCCAAGCGCGGGGATTACAAGCGTGCGCCACCACGCCCGGCCTGGCCCTACCTTTTACTAGCTGAATCTTTTTTCTTTTTCTGGTGGTTTTGGAAATTGAATCTAGGCCCTGGTCCTTCCTGGGGAAGTGTTCTACCACAAAGCTACATCCCTAGACTACATCTCCAGGTCCTAATTTTACTTATAAGCAAGTTATTTGGCCTTTCTCTGCCGCTATTTTCTTATCTATAAAATGAAAAACAGTAGTGCTTACTTCATCAGGAGGCTGTGAGGATAATAGGAGTTTATGAGTAGATCCCTTACATCAGCACCTGACCTAAGACAGTGCCTGATACATAACCATTTTCACTATGTCAGCACTTCAGCAGCCGATCTCTACAGTATCCTGCCTTCACTATCCTTTCCCTGATATTATTGCCTTATTGTAGTTTGGCGAAGGCGGGAGGTTGTTTCTTTTTTCCAGTGCTAAGGATCAACCCAGAGCCTTGTACATGCTACACCCCCAGCTCATAAATCAAGATTTAACATTAAAATCACAATTTTAACATACTTAATACAGTTCATTATCCTTTAATGAATTAAAACTGCTTAAATTATGTGATGATTATTCTTTGAAAACTTGATTTTGCTGTATCAGGTTTACATGTGTTTGTAAACAAAACTGCTGAAGTACTCCATTAGCGATTATAATCATCAAGTGACTTCTTTTCCTTATGTTTTCTAAAACTATTTCTTCATATTCATCTTGGGATCACTAGAGGGGATCCCATTTTAAGAGCAAGTGTTAGATGTGAATTAGATTATGTAATTGGGGGGTTGCAAATAATGCCTAATATAGTTTCTCCTAAAATTCTAGGATGGGAATTAATGTGACCCCGGACCTATAAGAAGTAAAATAGTTCCCACAATTTCTAGACAAAGAGGCAGCTAGCCAGCTGAAGCTCCCAGTCCTTTTCTAGCTTCCAATGGAAATGCTTTGGGAAACACAAACTTAGAAAAAAATGCGTCATAGATACACTAAACCTAAGAGGCTAAGTCAGGCTTTTCCTAATATCTGGGAACAATTTTACTGCCAGTGGAAATGAATTTTTTAAACAGAGAAAGAAACAGTTGTTTCCATTAAAGGAAATGTTGCTAAGAAGTAAATTGGAGAGAGGCCTAGCCACCCCCGCCCTAATCCCTAGCTATGGAATAGCTTAAAATCATAAAAGCTACAATAACCAAAAGACAGCTGCCTCCACCCTCACTGCAGGGAGAAATGCATTCAGAGTCAGCCAATGTCTGCCTTCTCTTTTATCTATTCAGAAACCATAACCTCACCACTTTATTTTTGGGTTTCATGTGTGTGTGGGAGGGGGTACTGGGCGTGAAACCCAGGGGCTTTCTACATCCAGGCTACACCCCAGCCCTATTTTATAATTTATTTGGAAACAGGATCTAAGTTGCTGAGAACCTCACTAAGCAGCTGAGGTTGGCCTCAAACCTGTGCAACCCTCCTGTCTCAGTCTCCCCAGTGCTGGGATTACAAGCGTGCGCCACCACGCCCAGCTCACCTCGCCACTTTAAAGAAAACCCCAAAAAGTTTCAAACAGGGGAAATAATGGACTATGGGAGATTTCAAAAATATAGCAGTAGACTAAAAAGTCAAAATGAGCTGGTTGTTGTGATGTGTACCTGTAACCCCAGCATTTGTGAAGCTGAGAAGGAGGATAGCAGGTTTGAGGCCAGCCTCCGCAATTTAGTAAGACCCTGTCTCAAAATATAAAATAAAAGGGCTAGAAGATGGGTGTGGTGGTACACATTTGTCATCTCAGTACTTTGGAGCTGAGACAGGAGGATCACGAGTTCGAAGCCAGCTTCAGCAACTTATTGAAATGCTGTTTCAAAATAAAAAGTAAAATAGGGCTGGAAGTATAGCTTAGAGTAGAATGGGGTTCAATCACACACACACACACACACACACACACACAGAAGGGGGGCTGTAAGTGCAGCTCAGAGGTAAAATGCCCCAGGGTTTTATCCCTAGAAATAAATAAATATGATAGTAATCCATGTCACAGTTTATATTTTTAATGTAAGAGCTTAGAAAAATGAACAACTCAAAAAGCAAGAAAAATATCAAAATTACAAGACTAAAGCAAGTAGGATACCAGGATCTGCCTTTGGAATGCTCAGACATGCACAGCATCTTTCCATTATGTAATTTTAGAAGCACAGTACTACCGGCCACAGCTGCAACAATCAGGTTGTCACCAGATCACCATCATGCTGACAGGTCTTTCTGAAGATCCCAACTCTGAGAAGTAAAGTTTTCCCCAAACCTCATTAAGTTGAAAAGCACCTTGAAAAGATCCTTCAGAAATGTAAAAGAAATATAAGATGTTCTTTGGGATAACTATAAAAATGTAAAATATACTGAAATATATCTTAATTCAAACTTTATCTATTGGCTATTGAAATAACTTTTTACTTAAAAATCAACAGTTTTTTTTATTTAAAAACTCAGATCTAAGCTTTGCAGGTAAAATGGGAAAAAATTCAAAAGTTCTTGAAAAGTCACAGAAATAGATTGAGCTGTATAATTTGTATTTTACAACATTTTAGGAACTTCTAAAGATTCCCAACAGATCTATTTCAAATGAAGATCTAACACTTCAGTTTGATTATGTTAGGTCCTTGTTAACAAGATTGTCAAAATAAATTACTGAAGCCAATTGAAGAAGATTTGCCATTGAAATCAAAGTTTTTACCTTTTCTCTATAAGAGGCAAATTTACTCATATGGAACAGACTCTTAATGCACTCTCTCCTTGAGAGAAACAGGAACCTCTATCACACTGACCAAGTCCAGGTAGCTATGGGCTCTTGCATTAATTGTGACATTCTTCCTGCACTTTTGAGAGGTAGGCTAAAAGACACAGCTCCTTCTACTTTTTTGAGCTTTTTGGTATTTTTGAAAAATGATAATGTGAGCCAGGCATGGTGGTGCATGCCTATAATCCCAGTACTTGGGAGGCTGAGACAGAAGGATCACAGGTTCAAAGCTAGCCTCAGCAACTTAGTGAGGCTGTCAGCAGCACAGCAAGATCCTCTGTTTCAAAATAAAATAGAGGTGGGGTGTAGCTCAGACATAGAATGACCCTGGGTTCAATCCCTAGCACCACCAAAAAAAAAAAAAAGATGATGTAAACCAATGCAGGCTACCACATCCCTATAATCCCAGTACTTGAGAGGTTGAAAAAGGAGGATCACAGGTTTGAGGCCAGCCTCAGCAACTTGGTGAGAGTCTTAGCAATTTAGCCATTAAACTCTATTTCTAGCCGGGCATGGTGGCGCAAGCTTGTAATCCCTGCGCTTGGGAGGCGGAGACAGGAGGATCGCACAGGTACAAAGCCAGCCTTGCTGGCTTAAGAGACCCTGCTTCCAAATAAAAACGTATAAAATAGGTCTGGGAGTGTAGCCCGGAGGTAGAAGGGTTGGAACCCCAGTACCACAAAACAAACAAACAAACAAAAAAACTCTTATTTCTATTTGGAAATAGGGCTGGGGGCATAGCTCAGAGGTAGATAGCCTCTGGGTTCAACCCACAGTACCAAAAATAAAAAATAAAAAATGATAATGTCCATAAACAGTGTTATGAAAATAAAGTTACATTTTGAATGTTTATCCTGAACAATTTATCTCACAAAACTAAGCACATAGCATGCTTGTAATCCCAGTAATTGAGGCTGAGACAGAAAGATTGCAGGTTCGAAGCCAGCCTCAGCAGCTTAGTGAGGCTCTCAGCAACTTAGTTTCCCTGTTTCCAAATAAAATATAAAATAGATCTGGAGGTGTAGCTCAGAGGTAGAAAGCCCTAGGGTTTCATCCCCAGTACAACAACAAAGTATGTATGTATGTATGTATGCATGCATGCATGTATGTATGTATGTATGATCTTTTTTACAAACCTAAATCTCTTCCTACATTACATTCTGGTAGTGAGGATTACCTCCTTGCCCTTGCTGAGCAGGAGCAGTGCTCTCAAGCTTCCATGAGTGTATGCGTCCCCAGGATCTCATTAAAATGCAGGTTCTGGTTTGGTGGGTCTGGCCTAGGCTGGGGAGTTTGCAATCCTAGCAGGTTCATAAGTCATGCCTATTCTGTTGGTCTATAGAACACAGTTCAAATAGCACACATTCTATGCATGCCCTAAATTCTGATCGTGCATCCAAAACACAAAACTTGCCTTTCAAATGGCTGGACTTGGTGGCACACACCTGTCATCCCAGTACTTGGGAGGCTGAGACAGGATCACAAACCTAAAGCCAGCGTAGTAATTTGGTGAGACCCTGTTTCAAAATTTAAAAAGGGCTAGGGATGTACCTTGGAGATAGCATTACCCCTTCACTCAATCCCCAGTACCAATAAATAAATAAATAAATAAATAAGTAAGTAAGTAAGTAAATGATGGAGACAAAGCTCTGTGGTAGAATAAGCCTAGGTTCAATCCCCAGTGCTACAAATACCTGGCTGCCTTCTCTTACCGTGTAATGAAGGGGCCTGGGAATCTGTATAATTGTTTGTAATACTTGAGTGATTCTTACCCACAGCCGCATTAAAAGTCATTTAGTAAGTAGTGTCTTAAGTGTTGGGCACTCGGGTACTCCTTCCTCACAGCCCTTTACCACACTGTGATTGTGTGTGTGTATGTGTGTGTGCGCGTGTGTGTGTTACTGGGGATGGAGCCCAGGGGCTTTTCTACCTCTGGGCAACACTCCCAGACTTATTTTATACTTTATTTGGAGACAGGGTCTCACTAAGTTGCTGAGAGCCTCACTAAGTAGCTGAGGCTGGCTTCGAACCTGTACAATCCTCCTGTCTAGGCTTCCCAAGTGCTGAGATTACAAGTGTGTGCCACCACGCCCAGCATCACGCTGTGCCTTAAAAATAATAATAATAATACAGGCGTGGTGGCACACGTTTGTAATCCCAGTACTTGGGAAGCTGAGACAGGAGGATCACAGGTTCAGGTCTTGGCCAACCTCAGCTATTTAGTGAGGCCCTCTGCAACTTAGTAAGACCCTGTTTCAAAGAAAAGAATAAAAAAATCAGGCTGGGGGTGTAGCTCAGAGGTAGAATGTCCCCAGGGTTCAATCCCCAGCACCACAAAAAAAAGACTAATAATGTGTGCAAATTAGCACTCAATAATGAAAAGTTTATTTTA